>NW_026646087.1:300000-600000 GCF_949987535.1 Balaenoptera acutorostrata | reverse complement strand
AGGAAACAGATTTCAGGAGGTAGATTCGAATTGCCTTGAAAGCACATGAAAAGCGGCAAAACGTGGACAATGATGCCCTTGGCCAAATAGGGCGTATGCGTTTTTTCCTGAATATATTCAGGAAAAAACGCATACGCCCTTTTTGGCCAACCAAGCAACCTGGAAAGGCCAATCAGCGCTCCAAAGAAGTCTCGCTTCCCAGCGGGCAAAAGGGCCATGCGGAAAAAAGTGTCCAAACCAGAAATGCAGGACCGGCCATGGAGAAATGGGAGCCTTGCTACGCTGATGGGTGGGATGTAAATTGCCAACAGCCACTCTGGAGAAGTGTACGGTGTGTTCTGAAACATCTAAAAAACACAGCTTGGAGAGCATAGGGCACTTCCACTCATGGGCGTATAAATTGGGAAAACTAAAAATCAGCAAGACACAGGCACCCCAAAGTTTAGGGTTGCTCTGTTGACAAGAACCCCCACTTCATTACACCTTAAATATCCTAGGAAAGAGAAAAATGGATAAAGAAGTTGTGGTCCTCATGTACAATGGAATATCACTCAGCCATGAAATCAACGTCATAAGGCTAGTAGCAGCACGATGAGTGGATTTAGGTACGACGATTCTAAGTGAAATAAGTCACACAGAAAAAGACACTTATCCTAAGATATCACTTCTAGAGGGAATGTAAAAACCGCTACACTTGAACTGAATTGCAAAACAGAACAGAGTCACACGTTTAGGAAACATACTATGGCTGCTGAACGGGAAAGGTGAGGTGGGGTGATGCATAAAACAAGGGTTTCAAATTAGCTCCGATACCGTTCCATAAACCCAATATGTAAGAGACAAGACCTATTCCTTTTTCAGTGAACTGGACTCAACACCCCCTATTCACTGCACTAGAATATATCTGACTAGTAAGAATCTTCAAACCTATGTATTGATATCTCTCTGTAAGTGAGTCAAGGGGGTGTAAAGCGGCATAAACACAGCCGTGAAAAGCAGCTAAACCCCATTATAAAAATAAATTACTTTTCAAAACACGTGAAACAAAGACAGTGAAAGAGAGAGAAATTCTTACAAAATTCGTTCAGGGGCTGTGATGCAACCTGGATTGACCATATCTAGACCCACAGCTGATTGAGACATAAGGGTGGACACTCTTGGGGCTGAGAGGTTCGGTGAGGTTGGGTGAGCCAACGCAGACCCTTTCAAGTAATACTGCATGGTACCCATCCCATGGGTCCCAAATCTCCAGGTTCAAGGGCATCTTCCTACATCGAAAACATGCATGAGAAACCCAGAAGATGGTACACCGTGTGATCGGGAAAGGTTTCTGAAACACACCTCATTTCTCATCTCCTTTGCTCGGGTTCGCCATTCCAGCCGATTTACTAGCCATCTCCCTCTTTGGAGAATCAGCACCTTTAACCTCCTGTTCCGTACAGGTTGCAATTTGTCCTGAGGATGAAGGGGAAGAGGGGGAACCAATGAGAGACTAGCTCTAGGTGTTGGGACAGGCACGGGTCACTCCATTTTCCCATCAGGAAGAAGAATTAAGCACAAGCTCAGCCTGCCCCCCAGAACCAGAAGAGGGCCTGAAGCAATCCTGCGCTTTTGCGGCCAGCTCCCAAAAAAGCGAGTTGAAAAATGGAGCTCAGGGGCCCTGCAATTCACAAACCTGCAGAGTTTTAAATGATACCTCTCGTCCACAAATATATTAAGGGAAGGCAACGAAGACGCTTTGAAAGCAAGGCAGAATTGCAGGAAACAGATTTCAGGAGGTAGATTCGAATCGCCTTGAAAGCACATGAAAAGCGGCAAAACGTGGACAATGATGCCCTTGGCCAAAAAGGGCGTATGCGTTTTTTCCTGAATATATTCAGGAAAAAACGCATACGCCCTTTTTGGCCAACCAAGCAACCTGGAAAGGCCAATCAGCGCTCCAAAGAAGTCTCGCTTCCCAGCGGGCAAAAGGGCCATGCGGAAAAAAGTGTCCAAACCAGAAATGCAGGACCGGCCATGGAGAAATGGGAGCCTTGCTACGCTGATGGATGGGATGTAAATTGCCAACAGCCACTCTGGAGAAGTGTACGGTGTGTTCTGAAACATCTAAAAAACACAGCTTGGAGAGCATAGGGCACTTCCAATCATGGGCGTATAAATTGGGAAAACTAAAAATCAGCAAGACACAGGCACCCCAAAGTTTAGGGCTGCTCTGTTGACAAGAACCCCCACTTCATTACACCTTAAATATCCTAGGAAAGAGAAAAATGGATAAAGAAGTTGTGGTCCTCATGTACAATGGAATATCACTCAGCCATGAAATCAACGTCATAAGGCTAGTAGCAGCACGATGAGTGGATTTAGGTACGACGATTCTAAGTGAAATAAGTCACACAGAAAAAGACACTTATCCTAAGATATCACTTCTAGAGGGAATGTAAAAACCGCTACACTTGAACTGAATTGCAAAACAGAACAGAGTCACACGTTTAGGAAACATACTATGGCTGCTGAACGGGAAAGGTGAGGTGGGGTGATGCATAAAACAAGGGTTTCAAATTAGCTCAGATACCGTTCCATAAACCCAATATGTAATAGACAAGACCTATTCCTTGCTCAGTGAACTGGACTCAACACCCCCTATTCACCGCACAAGAATATATCTGACTAGTAAGAATCTTCAAACCTATGTATTGATATCTCTCTGTAAGTGAGTCAAGGGGGTGTAAAGCGGCATAAACACAGCCGTGAAAAGCAGCTAAACCCCATTATAAAAATAAATTACTTTTCAAAACCCGTGAAACACAGGCAGTGAAAGAGAGAGAAATCCTTCCAAAATTCGTTCAGGGGCTGTGATGCAACCTGGATTGACCATATCTAGACCCACAGCTGATTGAGACATAAGGGTGGACACTCTTGGGGCTGAGAGGTTCGGTGAGGTTGGGTGAGCCAACGCAGACCCTTTCAAGTAATACTGCATGGTACCCATTCCATGGGTCCCAAATCTCCAGGTTCAAGGGCATCTTCCTACATCGAAAACAGGCATGAGAAACCCAGAAGATGGTACACCGTGTGATCGGGAAATGTTTCTGAAATGCACCTCATTTCTCATCTCCTTTGCTCGGGTTCGCCATTCCAGCCGATTTACTAGCCATCTCCCTCTTTGGAGAATCAGCACCTTTAACCTCCTGTTCCGTACAGGTTGCAATTTGTCCTGAGGATGAAGGGGAAGAGGGGGAACCAATGAGAGACTAGCTCTAGGTGTTGGGACAGGCACGGGTCACTCCATTTTCCCATCAGGAAGAAGAATTAAGCACAAGCTCAGCCTGCCCCCCAGAACCAGAAGAGGGCCTGAAGCAATCCTGCGCTTTTGCGGCCAGCTCCCAAAAAAGCGAGTTGAAAAATGGAGCTCAGGGGCCCTGCAATTCACAAACCTGCAGAGTTTTAAATGATACCTCTCGTCCACAAATATATTAAGGGAAGGCAACGAAGAGGCTTTGAAAGCAAGGCAGAATTGCAGGAAACAGATTTCAGGAGGTAGATTCGAATCGCCTTGAAAGCACATGAAAAGCGGCAAAACGTGGACAATGATGCCCTTGGCCAAATAGGGCGTATGCGTTTTTTCCTGAATATATTCAGGAAAAAACGCATACGCCCTTTTTGGCCAACCAAGCAACCTGGAAAGGCCAATCAGCGCTCCAAAGAAGTCTCGCTTCCCAGCGGGCAAAAGGGCCATGCGGAAAAAAGTGTCCAAACCAGAAATGCAGGACCGGCCATGGAGAAATGGGAGCCTTGCTACGCTGATGGGTGGGATGTAAATTGCCAACAGCCACTCTGGAGAAGTGTACGGTGTGTTCTGAAACATCTAAAAAACACAGCTTGGAGAGCATAGGGCACTTCCACTCATGGGCGTATAAATTGGGAAAACTAAAAATCAGCAAGACACAGGCACCCCAAAGTTTAGGGTTGCTCTGTTGACAAGAACCCCCACTTCATTACACCTTAAATATCCTAGGAAAGAGAAAAATGGATAAAGCAGTTGAGGTCCTCATGTACAATGGAATATCACTCAGCCATGAAATCAACGTCATAAGGCTAGTAGCAGCACGATGAGTGGATTTAGGTACGACGATTCTAAGTGAAATAAGTCACACAGAAAAAGACACTTATCCTAAGATATCACTTCTAGAGGGAATGTAAAAACCGCTACACTTGAACTGAATTGCAAAACAGAACAGAGTCACACGTTTAGGAAACATACTATGGCTGCTGAACGGGAAAGGTGAGGTGGGGTGATGCATAAAACAAGGGTTTCAAATTAGCTCCGATACCGTTCCATAAACCCAATATGTAAGAGACAAGACCTATTCCTTTTTCAGTGAACTGGACTCAACACCCCCTATTCACTGCACTAGAATATATCTGACTAGTAAGAATCTTCAAACCTATGTATTGATATCTCTCTGTAAGTGAGTCAAGGGGGTGTAAAGCGGCATAAACACAGCCGTGAAAAGCAGCTAAACCCCATTATAAAAATAAATTACTTTTCAAAACACGTGAAACAAAGACAGTGAAAGAGAGAGAAATTCTTACAAAATTCGTTCAGGGGCTGTGATGCAACCTGGATTGACCATATCTAGACCCACAGCTGATTGAGACATAAGGGTGGACACTCTTGGGGCTGAGAGGTTCGGTGAGGTTGGGTGAGCCAACGCAGACCCTTTCAAGTAATACTGCATGGTACCCATCCCATGGGTCCCAAATCTCCAGGTTCAAGGGCATCTTCCTACATCGAAAACATGCATGAGAAACCCAGAAGATGGTACACCGTGTGATCGGGAAAGGTTTCTGAAACACACCTCATTTCTCATCTCCTTTGCTCGGGTTCGCCATTCCAGCCGATTTACTAGCCATCTCCCTCTTTGGAGAATCAGCACCTTTAACCTCCTGTTCCGTACAGGTTGCAATTTGTCCTGAGGATGAAGGGGAAGAGGGGGAACCAATGAGAGACTAGCTCTAGGTGTTGGGACAGGCATGGGTCACTCTATTTTCCCATCAGGAAGAAGAATTAAGCACAAGCTCAGCCTGCCCCCCAGAACCAGAAGAGGGCCTGAAGCAATCCTGCGCTTTTGCGGCCAGCTCCCAAAAAAGCGAGTTGAAAAATGGAGCTCAGGGGCCCTGCAATTCACAAACCTGCAGAGTTTTAAATGATACCTCTCCTCCACAAATATATTAAGGGAAGGCAACGAAGAGGCTTTGAAAGCAAGGCAGAATTGCAGGAAACAGATTTCAGGAGGTAGATTCGAATCGCCTTGAAAGCACATGAAAAGCGGCAAAACGTGGACAATGATGCCCTTGGCCAAAAAGGGCATATGCGTTTTTTCCTGAATATATTCAGGAAAAAACGCATACGCCCTCTTTGGCCAACCAAGCAACCTGGAAAGGCCAATCAGCGCTCCAAAGAAGTCTCCCTTCCCAGCGGGCAAAAGGGCCATGTGGAAAAAAGTGTCCAAACCAGAAACGCAGGACCGGCCATGGAGAAATGGGAGCCTTGCTACGCTGATAGGTGGGATGTAAATTGCCAACAGCCACTCTGGAGAAGTGTACGGTGTGTTCTGAAACATCTAAAAAACACAGCTTGGAGAGCATAGGGCACTTCCACTCATGGGCGTATAAATTGGGAAAACTAAAAATCAGCAAGACACAGGCACCCCAAAGTTTAGGGCTGCTCTGTTGACAAGAGCCCCCACTTCATTACACCTTAAATATCCTAGGAAAGAGAAAAATGGATAAAGAAGTTGTGGTCCTCATGTACAATGGAATATCACTCAGCCATGAAATCAACGTCATAAGGCTAGTAGCAGCACGATGAGTGGATTTAGGTACGACGATTCTAAGTGAAATAAGTCACACAGAAAAAGACACTTATCCTAAGATATCACTTCTAGAGGGAATGTAAAAACCGCTACACTTGAACTGAATTGCAAAACAGAACAGAGTCACACGTTTAGGAAACATACTATGGCTGCTGAACGGGAAAGGTGAGGTGGGGTGATGCATAAAACAAGGGTTTCAAATTAGCTCAGATACCGTTCCATAAACCCAATATGTAATAGACAAGACCTATTCCTTGCTCAGTGAACTGGACTCAACACCCCCTATTCACCGCACAAGAATATATCTGACTAGTAAGAATCTTCAAACCTATGTATTGATATCTCTCTGTAAGTGAGTCAAGGGGGTGTAAAGCGGCATAAACACAGCCGTGAAAAGCAGCTAAACCCCATTATAAAAATAAATTACTTTTCAAAACACGTGAAACAAAGACAGTGAAAGAGAGAGAAATTCTTACAAAATTCGTTCAGGGGCTGTGATGCAACCTGGATTGACCATATCTAGACCCACAGCTGATTGAGACATAAGGGTGGACACTCTTGGGGCTGAGAGGTTCGGTGAGGTTGGGTGAGCCAACGCAGACCCTTTCAAGTAATACTGCATGGTACCCATCCCATGGGTCCCAAATCTCCAGGTTCAAGGGCATCTTCCTACATCGAAAACATGCATGAGAAACCCAGAAGATGGTACACCGTGTGATCGGGAAAGGTTTCTGAAACACACCTCATTTCTCATCTCCTTTGCTCGGGTTCGCCATTCCAGCCGATTTACTAGCCATCTCCCTCTTTGGAGAATCAGCACCTTTAACCTCCTGTTCCGTACAGGTTGCAATTTGTCCTGAGGATGAAGGGGAAGAGGGGGAACCAATGAGAGACTAGCTCTAGGTGTTGGGACAGGCATGGGTCACTCTATTTTCCCATCAGGAAGAAGAATTAAGCACAAGCTCAGCCTGCCCCCCAGAACCAGAAGAGGGCCTGAAGCAATCCTGCGCTTTTGCGGCCAGCTCCCAAAAAAGCGAGTTGAAAAATGGAGCTCAGGGGCCCTGCAATTCACAAACCTGCAGAGTTTTAAATGATACCTCTCGTCCACAAATATATTAAGGGAAGGCAACGAAGAGGCTTTGAAAGCAAGGCAGAATTGCAGGAAACAGATTTCAGGAGGTAGATTCGAATCGCCTTGAAAGCACATGAAAAGCGGCAAAACGTGGACAATGATGCCCTTGGCCAAAAAGGGCATATGCGTTTTTTCCTGAATATATTCAGGAAAAAACGCATACGCCCTCTTTGGCCAACCAAGCAACCTGGAAAGGCCAATCAGCGCTCCAAAGAAGTCTCGCTTCCCAGCGGGCAAAAGGGCCATGTGGAAAAATTGTCCAAACCAGAAACGCAGGACCGGCCATGGAGAAATGGGAGCCTTGCTACGCTGATAGGTGGGATGTAAATTGCCAACAGCCACTCTGGAGAAGTGTACGGTGTGTTCTGAAACATCTAAAAAACACAGCTTGGAGAGCATAGGGCACTTCCACTCATGGGCGTATAAATTGGGAAAACTAAAAATCAGCAAGACACAGGCACCCCAAAGTTTAGGGCTGCTCTGTTGACAAGAACCCCCACTTCATTACACCTTAAATATCCTAGGAAAGAGAAAAGTGGATAAAGAAGTTGTGGTCCTCATGTACAATGGAATATCACTCAGCCATGAAATCAACGTCATAAGGCTAGTAGCAGCACGATGAGTGGATTTAGGTACGACGATTCTAAGTGAAATAAGTCACACAGAAAAAGACACTTATCATAAGATATCACTTCTAGAGGGAATGTAAAAACCGCTACACTTGAACTGAATTGCAAAAGAGAACAGAGTCACACGTTTAGGAAACACACTATGGCTGCTGAACGGGAAAGGTGAGGTGGGGTGATGCATAAAACAAGGGTTTCAAATTAGCTCAGATACCGTTCCATAAACCCAATATGTAAGAGACAAGACCTATTCCTTTTTCAGTGAACTGGACTCAACACCCCCTATTCACTGCACTAGAATATATCTGACTAGTAAGAATCTTCAAACCTATGTATTGATATCTCTCTGCAAGTGAGTCAAGGGGGTGTAAAGCGGCATAAACACAGCCGTGAAAAGCAGCTAAACCCCATTATAAAAATAAATTACTTTTCAAAACCCGTGAAACAAAGGCAGTGAAAGAGAGAGAAATTCTTACAAAATTCGTTCAGGGGCTGTGATGCAACCTGGATTGACCATATCTAGACCCACAGCTGATTGAGACATAAGGGTGGACACTCTTGGGGCTGAGAGGTTCGGTGAGGTTGGGTGAGCCAACGCAGACCCTTTCAAGTAATACTGCATGGTACCCATCCCATGGGTCCCAAATCTCCAGGTTCAAGGGCATCTTCCTACATCGAAAACAGGCATGAGAAACCCAGAAGATGGTACACCGTGTGATCGGGAAAGGTTTCTGAAACGCACCTCATTTCTCATCTCCTTTGCTCGGGTTCGCCATTCCAGCCGATTTACTAGCCATCTCCCTCTTTGGAGAATCAGCACCTTTAACCTCCTGTTCCGTACAGGTTGCAATTTGTCCTGAGGATGAAGGGGAAGAGGGGGAACCAATGAGAGACTAGCTCTAGGTGTTGGGACAGGCACAGGTCACTCTATTTTCCCATCAGGAAGAAGAATTAAGCACAAGCTCAGCCTGCCCCCCAGAACCAGAAGAGGGCCTGAAGCAATCCTGCGCTTTTGCGGCCAGCTCCCAAAAAAGCGAGTTGAAAAATGGAGCTCAGGGGCCCTGCAATTCACAAACCTGCAGAGTTTTAAATGATACCTCTCGTCCACAAATACATTAAGGGAATGCAACGAAGAGGCTTTGAAAGCAAGGCAGAATTGCAGGAAACAGATTTCAGGAGGTAGATTCGAATCGCCTTGAAAGCACATGAAAAGCGGCAAAACGTGGACAATGATGCCCTTGGCCAAAAAGGGCGTATGCGTTTTTTCCTGAATATATTCAGGAAAAAACGCATACGCCCTTTTTGGCCAACCAAGCAACCTGGAAAGGCAAATCAGCGCTCCAAAGAAGTCTCGCTTCCCAGCGGGCAAAAGGGCCATGCGGAAAAAAGTGTCCAAACCAGAAATGCAGGACCGGCCATGGAGAAATGGGAGCCTTGCTACGCTGATGGGTGGGATGTAAATTGCCAAAAGCCTCTCTGGAGAAGTGTACGGTGTGTTCTGAAATATCTAAAAAACACAGCTTGGAGAGCATAGGGCACTTCCACTCATGGGCGTATAAATTGGGAAAACTAAAAATCAGCAAGACACAGGCACCCCAAAGTTTAGGGCTGCTCTGTGGACAAGAACCCCCACTTCATTACACCTTAAATATCCTAGGAAAGAGAAAAATGGATAAAGAAGTTGTGGTCCTCATGTACAATGGAATATCACTCAACCATGAAATCAAAGTCATAAGGCTAGTAGCAGCACGATGAGTGGATTTAGATACGACGATTCTAACTGAAATAAGTCACACAGAAAAAGACACTTATCATAAGATATCACTTATAGAGGGAATGTAAAAACCGCTACACTTGAACTGAATTGTAAAACAGAACAGAGTCACACGTTTAGAAAACACACTATGGCTGCTGAACGGGAAAGGTGAGGTGGGGTGATGCATAAAACAAGGGTTTCAAATTAGCTCAGATACCGTTCCATAAACCCAATAAGTAATAGACAAGACCTGTTCCTTGCTCAGTGAACTGGACTCAACACCCCCTATTCACCGCACTAGAATATATCTGACTAGTAAGAATCTTCAAACCTATGTATTGATATCTCTCTGTAAGTGAGTCAAGGGGGTGTAAAGCGGCATAAACACAGCCGTGAAAAGCAGCTAAACCCCATTATAAAAATAAATTACTTTTAAAAACCAGTGAAACAAAGACAGTGAAAGAGAGAGAAATTCTTACAAAATTCGTTCAGGGGCTGTGATGCAACCTGGATTGACCATATCTAGACCCACAGCTGATTGAGACATAAGGGTGGACACTCTTGTGGCTGAGAGGTTCGGTGAGGTTGGGTGAGCCAACGCAGACCCTTTCAAGTAATACTGCATGGTACCCATCCCATGGGTCCCAAATCTCCAGGTTCAAGGGCATCTTCCTACATCGAAAACATGCATGAGAAACCCAGAAGATGGTACAACGTGTGATCGGGAAAGGTTTCTGAAACGCACCTCATTTCTCATCTCCTTTGCTCGGGTTCGCCATTCCAGCCGATTTACTAGCCATCTCCCTCCTTGGAGAATCAGCACCTTTAACCTCCTGTTCCGTACAGGTTGCAATTTGTTCTGGGGATGAAGGGGAAGAGGGGGAACCAATGAGAGACTAGCTCTAGGTGTTGGGACAGGCACGGGTCACTCTATTTTCCCATCAGGAAGAAGAATTAAGCACAAGCTCAGCCTGCCCCCCAGAACCAGAAGAGGGCCTGAAGCAATCCTGCGCTTTTGCGGCCAGCTCCCAAAAAAGCGAGTTGAAAAATGGAGCTCAGGGGCCCTGCAATTCACAAACCTGCAGAGTTTTAAATGATACCTCTCGTCCACAAATATATTAAGGGAAGGCAACGAAGAGGCTTTGAAAGCAAGGCAGAATTGCAGGAAACAGATTTCAGGAGGTAGATTCGAATCGCCTTGAAAGCACATGAAAAGCGGCAAAACGTCTCCAATGATGCCCTTGGCCAAAAAGGGCATATGCGTTTTTTCCTGAATATATTCAGGAAAAAACGCATACGCCCTCTTTGGCCAACCAAGCAACCTGGAAAGGCCAATCAGCGCTCCAAAGAAGTCTCGCTTCCCAGCGGGCAAAAGGGCCATGTGGAAAAAAGTGTCCAAACCAGAAACGCAGGACCGGCCATGGAGAAATGGCAGCCTTGCTACGCTGATAGGTGGGATGTAAATTGCCAACAGCCACTCTGGAGAAGTGTACGGTGTGTTCTGAAACATCTAAAAAACACAGCTTGGAGAGCATAGGGCACTTCCACTCATGGGCGTATAAATTGGGAAAACTAAAAATCAGCAAGACACAGGCACCCCAAAGTTTAGGGCTGCTCTGTTGACAAGAACCCCCACTTCATTACACCTTAAATATCCTAGGAAAGAGAAAAGTGGATAAAGAAGTTGGGGTCCTCATGTACAATGGAATATCACTCAGCCATGAAATCAACGTCATAAGGCTAGTAGCAGCACGATGAGTGGATTTAGGTACGACGATTCTAAGTGAAATAAGTCACACAGAACAAGACACTTATCATAAGATATCACTTATAGAGGGAATGTAAAAACCGCTACACTTGAACTGAATTGCAAAACAGAACAGAGTCACACGTTTAGGAAACGCACTATGGCTGCTGAACGGGAAAGGTGAGGTGGGGTGATGCATAAAACAAGGGTTTCAAATTAGCTCCGATACCGTTCCATAAACCCAATATGTAAGAGACAAGACCTATTCCTTTTTCAGTGACCTGGACTCAACACCCCCTATTCACCGCACAAGAATATATCTGACTAGTAAGAATCTTCAAACCTATGTATTGATATCTCTCTGTAAGTGAGTCAAGGGGGTGTAAAGCGGCATAAACACAGCCGTGAAAAGCAGCTAAACCCCATTATAAAAATAAATTACTTTTCAAAACCCGTGAAACACAGGCAGTGAAAGAGAGAGAAATCCTTCCAAAATTCGTTCAGGGGCTGTGATGCAACCTGGATTGACCATATCTAGACCCACAGCTGATTGAGACATAAGGGTGGACACTCTTGGGGCTGAGAGGTTCGGTGAGGTTGGGTGAGCCAACGCAGACCCTTTCAAGTAATACTGCATGGTACCCATCCCATGGGTCCCAAATCTCCAGGTTCAAGGGCATCTTCCTACATCGAAAACAGGCATGAGAAACCCAGAAGATGGTACACCGTGTGATCGGGAAATGTTTCTGAAACGCACCTCATTTCTCATCTCCTTTGCTCGGGTTCGCCATTCCAGCCGATTTACTAGCCATCTCCCTCTTTGGAGAATCAGCACCTTTAACCTCCTGTTCCGTACAGGTTGCAATTTGTCCTGAGGATGAAGGGGAAGAGGGGGAACCAATGAGAGACTAGCTCTAGGTGTTGGGACAGGCACGGGTCACTCTATTTTCCCATCAGGAAGAAGAATTAAGCACAAGCTCAGCCTGCCCCCCAGAACCAGAAGAGGGCCTGAAGCAATCCTGCGCTTTTGCGGCCAGCTCCCAAAAAAGCGAGTTGAAAAATGGAGCTCAGGGGCCCTGCAATTCACAAACCTGCAGAGTTTTAAATGATACCTCTTGTCCACAAATATATTAAGGGAAGGCAACGAAGAGGCTTTGAAAGCAAGGCAGAATTGCAGGAAACAGATTTCAGGAGGTAGTTTCGAATCGCCTTGAAAGCACATGAAAAGCGGCAAAACGTGGACAATGATGCCCTTGGCCAAAAAGGGCGTATGCGTTTTTTCCTGAATATATTCAGGAAAAAACGCATACGCCCTTTTTGGCCAACCAAACAACCTGGAAAGGCCAATCAGCGCTCCAAAGAAGTCTCGCTTCCCAGCGGGCAAAAGGGACATGCGGAAAAAAGTGTCCAAACCAAAAACGCAGGACCGGCCATGGAGAAATGGGAGCCTTGCTACGCTGATGGGTGGGATGTAAATTGCCAACAGCCACTCTGGAGAAGTGTACGGTGTGTTCTGAAACACCTAAAAAACACAGCTTGGAGAGCATAGGGCACTTCCACTCATGGGCGTATAAATTGGGAAAACTAAAAATCAGCAAGACACAGGCACCCCAAAGTTTAGGGCTGCTCTGTTGACAAGAACCCCCACTTCATTACACCTTCAATATCCTAGGAAAGAGAAAAGTGGATAAAGAAGTTGGGGTCCTCATGTACAATGGAATATCACTCAGCCATGAAATCAACGTCATAAGGCTAGTAGCAGCACGATGAGTGGATTTAGGTACGACGATTCTAAGTGAAATAAGTCACACAGAACAAGACACTTATCATAAGATATCACTTATAGAGGGAATGTAAAAACCGCTACACTTGAACTGAATTGCAAAACAGAACAGAGTCACACGTTTAGGAAACACACTATGGCTGCTGAACGGGAAAGGTGAGGTGGGGTGATGCATAAAACAAGGGTTTCAAATTAGCTCAGATACCGTTCCATAAACCCAATATGTAAGAGACAATACCTATTCCTTTTTCAGTGAACTGGACTCAACACCCCCTATTCACCGCACAAGAATATATCTGACTAGTAAGAATCTTCAAACCTATGTATTGATATCTCTCTGTAAGTGAGTCAAGGGGGTGTAAAGCGGCATAAACACAGCCGTGAAAAGCAGCTAAACCCCATTATAAAAATAAATTACTTTTCAAAACCAGTGAAACAAAGACAGTGAAAGAGAGAGAAATTCTTCCAAAATTCGTTCAGGGGCTGTGATGCAACCTGGATTGACCATATCTAGACCCACAGCTGATTGAGACATAAGGGTGGACACTCTTGGGGCTGAGAGTTTCGGTGAGGTTGGGTGAGCCAACGCAGACCCTTTCAAGTAATACTGCATGGTACCCATCCCATGGGTCCCAAATCTCCAGGTTCAAGGGCATCTTCCTACATCGAAAACATGCATGAGAAACCCAGAAGATGGTACACCGTGTGATCCAGAAAGGTTTCTGAAACGCACCTCATTTCTCATCTCCTTTGCTCGGGTTCGCCATTCCAGCCGATTTACTAGCCATCTCCCTCCTTGGAGAATCAGCACCTTTAACCTCCTGTTCCGTACAGGTTGCAATTTGTTCTGAGGATGAAGGGGAAGAGGGGGAACCAATGAGAGACTAGCTCTAGGTGTTGGGACAGGCACGGGTCACTCTATTTTCCCATCAGGAAGAAGAATTAAGCACAAGCTCAGCCTGCCCCCCAGAACCAGAAGAGGGCCTGAAGCAATCCTGCGCTTTTGCGGCCAGCTCCCAAAAAAGCGAGTTGAAAAATGGAGCTCAGGGGCCCTGCAATTCACAAACCTGCAGAGTTTTAAATGATACCTCTCGTCCACAAATATATTAAGGGAAGGCAACGAAGAGGCTTTGAAAGCAAGGCAGAATTGCAGGAAACAGATTTCAGGAGGTAGATTCGAATCGCCTTGAAAGCACATGAAAAGCGGCAAAACGTGGACAATGATGCCCTTGGCCAAAAAGGGCGTATGCGTTTTTTCCTGAATATATTCAAGAAAAAACGCATACGCCCTTTTTGGCCAACCAAGCAACCTGGAAAGGCCAATCAGCGCTCCAAAGAAGTCTCGCTTCCCAGCGGGCAAAAGGGACATGCGGAAAAAAGTGTCCAAACCAGAAACGCAGGACCGGCCATGGAGAAATGGGAGCCTTGCTACGCTGATGGGTGGGATGTAAATTGCCAACAGCCACTCTGGAGAAGTGTACGGTGTGTTCTGAAACATCTAAAAAACACAGCTTGGAGAGCATAGGGCACTTCCACTCATGGGCGTATAAATTGGGAAAACTAAAAATCAGCAAGACACAGGCACCCCAAAGTTTAGGGCTGCTCTGTTGACAAGAACCCCCACTTCATTACACCTTAAATATCCTAGGAAAGAGAAAAGTGGATAAAGAAGTTGGGGTCCTCATGTACAATGGAATATCACTCAGCCATGAAATCAACGTCATAAGGCTAGTAGCAGCACGATGAGTGGATTTAGGTACGACGATTCTAAGTGAAATAAGTCACACAGAACAAGACACTTATCATAAGATATCACTTATAGAGGGAATGTAAAAACCGCTACACTTGAACTGAATTGCAAAACAGAACAGAGTCACACGTTTAGGAAACACACTATGGCTGCTGAACGGGAAAGGTGAGGTGGGGTGATGCATAAAACAAGGGTTTCAAATTAGCTCAGATACCGTTCCATAAACCCAATATGTAAGAGACAAGACCTATTCCTTTTTCAGTGAACTGGACTCAACACCCCCTATTCACCGCACAAGAATATATCTGACTAGTAAGAATCTTCAAACCTATGTATTGATATCTCTCTGTAAGTGAGTCAAGGGGGTGTAAAGCGGCATAAACACAGCCGTGAAAAGCAGCTAAACCCCATTATAAAAATAAATTACTTTTCAAAACCGGTGAAACAAAGACAGTGAAAGAGAGAGAAATTCTTCCAAAATTCGTTCAGGGGCTGTGATGCAACCTGGATTGACCATATCTAGACCCACAGCTGATTGAGACATAAGGGTGGACACTCTTGGGGCTGAGAGGTTCGGTGAGGTTGGGTGAGCCAACGCAGACCCTTTCAAGTAATACTGCATGGTACCCATTCCATGGGTCCCAAATCTCCAGGTTCAAGGGCATCTTCCTACATCGAAAACAGGCATGAGAAACCCAGAAGATGGTACACCATGTGATCGGGAAATGTTTCTGAAACGCACCTCATTTCTCATCTCCTTTGCTCGGGTTCGCCATTCCAGCCGATTTACTAGCCATCTCCCTCTTTGGAGAATCAGCACCTTTAACGTCCTGTTCCGTACAGGTTGCAATTTGTCCTGAGGATGAAGGGGAAGAGGGGGAACCAATGAGAGACTAGCTCTAGGTGTTGGGACAGGCACGGGTCACTCTATTTTCCCATCAGGAAGAAGAATTAAGCACAAGCTCAGCCTGCCCCCCAGAACCAGAAGAGGGCCTGAAGCAATCCTGCGCTTTTGCGGCCAGCTCCCAAAAAAGCGAGTTGAAAAATGGAGCTCAGGGGCCCTGCAATTCACAAACCTGCAGAGTTTTAAATGATACCTCTCGTCCACAAATATATTAAGGGAAGGCAACGAAGAGGCTTTGAAAGCAAGGCAGAATTGCAGGAAACAGATTTCAGGAGGTAGATTCGAATCGCCTTGAAAGCACATGAAAAGCGGCAAAACGTGGACAATGATGCCCTTGGCCAAAAAGGGCGTATGCGTTTTTTCCTGAATATATTCAAGGAAAAACGCATACGCCCTTTTTGGCCAACCAAGCAACCTGGAAAGGCCAATCAGCGCTCCAAAGAAGTCTCGCTTCCCAGCGGGCAAAAGGGACATGCGGAAAAAAGTGTCCAAACCAGAAACGCAGGACCGGCCATGGAGAAATGGGAGCCTTGCTACGCTGATGGGTGGGATGTAAATTGCCAACAGCCACTCTGGAGAAGTGTACGGTGTGTTCTGAAACATCTAAAAAACACAGCTTGGAGAGCATAGGGCACTTCCACTCATGGGCGTATAAATTGGGAAAACTAAAAATCAGCAAGACACAGGCACCCCAAAGTTTAGGGCTGCTCTGTTGACAAGAACCCCCACTTCATTACACCTTAAATATCCTAGGAAAGAGAAAAGTGGATAAAGAAGTTGGGGTCCTCATGTACAATGGAATATCACTCAGCCATGAAATCAACGTCATAAGGCTAGTAGCAGCACGATGAGTGGATTTAGGTACGACGATTCTAAGTGAAATAAGTCACACAGAACAAGACACTTATCATAAGATATCACTTATAGAGGGAATGTAAAAACCGCTACACTTGAACTGAATTGCAAAACAGAACAGAGTCACACGTTTAGGAAACACACTATGGCTGCTGAACGGGAAAGGTGAGGTGGGGTGATGCATAAAACAAGGGTTTCAAATTAGCTCAGATACCGTTCCATAAACCCAATATGTAAGAGACAAGACCTATTCCTTTTTCAGTGAACTGGACTCAACACCCCCTATTCACCGCACAAGAATATATCTGACTAGTAAGAATCTTCAAACCTATGTATTGATATCTCTCTGTAAGTGAGTCAAGGGGGTGTAAAGCGGCATAAACACAGCCGTGAAAAGCAGCTAAACCCCATTATAAAAATAAATTACTTTTCAAAACCGGTGAAACAAAGACAGTGAAAGAGAGAGAAATTCTTCCAAAATTCGTTCAGGGGCTGTGATGCAACCTGGATTGACCATATCTAGACCCACAGCTGATTGAGACATAAGGGTGGACACTCTTGGGGCTGAGAGGTTCGGTGAGGTTGGGTGAGCCAACGCAGACCCTTTCAAGTAATACTGCATGGTACCCATCCCATGGGTCCCAAATCTCCAGGTTCAAGGGCATCTTCCTACATCGAAAACAGGCATGAGAAACCCAGAAGATGGTACACCGTGTGATCGGGAAAGGTTTCTGAAACGCACCTCATTTCTCATCTCCTTTGCTCGGGTTCGCCATTCCAGCCGATTTACTAGCCATCTCCCTCTTTGGAGAATCAGCACCTTTAACCTCCTGTTCCGTACAGGTTGCAATTTGTCCTGAGGATGAAGGGGAAGAGGGGGAACCAATGAGAGACTAGCTCTAGGTGTTGGGACAGGCACGGGTCACTCTATTTTCCCATCAGGAAGAAGAATTAAGCACAAGCTCAGCCTGCCCCCCAGAACCAGAAGAGGGCCTGAAGCAATCCTGCGCTTTTGCGGCCAGCTCCCAAAAAAGCGAGTTGAAAAATGGAGCTCAGGGGCCCTGCAATTCACAAACCTGCAGAGTTTTAAATGATACCTCTCGTCCACAAATATATTAAGGGAAGGCAACGAAGAGGCTTTGAAAGCAAGGCAGAATTGCAGGAAACAGATTTCAGGAGGTAGATTCGAATCGCCTTGAAAGCACATGAAAAGCGGCAAAACGTGGACAATGATGCCCTTGGCCAAAAAGGGCGTATGCGTTTTTTCCTGAATATATTCAGGAAAAAACGCATACGCCCTTTTTGGCCAACCAAGCAACCTGGAAAGGCCAATCAGCGCTCCAAAGAAGTCTCGCTTCCCAGCGGGCAAAAGGGCCATGCGGAAAAAAGTGTCCAAACCAGAAACGCAGGACCGGCCATGGAGAAATGGGAGCCTTGCTACGCTGATGGGTGGGATGTAAATTGCCAACAGCCACTCTGGAGAAGTGTACGGTGTGTTCTGAAACATATAAAAAACACAGCTTGGAGAGCATAGGGCACTTCCACTCATGGGCGTATAAATTGGGAAAACTAAAAATCAGCAAGACACAGGCACCCCATAGTTTAGGGCTGCTCTGTTGACAAGAACCCCCACTTCATTACACCTTAAATATCCTAGGAAAGAGAAAAGTGGATAAAGAAGTTGGGGTCCTCATGTACAATGGAATATCACTCAGCCATGAAATCAACGTCATAAGGCTAGTAGCAGCACGATGAGTGGATTTAGGTACGACGATTCTAAGTGAAATAAGTCACACAGAAAAAGACACTTATCATAAGATATCACTTATAGAGGGAATGTAAAAACCGCTACACTTGAACTGAATTGCAAAACAGAACAGAGTCACACGTTTAGGAAACACACTATGGCTGCTGAACGGGAAAGGTGAGGTGGGGTGATGCATAAAACAAGGGTTTCAAATTAGCTCAGATACCGTTCCATAAACCCAATATGTAAGAGACAAGACCTATTCCTTTTTCAGTGAACTGGACTCAACACCCCCTATTCACCGCACTAGAATATATCTGACTAGTAAGAATCTTCAAACCTATGTATTCATATCTCTCTGTAAGTGAGTCAAGGGGGTGTAAAGCGGCATAAACACAGCCGTGAAAAGCAGCTAAACCCCATTATAAAAATAAATTACTTTTCAAAACCCGTGAAACAAAGGCAGTGAAAGAGAGAGAAATTCTTACAAAATTCGTTCAGGGGATGTGATGCAACCTGGATTGACCATATCTAGACCCACAGCTGATTGAGACATAAGGGTGGACACTCTTGGGGCTGAGAGGTTCGGTGAGGTTGGGTGAGCCAACGCAGACCCTTTCAAGTAATACTGCATGGTACCCATCCCATGGGTCCCAAATCTCCAGGTTCAAGGGCATCTTCCTACATCGAAAACATGCATGAGAAACCCAGAAGATGGTACACCGTGTGATCGGGAAAGGTTTCTGAAACGCACCTCATTTCTCATCTCCTTTGCTCGGGTTCGCCATTCCAGCAGATTTACTAGCCATCTCCCTCCTTGGAGAATCAGCACCTTTAACCTCCTGTTCCGTACAGGTTGCAATTTGTTCTGAGGATGAAGGGGAAGAGGGGGAACCAATGAGAGACTAGCTCTAGGTGTTGGGACAGGCACGGGTCACTCTATTTTCCCATCAGGAAGAAGAATTAAGCACAAACTCAGCCTGCCCCCCAGAACCAGAAGAGGGCCTGAAGCAATCCTGCGCTTTTGCGGCCAGCTCCCAAAAAAGCGAGTTGAAAAATGGAGCTCAGGGGCCCTGCAATTCACAAACCTGCAGAGTTTTAAATGATACCTCTCGTCCACAAATATATTAAGGGAAGGCAACGAAGAGGCTTTGAAAGCAAGGCAGAATTGCAGGAAACAGATTTCAGGAGGTAGATTCGAATCGCCTTGAAAGCACATGAAAAGCGGCAAAACGTGGACAATGATGCCCTTGGCCAAAAAGGGCGTATGCGTTTTTTCCTGAATATATTCAGGAAAAAACGCATACGCCCTCTTTGGCCAACCAAGCAACCTGGAAAGGCCAATCAGCGCTCCAAAGAAGTCTCGCTTCCCAGCGGGCAAAAGGGCCATGTGGAAAAAAGTGTCCAAACCAGAAACGCAGGACCGGCCATGGAGAAATGGGAGCCTTGCTACGCTGATAGGTGGGATGTAAATTGCCAACAGCCACTCTGGAGAAGTGTACGGTGTGTTCTGAAACATCTAAAAAACACAGCTTGGAGAGCATAGGGCACTTCCACTCATGGGCGTATAAATTGGGAAAACTAAAAATCAGCAAGACACAGGCACCCCAAAGTTTAGGGCTGCTCTGTTGACAAGAAACCCCACTTCATTACACCTTAAATATCCTAGGAAAGAGAAAAGTGGATAAAGAAGTTGGGGTCCTCATGTACAATGGAATATCACTCAGCCATGAAATCAACGTCATAAGGCTAGTAGCAGCACGATGAGTGGATTTAGGTACGACGATTCTAAGTGAAATAAGTCACACAGAAAAAGACACTTATCATAAGATATCACTTATAGAGGGAATGTAAAAACCGCTACACTTGAACTGAATTGCAAAACAGAACAGGGTCACACGTTTAGGAAACACACTATGGCTTCTGAACGGGAAAGGTGAGGTGGGGTGATGCATAAAACAAGGGTTTCAAATTAGCTCAGATACCGTTCCATAAACCCAATATGTAAGAGACAAGACCTATTCCTTTTTCAGTGAACTGGACTCAACACCCCCTATTCACCGCACAAGAATATATCTGACTAGTAAGAATCTTCAAACCTATGTATTGATATCTCTCTGTAAGTGAGTCAAGGGGGTGTAAAGCGGCATAAACACAGCCGTGAAAAGCAGCTAAACCCCATTATAAAAATAAATTACTTTTCAAAACCAGTGAAACAAAGACAGTGAAAGAGAGAGAAATTCTTCCAAAATTCGTTCAGGGGCTGTGATGCAACCTGGATTGACCATATCTAGACCCACAGCTGATTGAGACATAAGGGTGGACACTCTTGGGGCTGAGAGGTTCGGTGAGGTTGGGTGAGCCAACGCAGACCCTTTCAAGTAATACTGCATGGTACCCATCCCATGGGTCCCAAATCTCCAGGTTCAAGGGCATCTTCCTACATCGAAAACAGGCATGAGAAACCCAGAAGATGGTACACCGTGTGATCGGGAAAGGTTTCTGAAACGCACCTCATTTCTCATCTCCTTTGCTCGGGTTCGCCATTCCAGCCGATTTACTAGCCATCTCCCTCTTTGGAGAATCAGCACCTTTAACCTCCTGTTCCGTACAGGTTGCAATTTGTCCTGAGGATGAAGGGGAAGAGGGGGAACCAATGAGAGACTAGCTCTAGGTGTTGGGACAGGCACGGGTCACTCTATTTTCCCATCAGGAAGAAGAATTAAGCACAAGCTCAGCCTGCCCCCCAGAACCAGAAGAGGGCCTGAAGCAATCCTGCGCTTTTGCGGCCAGCTCCCAAAAAAGCGAGTTGAAAAATGGAGCTCAGGGGCCCTGCAATTCACAAACCTGCAGAGTTTTAAATGATACCTCTCGTCCACAAATATATTAAGGGAAGGCAACGAAGAGGCTTTGAAAGCAAGGCAGAATTGCAGGAAACAGATTTCAGGAGGTAGATTCGAATCGCCTTGAAAGCACATGAAAAGCGGCAAAACGTGGACAATGATGCCCTTGGCCAAAAAGGGCGTATGCGTTTTTTCCTGAATATATTCAGGAAAAAACGCATACGCCCTTTTTGGCCAACCAAGCAACCTGGAAAGGCCAATCAGCGCTCCAAAGAAGTCTCGCTTCCCAGCGGGCAAAAGGGCCATGCGGAAAAAAGTGTCCAAACCAGAAACGCAGGACCGGCCATGGAGAAATGGGAGCCTTGCTACGCTGATGGGTGGGATGTAAATTGCCAACAGCCACTCTGGAGAAGTGTACGGTGTGTTCTGAAACATATAAAAAACACAGCTTGGAGAGCATAGGGCACTTCCACTCATGGGCGTATAAATTGGGAAAACTAAAAATCAGCAAGACACAGGCACCCCATAGTTTAGGGCTGCTCTGTTGACAAGAACCCCCACTTCATTACACCTTAAATATCCTAGGAAAGAGAAAAGTGGATAAAGAAGTTGGGGTCCTCATGTACAATGGAATATCACTCAGCCATGAAATCAACGTCATAAGGCTAGTAGCAGCACGATGAGTGGATTTAGGTACGACGATTCTAAGTGAAATAAGTCACACAGAAAAAGACACTTATCATAAGATATCACTTATAGAGGGAATGTAAAAACCGCTACACTTGAACTGAATTGCAAAACAGAACAGAGTCACACGTTTAGGAAACACACTATGGCTGCTGAACGGGAAAGGTGAGGTGGGGTGATGCATAAAACAAGGGTTTCAAATTAGCTCAGATACCGTTCCATAAACCCAATATGTAAGAGACAAGACCTATTCCTTTTTCAGTGAACTGGACTCAACACCCCCTATTCACCGCACTAGAATATATCTGACTAGTAAGAATCTTCAAACCTATGTATTCATATCTCTCTGTAAGTGAGTCAAGGGGGTGTAAAGCGGCATAAACACAGCCGTGAAAAGCAGCTAAACCCCATTATAAAAATAAATTACTTTTCAAAACCCGTGAAACAAAGGCAGTGAAAGAGAGAGAAATTCTTACAAAATTCGTTCAGGGGATGTGATGCAACCTGGATTGACCATATCTAGACCCACAGCTGATTGAGACATAAGGGTGGACACTCTTGGGGCTGAGAGGTTCGGTGAGGTTGGGTGAGCCAACGCAGACCCTTTCAAGTAATACTGCATGGTACCCATCCCATGGGTCCCAAATCTCCAGGTTCAAGGGCATCTTCCTACATCGAAAACATGCATGAGAAACCCAGAAGATGGTACACCGTGTGATCGGGAAAGGTTTCTGAAACGCACCTCATTTCTCATCTCCTTTGCTCGGGTTCGCCATTCCAGCAGATTTACTAGCCATCTCCCTCCTTGGAGAATCAGCACCTTTAACCTCCTGTTCCGTACAGGTTGCAATTTGTTCTGAGGATGAAGGGGAAGAGGGGGAACCAATGAGAGACTAGCTCTAGGTGTTGGGACAGGCACGGGTCACTCTATTTTCCCATCAGGAAGAAGAATTAAGCACAAACTCAGCCTGCCCCCCAGAACCAGAAGAGGGCCTGAAGCAATCCTGCGCTTTTGCGGCCAGCTCCCAAAAAAGCGAGTTGAAAAATGGAGCTCAGGGGCCCTGCAATTCACAAACCTGCAGAGTTTTAAATGATACCTCTCGTCCACAAATATATTAAGGGAAGGCAACGAAGAGGCTTTGAAAGCAAGGCAGAATTGCAGGAAACAGATTTCAGGAGGTAGATTCGAATCGCCTTGAAAGCACATGAAAAGCGGCAAAACGTGGACAATGATGCCCTTGGCCAAAAAGGGCGTATGCGTTTTTTCCTGAATATATTCAGGAAAAAACGCATACGCCCTCTTTGGCCAGCCAAGCAACCTGGAAAGGCCAATCAGCGCTCCAAAGAAGTCTCGCTTCCCAGCGGGCAAAAGGGCCATGTGGAAAAAAGTGTCCAAACCAGAAACGCAGGACCGGCCATGGAGAAATGGGAGCCTTGCTACGCTGATAGGTGGGATGTAAATTGCAAACAGCCACTCTGGAGAAGTGTACGGTGTGTTCTGAAACATCTAAAAAACACAGCTTGGAGAGCATAGGGCACTTCCACTCATGGGCGTATAAATTGGGAAAACTAAAAATCAGCAAGACACAGGCACCCCAAAGTTTAGGGCTGCTCTGTTGACAAGAAACCCCACTTCATTACACCTTAAATATCCTAGGAAAGAGAAAAGTGGATAAAGAAGTTGGGGTCCTCATGTACAATGGAATATCACTCAGCCATGAAATCAACGTCATAAGGCAAGTAGCAGCACGATGAGTGGATTTAGGTACGACGATTCTAAGTGAAATAAGTCACACAGAAAAAGACACTTATCATAAGATATCACTTATAGAGGGAATGTAAAAACCGCTACACTTGAACTGAATTGCAAAACAGAACAGGGTCACACGTTTAGGAAACACACTATGGCTTCTGAACGGGAAAGGTGAGGTGGGGTGATGCATAAAACAAGGGTTGCAAATTAGCTCAGATACCGTTCCATAAACCCAATATGTAAGAGACAAGACCTATTCCTTTTTCAGTGAACTGGACTCAACACCCCCTATTCACCGCACAAGAATATATCTGACTAGTAAGAATCTTCAAACCTATGTATTGATATCTCTCTGTAAGTGAGTCAAGGGGGTGTAAAGCGGCATAAACACAGCCGTGAAAAGCAGCTAAACCCCATTATAAAAATAAATTACTTTTCAAAACCCGTGAAACAAAGGCAGTGAAAGAGAGAGAAATTCTTACAAAATTCGTTCAGGGGCTGTGATGCAACCTGGATTGACCATATCTAGACCCACAGCTGATTGAGACATAAGGGTGGACACTCTTGGGGCTGAGAGGTTCGGTGAGGTTGGGTGAGCCAACGCAGACCCTTTCAAGTAATACTGCATGGTACCCATCCCATGGGTCCCAAATCTCCAGGTTCAAGGGCATCTTCCTACATCGAAAACATGCATGAGAAACCCAGAAGATGGTACACCGTGTGATCGGGAAAGGTTTCTGAAACGCACCTCATTTCTCATCTCCTTTGCTCGGGTTCGCCATTCCAGCCGATTTAATAGCCATCTCCCTCCTTGGAGAATCAGCACCTTTAACCTCCTGTTCCGTACAGGTTGCAATTTGTTCTGAGGATGAAGGGGAAGAGGGGGAACCAATGAGAGACTAGCTCTAGGTGTTGGGACAGGCACGG
The DNA here is from genome assembly GCF_949987535.1 of Balaenoptera acutorostrata. Lineage (NCBI taxonomy): Eukaryota > Metazoa > Chordata > Mammalia > Artiodactyla > Balaenopteridae > Balaenoptera > Balaenoptera acutorostrata. Next base: position 575,614 of record NW_026646087.1, on the reverse strand, counting down.
GTCACTCTATTTTCCCATCAGGAAGAAGAACTAAGCACAAGCTCAGCCTGCCCCCCAGAACCAGAAGAGGGCCTGAAGCAATCCTGCGCTTTTGCGGCTAGCTCCCAAAAAAGCGAGTTGAAAAATGGAGCTCAGGGGCCCTGCAATTCACAAACCTGCAGAGTTTTAAATGATACCTCTCGTCCACAAATATATTAAGGGAAGGCAACGAAGAGGCTTTGAAAGCAAGGCAGAATTGCAGGAAACAGATTTCAGGAGGTAGATTCGAATCGCCTTGAAAGCACATGAAAAGCGGCAAAACGTGGACAATGATGCCCTTGGCCAAAAAGGGCGTATGCGTTTTTTCCTGAATATATTCAGGAAAAAACGCATACGCCCTTTTTGGCCAACCAAGCAACCTGGAAAGGCCAATCAGCGCTCCAAAGAAGTCTCGCTTCCCAGCGGGCAAAAGGGCCATGCGGAAAAAAGTGTCCAAACCAGAAACGCAGGACCGGCCATGGAGAAATGGGAGCCTTGCTACGCTGATGGGTGGGATGTAAATTGCCAACAGCCACTCTGGAGAAGTGTACGGTGTGTTCTGAAACATCTAAAAAACACAGCTTGGAGAGCATAGGGCACTTCCACTCATGGGCGTATAAATTGGGAAAACTAAAAATCAGCAAGACACAGGCACCCCAAAGTTTAGGGCTGCTCTGTTGACAAGAACCCCCACTTCATTACACCTTAAATATCCTAGGAAAGAGAAAAGTGGATAAAGAAGTTGGGGTCCTCATGTACAATGGAATATCACTCAGCCATGAAATCAACGTCATAAGGCTAGTAGCAGCACGATGAGTGGATTTAGGTACGACGATTCTAAGTGAAATAAGTCACACAGAAAAAGACACTTATCATAAGATATCACTTATAGAGGGAATGTAAAAACCGCTACACTTGAACTGAATTGCAAAACAGAACAGAGTCACACGTTTAGGAAACACACTATGGCTGCTGAACGGGAAAGGTGAGGTGGGGTGATGCATAAAACAAGGGTTTCAAATTAGCTCAGATACCGTTCCATAAACCCAATATGTAAGAGACAAGACCTATTCCTTTTTCAGTGAACTGGACTCAACACCCCCTATTCACCGCACTAGAATATATCTGACTAGTAAGAATCTTCAAACCTATGTATTCATATCTCTCTGTAAGTGAGTCAAGGGGGTGTAAAGCGGCATAAACACAGCCGTGAAAAGCAGCTAAACCCCATTATAAAAATAAATTACTTTTCAAAACCCGTGAAACAAAGGCAGTGAAAGAGAGAGAAATTCTTACAAAATTCGTTCAGGGGCTGTGATGCAACCTGGATTGACCATATCTAGACCCACAGCTGATTGAGACATAAGGGTGGACACTCTTGGGGCTGAGAGGTTTGGTGAGGTTGGGTGAGCTAACGCAGACCCTTTCAAGTAATACTGCATGGTACCCATCCCATGGGTCCCAAATCTCCAGGTTCAAGGGCATCTTCCTACATCGAAAACAGGCATGAGAAACCCAGAAGATGGTACACCGTGTGATCGGGAAAGGTTTCTGAAACGCACCTCATTTCTCATCTCCTTTGCTCGGGTTCGCCATTCCAGCCGATTTACTAGCCATCTCCCTCCTTGGAGAAGCAGCACCTTTAACCTCCTGTTCCGTACAGGTTGCAATTTGTTCTGAGGATGAAGGGGAAGAGGGGGAACCAATGAGAGACTAGCTCTAGGTGTTGGGACAGGCACGGGTCACTCTATTTTCCCATCAGGAAGAAGAATTAAGCACAAGCTCAGCCTGCCCCCCAGAACCAGAAGAGGGCCTGAAGCAATCCTGCGCTTTTGCGGCCAGCTCCCAAAAAAGCGAGTTGAAAAATGGAGCTCAGGGGCCCTGCAATTCACAAACCTGCAGAGTTTTAAATGATACCTCTCGTCCACAAATATATTAAGGGAAGGCAACGAAGAGGCTTTGAAAGCAAGGCAGAATTGCAGGAAACAGATTTCAGGAGGTAGATTCGAATCGCCTTGAAAGCACATGAAAAGCGGCAAAACGTGGACAATGATGCCCTTGGCCAAAAAGGGCGTATGCGTTTTTTCCTGAATATATTCAGGAAAAAACGCATACGCCCTTTTTGGCCAACCAAGCCACCTGGAAAGGCAAATCAGCGCTCCAAAGAAGTCTCGCTTCCCAGCGGGCAAAAGGGCCATGCGGAAAAAAGTGTCCAAACCAGAAATGCAGGACCGGCCATGGAGAAATGGGAGCCTTGCTACACTGATGGGTGGGATGTAAATTGCCAACAGCCACTCTGGAGAAGTGTACGGTGTGTTCTGAAACATCTAAAAAACACAGCTTGGAGAGCATAGGGCACTTCCACTCATGGGCGTATAAATTGGGAAAACTAAAAATCAGCAAGACACAGGCACCCCAAAGTTTAGGGCTGCTCTGTTGACAAGAACCCCCACTTCATTACACCTTAAATATCCTAGGAAAGAGAAAAATGGATAAAGAAGTTGTGGTCCTCATGTACAATGGAATATCACTCAGCCATGAAATCAACGTCATAAGGCTAGTAGCAGCACGATGAGTGGATTTAGGTACGACGATTCTAAGTGAAATAAGTCACACAGAAAAAGACACTTATCCTAAGATATCACTTATAGAGGGAATGTAAAAACCGCTACACTTGAACTGAATTGCAAAAGAGAACAGAGTCACACGTTTAGAAAACACGCTATGGCTGCTGAACGGGAAAGGTGAGGTGGGGTGATGCATAAAACAAGGGTTTCAAATTAGCTCAGATACCGTTCCATAAACCCAATATGTAATAGACAAGACCTATTCCTTGCTCAGAGAACTGGACTCAACACCCCCTATTCACCGCACAAGAATATATCTGACTAGTAAGAATCTTCAAACCTATGTATTGATATCTCTCTGTAAGTGAGTCAAGGGGGTGTAAAGCGGCATAAACACAGCCGTGAAAAGCAGCTAAACCCCATTATAAAAATAAATTACTTTTCAAAACCCGTGAAACAAAGACAATGAAAGAGAGAGAAATTCTTACAAAATTCGTTCAGGGGCTGTGATGCAACCTGGATTGACCATATCTAGACCCACAGCTGATTGAGACATAAGGGTGGACACTCTTGGGGCTGAGAGGTTCGGTGAGGTTGGGTGAGCCAACGCAGACCCTTTCAAGTAATACTGCATGGTACCCATCCCATGGGTCCCAAATCTCCAGGTTCAAGGGCATCTTCCTACATCGAAAACATGCATGAGAAACCCAGAAGATGGTACACCGTGTGATCGGGAAAGGTTTCTGAAACGCACCTCATTTCTCATCTCCTTTGCTCGGGTTCGCCATTCCAGCCGATTTACTAGCCATCTCCCTCCTTGGAGAATCAGCACCTTTAACCTCCTGTTCCGTACAGGTTGCAATTTCTTCTGAGGATGAAGGGGAAGAGGGGGAACCAATGAGAGACTAGCTCTAGGTGTTGGGACAGGCACGGGTCACTCTATTTTCCCATCAGGAAGAAGAATTAAGCACAAGCTCAGCCTGCCCCCCAGAACCAGAAGAGGGCCTGAAGCAATCTTGCGCTTTTGCGGCCAGCTCCCAAAAAAGCGAGTTGAAAAATGGAGCTCAGGGGCCCTGCAATTCACAAACCTGCAGAGTTTTAAATGATACCTCTCGTCCACAAATATATTAAGGGAAGGCAACGAAGAGGCTTTGAAAGCAAGGCAGAATTGCAGGAAACAGATTTCAGGAGGTAGATTCGAATCGCCTTGAAAGCACATGAAAAGCGGCAAAACGTGGACAATGATGCCCTTGGCCAAAAAGGGCGTATGCGTTTTTTCCTGAATATATTCAGGAAAAAACGCATACGCCCTTTTTGGCCAACCAAGCAACCTGGAAAGGCCAATCAGCGCTCCAAAGAAGTCTCGCTTCCCAGCGGGCAAAAGGGCCATGCGGAAAAAAGTGTCCAAACCAGAAATGCAGGACCGGCCATGGAGAAATGGGAGCCTTGCTACGCTGATGGGTGGGATGTAAATTGCCAACAGCCACTCTGGAGAAGTGTACGGTGTGTTCTGAAACATCTAAAAAACACAGCTTGGAGAGCATAGGGCACTTCCACTCATGGGCGTATAAATTGGGAAAACTAAAAATCAGCAAGACACAGGCAACCCAAAGTTTAGGGCTGCTCTGTTGACAAGAACCCCCACTTCATTACACCTTAAATATCCTAGGAAAGAGAAAAATGGATAAAGAAGTTGTGGTCCTCATGTACAATGGAATATCACTCAGCCATGAAATCAACGTCATAATGCTAGTAGCAGCACGATGAGTGGATTTAGGTACGACGATTCTAAGTGAAATAAGTCACACAGAAAAAGACACTTATCCTAAGATATCACTTCTAGAGGGAATGTAAAAACCGCTACACTTGAACTGAATTGCAAAACAGAACAGAGTCACACGTTTAGGAAACACACTATGGCTGCTGAACGGGAAAGGTGAGGTGGGGTGATGCATAAAACAAGGGTTTCAAATTAGCTCAGATACCGTTCCATAAACCCAATATGTAATAGACAAGACCTATTCCTTGCTCAGTGAACTGGACTCAACACCCCCTATTCACCGCACAAGAATATATCTGACTAGTAAGAATCTTCAAACCTATGTATTGATATCTCTCTGTAAGTGAGTCAAGGGGGTGTAAAGCGGCATAAACACAGCCGTGAAAAGCAGCTAAACCCCATTATAAAAATAAATTACTTTTCAAAACCCGTGAAACAAAGGCACTGAAAGAGAGAGAAATTCTTACAAAATTCGTTCAGGGGCTGTGATGCAACCTGGATTGACCATATCTAGACCCACAGCTGATTGAGTCATAAGGGTGGACACGCTTGGGGCTGAGAGGTTCGGTGAGGTTGGGTGAGCCAACGCAGACCCTTTCAAGTAATACTGCATGGTATCCATCCCATGGGTCCCAAATCTCCAGGTTCAAGGGCATCTTCCTACATCGAAAACAGGCATGAGAAACCCAGAAGATGGTACACCGTGTGATCGGGAAAGGTTTCTGAAACGCACCTCATTTCTCATCTCCTTTGCTCGGGTTCGCCATTCCAGCCGATTTACTAGCCATCTCCCTACTTGGAGAATCAGCACCTTTAACCTCCTGTTCCGTACATGTTGCAATTTGTTCTGAGGATGAAGGGGAAGAGGGGGAACCAATGAGAGACTAGCTCTAGGTGTTGGGACAGGCACGGGTCACTCTAATTTCCCATCAGGAAGAAGAATTAAGCACAAGCTCAGCCTGCCCCCCAGAACCAGAAGAGGGCCTGAAGCAATCCTGCGCTTTTGCGGCCAGCTCCCAAAAAAGCGAGTTGAAAAATGGAGCTCAGGGGCCCTGCAATTCACAAACCTGCAGAGTTTTAAATGATACCTCTCGTCCACAAATATATTAAGGGAAGGCAACGAAGAGGCTTTGAAAGCAATGCAGAATTGCAGGAAACAGATTTCAGGAGGTAGATTCGAATCGCCTTGAAAGCACATGAAAAGCGGCAAAACGTGGACAATGATGCCCTTGGCCAAAAAGGGCGTATGCGTTTTTTCCTGAATATATTCAGGAAAAAACGCATACGCCCTTTTTGGCCAACCAAGCCACCTGGAAAGGCCAATCAGCGCTCCAAAGAAGTCTCGCTTCCCAGCGGGCAAAAGGGCCATGCGGAAAAAAGTGTCCAAACCAGAAATGCAGGACCGGCCATGGAGAAATGGGAGCCTTGCTACGCTGATGGGTGGGATGTAAATTGCCAACAGCCACTCTGGAGAAGTGTACGGTGTGTTCTGAAACATCTAAAAAACACAGCTTGGAGAGCATAGGGCACTTCCACTCATGGGCGTATAAATTGGGAAAACTAAAAATCAGCAAGACACAGGAACCCCAAAGTTTAGGGCTGCTCTGTTGACAAGAACCCCCACTTCATTACACCTTAAATATCCTAGGAAAGAGAAAATTGGATAAAGAAGTTGTGGTCCTCATGTACAATGGAATATCACTCAGCCATGAAATCAACGTCATAAGGCTAGTAGCAGCACGATGAGTGGATTTAGGTACGACGATTCTAAGTGAAATAAGTCACACAGAAAAAGACACTTATCCTAAGATATCACTTATAGAGGGAATGTAAAAACCGCTACACTTGAACTGAATTGCAAAAGAGAACAGAGTCACACGTTTAGAAAACACACTATGGCTGCTGAACGGGAAAGGTGAGGTGGGGTGATGCATAAAACAAGGGTTTCAAATTAGCTCAGATACCGTTCCATAAACCCAATATGTAAGAGACAAGACCTATTCCTTGCTCAGTGAACTGGACTCAACACCCCCTATTCACCGCACAAGAATATATCTGACTAGTAAGAATCTTCAAACCTATGTATTGATATCTCTCTGTAAGTGAGTCAAGGGGGTGTAAAGCGGCATAAACACAGCCGTGAAAAGCAGCTAAACCCCATTATAAAAATAAATTACTTTTCAAAACCCGTGAAACAAAGACAGTGAAAGAGAGAGAAATTCTTACAAAATTCGTTCAGGGGCTGTGATGCAACCTGGATTGACCATATCTAGACCCACAGCTGATTGAGACATAAGGGTGGACACTCTTGGGGCTGAGAGGTTCGGTGAGGTTGGGTGAGCCAACGCAGACCCTTTCAAGTAATACTACATGGTACCCATCCCATGGGTCCCAAATCTCCAGGTTCAAGGGCATCTTCCTACATCGAAAACAGGCATGAGAAACCCAGAAGATGGTACACCGTGTGATCGGGAAAGGTTTCTGAAACGCACCTCATTTCTCATCTCCTTTGCTCGGGTTCGCCATTCCAGCCGATTTACTAGCCATATCCCTCCTTGGAGAATCAGCACCTTTAACCTCCTGTTCCGTACAGGTTGCAATTTGTCCTGAGGATGAACGGGAAGAGGGGGAACCAATGAGAGACTAGCTCTAGGTGTTGGGACAGGCACGGGTCACTCTATTTTCCCATCAGGAAGAAGAATTAAGCACAAGCTCAGCCTGCCCCCCAGAAACAGAAGAGGGCCTGAAGCAATCCTGCGCTTTTGCGGCCAGCTCCCAAAAAAGCGAGTTGAAAAATGGAGCTCAGGGGCCCTGCAATTCACAAACCTGCAGAGTTTTAAATGATACCTCTCGTCCACAAATATATTGAGGGTAGGCAACGAAGAGGCTTTGAAAGCAAGGCAGAATTGCAAGAAACAGATTTCAGGAGGTAGATTCGAATCGCCTTGAAAGCACATGAAAAGCGGCAAAACGTGGACAATGATGCCCTTGGCCAAAAAGGGCGTATGCGTTTTTTCCTGAATATATTCAGGCAAAACCGCATACGCCCTTTTTGGCCAACCAAGCAACCTGGAAAGGCCAATCAGCGCTCCAAAGAAGTCTCGCTTCCCAGCGGGCAAAAGGGCCATGCGGAAAAAAGTGTCCAAACCAGAAATGGAGGACCGGCCATGGAGAAATGGGAGCCTTGCTACGCTGATGGGTGGGATGTAAATTGCCAACAGCCACTCTGGAGAAGTGTACGGTGTGTTCTGAAACATCTAAAAAACACAGCTTGGAGAGCATAGGGCACTTCCACTCATGGGCGTATAAATTGGGAAAACTAAAAATCAGCAAGACACAGGCACCCCAAATTTAGGGCTGCTCTGTTGACAAGAACCCCCACTTCATTACACCTTAAATATCCTAGGAAAGAGAAAAATGGATTAAGAAGTTGTGGTCCTCATGTACAATGGAATATCACTCAGCCATGAAATCAACGTCATAAGGCTAGTAGCAGCACGATGAGTGGATTTAGGTACGACGATTCTAAGTGAAATAAGTCACACAGAAAAAGACACTTATCATAAGATATCACTTATAGAGGGAATGTAAAAACCGCTACACTTGAACTGAATTGCAAAACAGAACAGAGTCACACGTTTAGAAAACACATTATGGCTGCTGAACGGGAAAGGTGAGGTGGGGTGATGCATAAAACAAGGGTTTCAAATTAGCTCAGATACCGTTCCATAAACCCAATATGTAATAGACAAGACCTATTCCTTGCTCAGTGAACTGGACTCAACACCCCCTATTCACCGCACAAGAATATATCTGACTAGTAAGAATCTTCAAACCTATGTATTGATATCTCTCTGTAAGTGAGTCAAGGGGGTGTAAGCGGCATAAACACAGCCGTGAAAAGCAGCTAAACCCCATTATAAAAATAAATTATTTTTCAAAACCCGTGAAACAAAGGCACTGAAAGAGAGAGAAATTCTTACAAAATTCGTTCAGGGGCTGTGATGCAACCTGGATTGACCATATCTAGACCCACAGCTGATTGAGACATATGGGTGGACACGCTTGGGGCTGAGAGGTTCGGTGAGGTTGGGTGAGCCAACGCAGACCCTTTCAAGTAATACTGCATGGTATCCATCCCATGGGTCCCAAATCTCCAGGTTCAAGGGCATCTTCCTACATCGAAAACAGGCATGAGAAACCCAGAAGATGGTACACCGTGTGATCGGGAAAGGTTTCTGAAACGCACCTCATTTCTCATCTCCTTTGCTCGGGTTCGCCATTCCAGCCGATTTTACTAGCCATCTCCCTCCTTGGAGAATCAGCACCTTTAACCTCCTGTTCCGTACAGGTTGCAATTTGTTCTGAGGATGAAGGGGAAGAGGGGGAACCAATGAGAGACTAGCTCTAGGTGTTGGGACAGGCACGGGTCACTCTATTTTCCCATCAGGAAGAAGAATTAAGCACAAGCTCAGCCTGCCCCCCAGAACCAGAAGAGGGCCTGAAGCAATCCTGCGCTTTTGCGGCCAGCTCCCAAAAAAGCGAGTTGAAAAATGGAGCTCAGGGGCCCTGCAATTCACAAACCTGCAGAGTTTTAAATGATACCTCTCGTCCACAAATATATTAAGGGAAGGCAACGAAGAGGCTTTGAAAGCAAGGCAGAATTGCAGGAAACAGATTTCAGGAGGTAGATTCGAATCGCCTTGAAAGCACATGAAAAGCGGCAAAACGTGGACAATGATGCCCTTGGCCAAAAAGGGCGTATGCGTTTTTTCCTGAATATATTCAGGAAAAAACGCATACGCCCTTTTTGGCCAACCAAGCAACCTGGAAAGGCCAATCAGCGCTCCAAAGAAGTCTCGCTTCCCAGCGGGCAAAAGGGCCATGCGGAAAAAAGTGTCCAAACCAGAAATGCAGGACCGGCCATGGAGAAATGGGAGCCTTGCTACACTGATGGGTGGGATGTAAATTGCCAACAGCCACTCTGGAGAAGTGTACGGTGTGTTCTGAAACATCTAAAAAACACAGCTTGGAGAGCATAGGGCACTTCCACTCATGGGCGTATAAATTGGGAAAACTAAAAATCAGCAAGACACAGGCACAACAAAGTTTAGGGCTGCTCTGTTGACAAGAACCCCCACTTCATTACACCTTAAATATCCTAGGAAAGAGAAAAATGGATAAAGAAGTTGTGGTCCTCATGTACAATGGAATATCACTCAGCCATGAAATCAACGTCATAAGGCTAGTAGCAGCACGATGAGTGGATTTAGGTACGACGATTCTAAGTGAAATAAGTCACACAGAAAAAGACACTTATCCTAAGATATCACTTCTAGAGGGAATGTAAAAACCGCTACACTTGAACTGAATTGCAAAACAGAACAGAGTCACACGTTTAGGAAACACACTATGGCTGCTGAACGGGAAAGGTGAGGTGGGGTGATGCATAAAACAAGGGTTTCAAATTAGCTCAGATACCGTTCCATAAACCCAATATGTAATAGACAAGACCTATTCCTTGCTCAGTGAACTGGACTCAACACCCCCTATTCACCGCACAAGAATATATCTGACTAGTAAGAATCTTCAAACCTATGTATTGATATCTCTCTGTAAGTGAGTCAAGGGGGTGTAAAGCGGCATAAACACAGCCGTGAAAAGCAGCTAAACCCCATTATAAAAATAAATTACTTTTAAAAACCAGTGAAACAAAGACAGTGAAAGAGAGAGAAATTCTTACAAAATTCGTTCAGGGGCTGTGATGCAACCTGGATTGACCATATCTAGACCCACAGCTGATTGAGACATAAGGGTGGACACTCTTGTGGCTGAGAGGTTCGGTGAGGTTGGGTGAGCCAACGCAGACCCTTTCAAGTAATACTGCATGGTACCCATCCCATGGGTCCCAAATCTCCAGGTTCAAGGGCATCTTCCTACATCGAAAACATGCATGAGAAACCCAGAAGATGGTACACCGTGTGATCGGGAAAGGTTTCTGAAACGCACCTCATTTCTCATCTCCTTTGCTCGGGTTCGCCATTCCAGCCGATTTACTAGCCATCTCCCTCCTTGGAGAATCAGCACCTTTAACCTCCTGTTCCGTACAGGTTGCAATTTGTTCTGAGGATGAAGGGGAAGAGGGGGAACCAATGAGAGACTAGCTCTAGGTGTTGGGACAGGCACGGGTCACTCTATTTTCCCATCAGGAAGAAGAATTAAGCACAAGCTCAGCCTGCCCCCCAGAACCAGAAGAGGGCCTGAAGCAATCCTGCGCTTTTGCGGCCAGCTCCCAAAAAAGCGAGTTGAAAAATGGAGCTCAGGGGCCCTGCAATTCACAAACCTGCAGAGTTTTAAATGATACCTCTCGTCCACAAATATATTAAGGGAAGGCAACGAAGAGGCTTTGAAAGCAAGGCAGAATTGCAGGAAACAGATTTCAGGAGGTAGATTCGAATCGCCTTGAAAGCACATGAAAAGCGGCAAAACGTGGACAATGATGCCCTTGGCCAAAAAGGGCGTATGCGTTTTTTCCTGAATATATTCAGGAAAAAACGCATACGCCCTTTTTGGCCAACCAAGCAACCTGGAAAGGCCAATCAGCGCTCCAAAGAAGTCTCGCTTCCCAGCGGGCAAAAGGGCCATGCGGAAAAAAGTGTCCAAACCAGAAATGGAGGACCGGCCATGGAGAAATGGGAGCCTTGCTACGCTGATGGGTGGGATGTAAATTGCCAACAGCCACTCTGGAGAAGTGTACGGTGTGTTCTGAAACATCTGAAAAAAACAGCTTGGAGAGCATAGGGCACTTCCACTCATGGGCGTATAAATTGGGAAAACTAAAAATCAGCAAGACACAGGCACCCCATAGTTTAGGGCCGCTCTGTTGACAAGAACCCCCACTTCATTACACCTTAAATATCCTAGGAAAGAGAAAAGTGGATAAAGAAGTTGGGGTCCTCATGTACAATGGAATATCACTCAGCCATGAAATCAACGTCATAAGGCTAGTAGCAGCACGATGAGTGGATTTAGGTACGACGATTCTAAGTGAAATAAGTCACACAGAAAAAGACACTTATCCTAAGATATCACTTCTAGAAGGAATGTAAAAACCGCTACACTTGAACTGAATTGCAAAACAGAACAGAGTCACACGTTTAGGAAACACACTATGGCTGCTGAACGGGAAAGGTGAGGTGGGGTGATGCATAAAACAAGGGTTTCAAATTAGCTCAAATACCGTTCCATAAAACCAATATGTAAGAGACAAGACCTATTCCTTTTTCAGTGAACTGGACTCAACACCCCCTATTCACCGCACTAGAATATAGCTGACTAGTAAAAATCTTCAAACCTATGTATTGATATCTCGCTGTAAGTGAGTCAAGGGGGTGTAAAGCGGCATAAACACAGCCGTGAAAAGCAGCTAAACCCCATTATAAAAATAAATTACTTTTCAAAACCCGTGAAACAAAGACAGTGAAAGAGAGAGAAATTCTTACAAAATTCGTTCAGGGGCTGTGATGCAACCTGGATTGACCATATCTAGACCCACAGCTGATTGAGACATAAGGGTGGACACTCTTGTGGCTGAGAGGTTCGGTGAGGTTGGGTGAGCCAACGCAGACCCTTTCAAGTAATACTGCATGGTACCCATCCCATGGGTCCCAAATCTCCAGGTTCAAGGGCATCTTCCTACATCGAAAACAGGCATGAGAAACCCAGAAGATGGTACACCGTGTGATCGGGAAAGGTTTCTGAAACGCACCTCATTTCTCATCTCCTTTGCTCGGGTTCGCCATTCCAGCCAATTTACTAGCCATCTCCCTCCTTGGAGAATCAGCACCTTTAACCTCCTGTTCCGTACAGGTTGCAATTTGTCCTGAGGATGAACGGGAAGAGGGGGAACCAATGAGAGACTAGCTCTAGGTGTTGGGACAGGCATGGGTCACTCTATTTTCCCATCAGGAAGAAGAATTAAGCACAAGCTCAGCCTGCCCCCCAGAACCAGAAGAGGGCCTGAAGCAATCCTGCGCTTTTGCGGCCAGCTCCCAAAAAAGCGAGTTGAAAAATGGAGCTCAGGGGCCCTGCAATTCACAAACCTGCAGAGTTTTAAATGATACCTCTCGTCCACAAATATATTGAGGGTAGGCAACGAAGAGGCTTTGAAAGCAAGGCAGAATTGCAAGAAACAGATTTCAGGAGGTAGATTCGAATCGCCTTGAAAGCACATGAAAAGCGGCAAAACGTGGACAATGATGCCCTTGGCCAAAAAGGGCGTATGCGTTTTTTCCTGAATATATTCAGGCAAAAACGCATACGCCCTTTTTGGCCAACCAAGCAACCTGGAAAGGCCAATCAGCGCTCCAAAGAAGTCTCGCTTCCCAGCGGGCAAAAGGGCCATGCGGAAAAAAGTGTCCAAACCAGAAATGCAGGACCGGCCATGGAGAAATGGGAGCCTTGCTACGCTGATGGGTGGGATGTAAATTGCCAACAGCCACTCTGGAGAAGTGTACGGTGTGTTCTGAAACATCTAAAAAACACAGCTTGGAGAGCATAGGGCACTTCCACTCATGGGCGTATAAATTGGGAAAACTAAAAATCAGCAAGAAACAGGCACCCCAAAGTTTAGGGCTGCTCTGTTGACAAGAACCCCCACTTCATTACACCTTAAATATCCTAGGAAAGAGAAAAATGGATTAAGAAGTTGTGGTCCTCATGTACAATGGAATATCACTCAGCCATGAAATCAATGTCATAAGGCTAGTAGCAGCACGATGAGTGGATTTAGGTATGACGATTCTAAGTGAAATAAGTCACACAGAAAAAGACACTTATCATAAGATATCACTTCTAGAGGGAATGTAAAAACCGCTACACTTGAACTGAATTGCAAAACAGAACAGAGTCACACGTTTAGGAAACACACTATGGCTGCTGAACGGGAAAGGTGAGGTGGGGTGATGCATAAAACAAGGGTTTCAAATTAGCTCAGATACCGTTCCATAAACCCAATATGTAAGAGACAAGACCTATTCCTTTTTCAGTGAACTGGACTCAACACCCCCTATTCACCGCACTAGAATATATCTGACTAGTAAAAATCTTCAAACCTATGTATTGATATCTCGCTGTAAGTGAGTCAAGGGGGTGTAAAGCGGCATAAACACAGCCGTGAAAAGCAGCTAAACCCCATTATAAAAATAAATTACTTTTCAAAACCCGTGAAACAAAGGCAGTGAAAGAGAGAGAAATTCTTACAAAATTCGTTCAGGGGCTGTGATGCAACCTGGATTGACCATATCTAGTCCCACATCTGATTGAGACATAAGGGTGGACACTCTTGGGGCTGAGAGGTTCGGTGAGGTTGGGTGAGCCAACGCAGACCCTTTCAAGTAATACTGCATGGTACCCATCCCATGGGTCCCAAATCTCCAGGTTCAAGGGCATCTTCCTACATCGAAAACATGCATGAGAAACCCAGAAGATGGTACACCGTGTGATCGGGAAAGGTTTCTGAAACGCACCTCATTTCTCATCTCCTTTGCTCGGGTTCGCCATTCCAGCCGATTTACTAGCCATCTCCCTCCTTGGAGAAGCAGCACCTTTAACCTCCTGTTCCGTACAGGTTGCAATTTGTTCTGAGGATGAAGGGGAAGAGGGGGAACCAATGAGAGACTAGCTCTAGGTGTTGGGACAGGCACGGGTCACTCTATTTTCCCATCAGGAAGAAGAATTAAGCACAAGCTCAGCCTGCCCCCCAGAACCAGAAGAGGGCCTGAAGCAATCCTGTGCTTTTGCGGCCAGCTCCCAAAAAAGCGAGTTGAAAAATGGAGCTCAGGGGCCCTGCAATTCACAAACCTGCAGAGTTTTAAATGATACCTCTCGTCCACAAATATATTAAGGGAAGGCAACGAAGAGGCTTTGAAAGCAAGGCAGAATTGCAGGAAACAGATTTCAGGAGGTAGATTCGAATCGCCTTGAAAGCACATGAAAAGCGGCAAAACGTGGACAATGATGCCCTTGGCCAAAAAGGGCGTATGCGTTTTTTCCTGAATATATTCAGGAAAAAACGCATACGCCCTTTTTGGGCAACCAAGCAACCTGGAGAGGCCAATCAGCGCTCCAAAGAAGTCTCGCTTCCCAGCGGGCAAAAGGGCCATGCGAAAAAAGTGTCCAAACCAGAAACGCAGGACCGGCCATGGAGAAATGGGAGCCTTGCTACGCTGATGGGTGGGATGTAAATTGCCAACAGCCACTCTGGAGAAGTGTACGGTGTGTTCTGAAACATCTAAAAAACACAGATTGGAGAGCATAGGGCACTTCCACTCATGGGCGTATAAATTGGGAAAACTAAAAATCAGCAAGACACAGGCACCCCAAAGTTTAGGGCTGCTCTGTTGACAAGAACCCCCACTTCATTACACCTTAAATATCCTAGGAAAGAGAAAAATGGATAAAGAAGTTGTGGTCCTCATGTACAATGGAATATCACTCAGCCATGAAATCAACGTCATAAGGCTAGTAGCAGCACGATGAGTGGATTTAGGTACGACGATTCTAAGTGAAATAAGTCACACAGAAAAAGACACTTATCCTAAGATATCACTTCTAGAGGGAATGTAAAAACCGCTACACTTGAACTGAAGTGCAAAACAGAACAGACTCACACGTTCAGAAAACACACTATGGCTGCTGAACGGGAAAGGTGAGGTGGGGTGATGCATAAAACAAGGGTTTCAAATTAGCTCAGATACCGTTCCATAAACCCAATATGTAAGAGACAAGACCTATTCCTTTTTCAGTGAACTGGACTCAACACCCCCTATTCACCGCACAAGAATATATCTGACTAGTAAGAATCTTCAAACCTATGTATTGATATCTCTCTGTAAGTGAGTCAAGGGGGTGTAAAGCGGCATAAACACAGCCGTGAAAAGCAGCTAAACCCCATTATAAAAATAAATTACTTTTAAAAACCAGTGAAACAAAGACAGTGAAAGAGAGAGAAATTCTTACAAAATTCGTTCAGGGGCTGTGATGCAACCTGGATTGACCATATCTAGACCCACAGCTGATTGAGACATAAGAGTGGACACTCTTGTGGCTGAGAGGTTCGGTGAGGTTGGGTTAGCCAACGCAGACCCTTTCAAGTAATACTGCATGGTACCCATCCCATGGGTCCCAAATCTCCAGGTTCAAGGGCATCTTCCTACATCGAAAACATGCATGAGAAACCCAGAAGATGGTACACCGTGTGATCGGGAAAGGTTTCTGAAACGCACCTCATTTCTCATATCCTTTGCTCGGGTTCGCCATTCCAGCCGATTTACTAGCCATCTCCCTCCTTGGAGAATCAGCACCTTTAACCTCCTGTTCCGTACAGGTTGCAATTTGTCCTTAGGATGAACGGGAAGAGGGGGAACCAATGAGAGACTAGCTCTAGGTGTTGGGACAGGCATGGGTCACTCTATTTTCCCATCAGGAAGAAGAATTAAGCACAAGCTCACCTGCCCCCCAGAACCAGAAGAGGGCCTGAAGCAATCCTGCGCTTTTGCGGCCAGCTCCCAAAAAAGCGAGTTGAAAAATGGAGCTCAGGGGCCCTGCAATTCACAAACCTGCAGAGTTTTAAATGATACCTCTCGTCCACAAATATATTAAGGGAAGGCAACGAAGAGGCTTTGAAAGCAAGGCAGAATTGCAGGAAACAGATTTCAGGAGGTAGATTCGAATCGCCTTGAAAGCACATGAAAAGCGGCAAAACGTGGACAATGATGCCCTTGGACAAAAAGGGCGTATGCGTTTTTTCCTGAATATATTCAGGAAAAAACGCATACGCCCTTTTTGGCCAACCAAGCCACCTGGAAAGGCAAATCAGCGCTCCAAAGAAGTCTCGCTTCCCAGCGGGCAAAAGGGCCATGCGGAAAAAAGTGTCCAAACCAGAAATGCAGGACCGGCCATGGAGAAATGGGAGCCTTGCTACGCTGATGGGTGGGATGTAAATTGC
Source organism: Balaenoptera acutorostrata (assembly GCF_949987535.1). Classification (NCBI taxonomy): domain Eukaryota; kingdom Metazoa; phylum Chordata; class Mammalia; order Artiodactyla; family Balaenopteridae; genus Balaenoptera; species Balaenoptera acutorostrata. The sequence continues at coordinate 559,242 of NW_026646087.1, read as the reverse complement.
CAACAGCCACTCTGGAGAAGTGTACGGTGTGTTCTGAAACATCTAAAAAACACAGCTTGGAGAGCATAGGGCACTTCCACTCATGGGCGTATAAATTGGGAAAACTAAAAATCAGCAAGACACAGGCACCCCAAAGTTTAGGGCTGCTCTGTTGACAAGAACCCCCACTTCATTACACCTTAAATATCCTAGGAAAGAGAAAAATGGATAAAGAAGTTGTGGTCCTCATGTACAATGGAATATCACTCAGCCATGAAATCAACGTCATAAGGCTAGTAGCAGCACGATGAGTGGATTTAGGTACGACGATTCTAAGTGAAATAAGTCACACAGAAAAAGACACTTATCCTAAGATATCACTTATAGAGGGAATGTAAAAACCGCTACACTTGAACTGAATTGCAAAAGAGAACAGAGTCACACGTTTAGAAAACACACTATGGCTGCTGAACGGGAAAGGTGAGGTGGGGTGATGCATAAAACAAGGGTTTCAAATTAGCTCAGATACCGTTCCATAAACCCAATATGTAATAGACAAGACCTATTCCTTGCTCAGTGAACTGGACTCAACACCCCCTATTCACCGCACAAGAATATATCTGACTAGTAAGAATCTTCAAACCTATGTATTGATATCTCTCTGTAAGTGAGTCAAGGGGGTGTAAAGCGGCATAAACACAGCCGTGAAAAGCAGCTAAACCCCATTATAAAAATAAAGTACTTTTCAAAACCCGTGAAACAAAGACAGTGAAAGAGAGAGAAATTCTTACACAATTCGTTCAGGGGCTGTGATGCAACCTGGATTGACCATATCTAGAACCACAGCTGATTGAGACATAAGGGTGGACACTCTTGGGGCTGAGAGGTTCGGTGAGGTTGGGTGAGCCAACGCAGACCCTTTCAAGTAATACTGCATGGTACCCATCCCATGGGTCCCAAATCTCCAGGTTCAAGGGCATCTTCCTACATCGAAAACATGCATGAGAAACCCAGAAGATGGTACACCGTGTGATCGGGAAAGGTTTCTGAAACGCACCTCATTTCTCATCTCCTTTGCTCGGGTTCGCCATTCCAGCCGATATACTAGCCATCTCCCTCCTTGGAGAATCAGCACCTTTAACCTCCTGTTCCGTACAGGTTGCAATTTCTTCTGAGGATGAAGGGGAAGAGGGGGAACCAATGAGAGACTAGCTCTAGGTGTTGGGACAGGCACGGGTCACTCTATTTTCCCATCAGGAAGAAGAATTAAGCACAAGCTCAGCCTGCCCCCCAGAACCAGAAGAGGGCCTGAAAGAATCCTGCGCTTTTGCGGCCAGCTCCCAAAAAAGCGAGTTGAAAAATGGAGCTCAGGGGCCCTGCAATTCACAAACCTGCAGAGTTTTAAATGATACCTCTCGTCCACAAATATATTAAGGGAAGGCAACGAAGAGGCTTTGAAAGCAAGGCAGAATTGCAGGAAACAGATTTCAGGAGGTAGATTCGAATCGCCTTGAAAGCACATGAAAAGCGGCAAAACGTGGACAATGATGCCCTTGGCCAAAAAGGGCGTATGCGTTTTTTCCTGAATATATTCAGGAAAAAACGCATACGCCCTTTTTGGCCAACCAAGCAACCTGGAAAGGCCAATCAGCGCTCCAAAGAAGTCTCGCTTCCCAGCGGGCAAAAGGGCCATGCGGAAAAAAGTGTCCAAACCAGAAATGCAGGACCGGCCATGGAGAAATGGGAGCCTTGCTACGCTGATGGGTGGGATGTAAATTGCCAACAGCCACTCTGGAGAAGTGTACGGTGTGTTCTGAAACATCTAAAAAACACAGCTTGGAGAGCATAGGGCACTTCCACTCATGGGCGTATAAATTGGGAAAACTAAAAATCAGCAAGACACAGGCACCCCAAAGTTGAGGGCTGCTCTGTTGACAAGAACCCCCACTTCATTACACCTTAAATATCCTAGGAAAGAGAAAAATGGATAAAGAAGTTATGGTCCTCATGTACAATGGAATATCACTCAGCCATGAAATCAACGTCATAAGGCTAGTAGCAGCATGATGAGTGGATTTAGGTACGACGATTCTAAGTGAAATAAGTCACACAGGAAAAGACACTTATCCTAAGATATCACTTCTAGAGGGAATGTAAAAACCGCTACACTTGAACTGAAGTGCAAAACAGAACAGAGTCACACGTTCAGAAAACACACTATGGCTGCTGAACGGGAAAGGTGAGGTGGGGTGATGCATAAAACAAGGGTTTCAAATTAGCTCAGATACCGTTCCATAAACCCAATATGTAATAGACAAGACCTATTCCTTGCTCAGTGAACTGGACTCAACACCCCCTATTCACCGCACAAGAATATATCTGACTAGTAAGAATCTTCAAACCTATGTATTGATATCTCTCTGTAAGTGAGTCAAGGGGGTGTAAAGCGGCATAAACACAGCCGTGAAAAGCAGCTAAACCCCATTATAAAAATAAATTACTTTTAAAAACCAGTGAAACAAAGACAGTGAAAGAGAGAGAAATTCTTACAAAATTCGTTCAGGGGCTGTGATGCTACCTGGATTGACCATATCTAGACCCACAGCTGATTGAGACATAAGGGTGGACACTCTTGGGGCTGAGAGGTTCGGTGAGGTTGGGTGAGCCAACGCAGACCCTTTCAAGTAATACTGCATGGTACCCATCCCATGGGTCCCAAATCTCCAGGTTCAAGGGCATCTTCCTACATCGAAAACATGCATGAGAAACCCAGAAGATGGTACACCGTGTGATCGGGAAAGGTTTCTGAAACGCACCTCATTTCTCATCTCCTTTGCTCGGGTTCGCCATTCCAGCCGATTTACTAGCCATCTCCCTCCTTGGAGAATCAACACCTTTAACCTCCTGTTCCGTACAGGTTGCAATTTGTCCTGAGGATGAAGGGGAAGAGGGGGAACCAATGAGAGACTAGCTCTAGGTGTTGGGACAGGCACGGGTCACTCTATTTTCCCATCAGGAAGAAGAAATAAGCACAAGCTCAGCCTGCCCCCCAGAACCAGAAGAGGGCCTGAAGCAATCCTGCGCTTTTGCGGCCAGCTCCCAAAAAAGCGAGTTGAAAAATGGAGCTCAGGGGCCCTGCAATTCACAAACCTGCAGAGTTTTAAATGATACCTCTCGTCCACAAATATATTGAGGGTAGGCAACGAAGAGGCTTTGAAAGCAAGGCAGAATTGCAAGAAACAGATTTCAGGAGGTAGATTCGAATCGCCTTGAAAGCACATGAAAAGCGGCAAAACGTGGACAATGATGCCCTTGGCCAAAAAGGGCGTATGTGTTTTTTCCTGAATATATTCAGGAAAAAACGCATACGCCCTTTTTGGCCAACCAAGCCACCTGGAAAGGCAAATCAGCGCTCCAAAGAAGTCTCGCTTCCCAGCGGGCAAAAGGGCCATGCGGAAAAAAGTGTCCAAACCAGAAATGCAGGACCGGCCATGGAGAAATGGGAGCCTTGCTACGCTGATGGGTGGGATGTAAATTGCCAACAGCCACTCTGGAGAAGTGTACGGTGTGTTCTGAAACATCTAAAAAACACAGCTTGGAGAGCATAGGGCACTTCCACTCATGGGCGTATAAATTGGGAAAACTAAAAATCAGCAAGACACAGGCACCCCAAAGTTTAGGGCTGCTCTGTTGACAAGAACCCCCACTTCATTACACCTTAAATATCCTAGGAAAGAGAAAAATGGATAAAGAAGTTGTGGTCCTCATGTACAATGGAATATCACTCAGCCATGAAATCAACGTCATAAGGCTAGTAGCAGCACGATGAGTGGATTTAGGTACGACGATTCTAAGTGAAATAAGTCACACAGAAAAAGACACTTATCCTAAGATATCACTTATAGAGGGAATGTAAAAACCGCTACACTTGAACTGAATTGCAAAAGAGAACAGAGTCACACGTTTAGAAAACACACTATGGCTGCTGAACGGGAAAGGTGAGGTGGGGTGATGCATAAAACAAGGGTTTCAAATTAGCTCAGATACCGTTCCATAAACCCAATATGTAATAGACAAGACCTATTCCTTGCTCAGTGAACTGGACTCAACACCCCCTATTCACCGCACAAGAATATATCTGACTAGTAAGAATCTTCAAACCTATGTATTGATATCTCTCTGTAAGTGAGTCAAGGGGGTGTAAAGCGGCATAAACACAGCCGTGAAAAGCAGCTAAACCCCATTATAAAAATAAATTACTTTTCAAAACCCGTGAAACAAAGACAGTGAAAGAGAGAGAAATTCTTACACAATTCGTTCAGGGGCTGTGATGCAACCTGGATTGACCATATCTAGAACCACAGCTGATTGAGACATAAGGGTGGACACTCTTGGGGCTGAGAGGTTCGGTGAGGTTGGGTGAGCCAACGCAGACCCTTTCAAGTAATACTGCATGGTACCCATCCCATGGGTCCCAAATCTCCAGGTTCAAGGGCATCTTCCTACATCGAAAACATGCATGAGAAACCCAGAAGATGGTACACCGTGTGATCGGGAAAGGTTTCTGAAACGCACCTCATTTCTCATCTCCTTTGCTCGGGTTCGCCATTCCAGCCGATATACTAGCCATCTCCCTCCTTGGAGAATCAGCACCTTTAACCTCCTGTTCCGTACAGGTTGCAATTTCTTCTGAGGATGAAGGGGAAGAGGGGGAACCAATGAGAGACTAGCTCTAGGTGTTGGGACAGGCACGGGTCACTCTATTTTCCCATCAGGAAGAAGAATTAAGCACAAGCTCAGCCTGCCCCCCAGAACCAGAAGAGGGCCTGAAAGAATCCTGCGCTTTTGCGGCCAGCTCCCAAAAAAGCGAGTTGAAAAATGGAGCTCAGGGGCCCTGCAATTCACAAACCTGCAGAGTTTTAAATGATACCTCTCGTCCACAAATATATTAAGGGAAGGCAACGAAGAGGCTTTGAAAGCAAGGCAGAATTGCAGGAAACAGATTTCAGGAGGTAGATTCGAATCGCCTTGAAAGCACATGAAAAGCGGCAAAACGTGGACAATGATGCCCTTGGCCAAAAAGGGCGTATGCGTTTTTTCCTGAATATATTCAGGAAAAAACGCATACGCCCTTTTTGGCCAACCAAGCAACCTGGAAAGGCCAATCAGCGCTCCAAAGAAGTCTCGCTTCCCAGCGGGCAAAAGGGCCATGCGGAAAAAAGTGTCCAAACCAGAAATGCAGGACCGGCCATGGAGAAATGGGAGCCTTGCTACGCTGATGGGTGGGATGTAAATTGCCAACAGCCACTCTGGAGAAGTGTACGGTGTGTTCTGAAACATCTAAAAAACACAGCTTGGAGAGCATAGGGCACTTCCACTCATGGGCGTATAAATTGGGAAAACTAAAAATCAGCAAGACACAGGCACCCCAAAGTTGAGGGCTGCTCTGTTGACAAGAACCCCCACTTCATTACACCTTAAATATCCTAGGAAAGAGAAAAATGGATAAAGAAGTTATGGTCCTCATGTACAATGGAATATCACTCAGCCATGAAATCAACGTCATAAGGCTAGTAGCAGCATGATGAGTGGATTTAGGTACGACGATTCTAAGTGAAATAAGTCACACAGGAAAAGACACTTATCCTAAGATATCACTTCTAGAGGGAATGTAAAAACCGCTACACTTGAACTGAAGTGCAAAACAGAACAGAGTCACACGTTCAGAAAACACACTATGGCTGCTGAACGGGAAAGGTGAGGTGGGGTGATGCATAAAACAAGGGTTTCAAATTAGCTCAGATACCGTTCCATAAACCCAATATGTAATAGACAAGACCTATTCCTTGCTCAGTGAACTGGACTCAACACCCCCTATTCACCGCACAAGAATATATCTGACTAGTAAGAATCTTCAAACCTATGTATTGATATCTCTCTGTAAGTGAGTCAAGGGGGTGTAAAGCGGCATAAACACAGCCGTGAAAAGCAGCTAAACCCCATTATAAAAATAAATTACTTTTAAAAACCAGTGAAACAAAGACAGTGAAAGAGAGAGAAATTCTTACAAAATTCGTTCAGGGGCTGTGATGCTACCTGGATTGACCATATCTAGACCCACAGCTGATTGAGACATAAGGGTGGACACTCTTGGGGCTGAGAGGTTCGGTGAGGTTGGGTGAGCCAACGCAGACCCTTTCAAGTAATACTGCATGGTACCCATCCCATGGGTCCCAAATCTCCAGGTTCAAGGGCATCTTCCTACATCGAAAACATGCATGAGAAACCCAGAAGATGGTACACCGTGTGATCGGGAAAGGTTTCTGAAACGCACCTCATTTCTCATCTCCTTTGCTCGGGTTCGCCATTCCAGCCGATTTACTAGCCATCTCCCTCCTTGGAGAATCAACACCTTTAACCTCCTGTTCCGTACAGGTTGCAATTTGTCCTGAGGATGAAGGGGAAGAGGGGGAACCAATGAGAGACTAGCTCTAGGTGTTGGGACAGGCACGGGTCACTCTATTTTCCCATCAGGAAGAAGAAATAAGCACAAGCTCAGCCTGCCCCCCAGAACCAGAAGAGGGCCTGAAGCAATCCTGCGCTTTTGCGGCCAGCTCCCAAAAAAGCGAGTTGAAAAATGGAGCTCAGGGGCCCTGCAATTCACAAACCTGCAGAGTTTTAAATGATACCTCTCGTCCACAAATATATTGAGGGTAGGCAACGAAGAGGCTTTGAAAGCAAGGCAGAATTGCAAGAAACAGATTTCAGGAGGTAGATTCGAATCGCCTTGAAAGCACATGAAAAGCGGCAAAACGTGGACAATGATGCCCTTGGCCAAAAAGGGCGTATGCGTTTTTTCCTGAATATATTCAGGAAAAAACGCATACGCCCTTTTTGGCCAACCAAGCAACCTGGAAAGGCCAATCAGCGCTCCAAAGAAGTCTCGCTTCCCAGCGGGCAAAAGGGCCATGCGGAAAAAAGTGTCCAAACCAGAAATGCAGGACCGGCCATGGAGAAATGGGAGCCTTGCTACGCTGATGGGTGGGATGTAAATTGCCAACAGCCACTCTGGAGAAGTGTACGGTGTGTTCTGAAACATCTAAAAAACACAGCTTGGAGAGCATAGGGCACTTCCACTCATGGGCGTATACATTGGGAAAACTAAATATCAGCAAGACACAGGCAACCCAAAGTTTAGGGCTGCTCTGTTGACAAGAATCCCCACTTCATTACACCTTAAATATCCTAGGAAAGAGAAAAATGGATAAAGAAGTTGTGGTCCTCATGTACAATGGAATATCACTCAGCCATGAAATCAACGTCATAAGGCTAGTAGCAGCACGATGAGTGGATTTAGGTACGACGATTCTAAGTGAAATAAGTCACACAGAAAAAGACACTTATCCTAAGATATCACTTCTAGAGGGAATGTAAAAACCGCTACACTTGAACTGAATTGCAAAACAGAACAGAGTCACACGTTTAGGAAACACACTATGGCTGCTGAACGGGAAAGGTGAGGTGGGGTGATGCATAAAACAAGGGTTTCAAATTAGCTCAGATACCGTTCCATAAACCCAATATGTAAGAGACAAGACCTATTCCTTGCTCAGTGAACTGGACTCAACACCCCCTATTCACCGCACAAAAATATATCTGACTAGTAAGAATCTTCAAACCTATGTATTGATATCTCTCTGTAAGTGAGTCAAGGGGGTGTAAAGCGGCATAAACACAGCCGTGAAAAGCAGCTAAACCCCATTATAAAAATAAATTACTTTTCAAAACCCGTGAAACAAAGACAGTGAAAGAGAGAGAAATTCTTACAAAATTCGTTCAGGGGCTGTGATGCAACCTGGATTGACCATATCTAGACCCACAGCTGATTGAGACATAAGGGTGGACACTCTTGGGGCTGAGAGGTTCGGTGAGGTTGGGTGAGCCAATGCAGACCCTTTCAAGTAATACTGCATGGTACCCATCCCATGGGTCCCAAATCTCCAGGTTCAAGGGCATCTTCCTACATCGAAAACATGCATGAGAAACCCAGAAGATGGTACACCGTGTGATCGGGAAAGGTTTCTGAAACGCACCTCATTTCTCATCTCCTTTGCTCGGGTTCGCCATTCCAGCCGATTTACTAGCCATCTCCCTCCTTGGAGAATCAGCACCTTTAACCTCCTGTTCCGTACAGGTTGCAATTTGTTCTGAGGATGAAGGGGAAGAGGGGGAACCAATGAGAGACTAGCTCTAGGTGTTGGGACAGGCACGGGTCACTCTATTTTCCCATCAGGAAGAAGAATTAAGCACAAGCTCAGCCTGCCCCCCAGAACCAGAAGAGGGCCTGAAGCAATCCTGCGCTTTTGCGGCCAGCTCCCAAAAAAGCGAGTTGAAAAATGGAGCTCAGGGGCCCTGCAATTCACAAACCTGCAGAGTTTTAAATGATACCTCTCGTCCACAAATATATTAAGGGAAGGCAACGAAGAGGCTTTGAAAGCAAGGCAGAATTGCAGGAAACAGATTTCAGGAGGTAGATTCGAATCGCCTTGAAAGCACATGAAAAGCGGCAAAACGTGGACAATGATGCCCTTGGCCAAAAAGGGCGTATGCGTTTTTTCCTGAATATATTCAGGAAAAAACGCATACGCCCTTTTTGGCCAACCAAGCAACCTGGAAAGGCCAATCAGCGCTCCAAAGAAGTCTCGCTTCCCAGCGGGCAAAAGGGCCATGCGGAAAAAAGTGTCCAAACCAGAAATGCAGGACCGGCCATGGAGAAATGGGAGCCTTGCTACGCTGATGGGTGGGATGTAAATTGCCAACAGCCACTCTGGAGAAGTGTACGGTGTGTTCTGAAACATCTGAAAAACACAGCTTGGAGAGCATAGGGCACTTCCACTCATGGGCGTATAAATTGGGAAAACTAAAAATCAGCAAGACACAGGCACCCCATAGTTTAGGGCTGCTCTGTTGACAAGAACCCCCACTTCATTACACCTTAAATATCCTGGGAAAGAGAAAAGTGGATAAAGAAGTTGGGGTCCTCATGTACAATGGAATATCACTCAGCCATGAAATCAACGTCATAAGGCTAGTAGCAGCACGATGAGCGGATTTAGGTACGACGATTCTAAGTGAAATAAGTCACACAGAAAAAGACACTTATCCTAAGATATCACTTCTAGAGGGAATGTAAAAACCGCTACACTTGAACTGAATTGCAAAAGAGAACAGAGTCACACGTTTAGGAAACACACTATGGCTGCTGAACGGGAAAGGTGAGGTGGGGTGATGCATAAAACAAGGGTTTCAAATTAGCTCAGATACCGTTCCATAAACCCAATATGTAAGAGACAAGACCTATTCCTTTTTCAGTGAACTGGACTCAACACCCCCTATTCACCGCACTAGAATATATCTGACTAGTAAAAATCTTCAAACCTATGTATTGATATCTCGCTGTAAGTGAGTCAAGGGGGTGTAAAGCGGCATAAACACAGCCGTGAAAAGCAGCTAAACCCCATTATAAAAATAAATTACTTTTCAAAACCCGTGAAACAAAGGCAGTGAAAGAGAGAGAAATTCTTACAAAATTCGTTCAGGGGCTGTGATGCAACCTGGATTGACCATATCTAGTCCCACAGCTGATTGAGACATAAGGGTGGACACTCTTGGGGCTGAGAGGTTCGGTGAGGTTGGGTGAGCCAACGCAGACCCTTTCAAGTAATACTGCATGGTACCCATCCCATGGGTCCCAAATCTCCAGGTTCAAGGGCATCTTCCTACATCGAAAACAGGCATGAGAAACCCAGAAGATGGTACACCGTGTGATCGGGAAAGGTTTCTGAAACGCACCTCATTTCTCATCTCCTTTGCTCGGGTTCGCCATTCCAGCCGATTTACTAGCCATCTCCCTCCTTGGAGAATCAGCACCTTTAACCTCCTGTTCCGTACAGGTTGCAATTTGTTCTGAGGATGAAGGGGAAGAGGGGGAACCAATGAGAGACTAGCTCTAGGTGTTGGGACAGGCCCGGGTCACTCTATTTTCCCATCAGGAAGAAGAATTAAGCACAAGCTCAGCCTGCCCCCCAGAACCAGAAGAGGGCCTGAAGCAATCCTGCGCTTTTGCGGCCAGCTCCCAAAAAAGCGAGTTGAAAAATGGAGCTCAGGGGCCCTGCAATTCACAAACCTGCAGAGTTTTAAATGATACCTCTCGTCCACAAATATATTGAGGGTAGGCAACGAAGAGGCTTTGAAAGCAAGGCAGAATTGCAAGAAACAGATTTCAGGAGGTAGATTCGAATCGCCTTGAAAGCACATGAAAAGCGGCAAAACGTGGACAATGATGCCCTTGGCCAAAAAGGGCGTATGCGTTTTTTCCTGAATATATTCAGGAAAAAACGCATACGCCCTTTTTGGCCAACCAAGCAACCTGGAAAGGCCAATCAGCGCTCCAAAGAAGTCTCGCTTCCCAGCGGGCAAAAGGGCCATGCGGAAAAAAGTGTCCAAACCAGAAATGCAGGACCGGCCATGGAGAAATGGGAGCCTTGCTACGCTGATGGGTGGGATGTAAATTGCCAACAGCCACTCTGGAGAAGTGTACGGTGTGTTCTGAAACATCTAAAAAACACAGCTTGGAGAGCATAGGGCACTTCCACTCATGGGCGTATACATTGGGAAAACTAAATATCAGCAAGACACAGGCAACCCAAAGTTTAGGGCTGCTCTGTTGACAAGAACCCCCACTTCATTACACCTTAAATATCCTAGGAAAGAGAAAAATGGATAAAGAAGTTGTGGTCCTCATGTACAATGGAATATCACTCAGCCATGAAATCAACGTCATAAGGCTAGTAGCAGCACGATGAGTGGATTTAGGTACGACGATTCTAAGTGAAATAAGTCACACAGAAAAAGACACTTATCCTAAGATATCACTTCTAGAGGGAATGTAAAAACCGCTACACTTGAACTGAATTGCAAAACAGAACAGAGTCACACGTTTAGGAAACACACTATGGCTGCTGAACGGGAAAGGTGAGGTGGGGTGATGCATAAAACAAGGGTTTCAAATTAGCTCAGATACCGTTCCATAAACCCAATATGTAAGAGACAAGACCTATTCCTTGCTCAGTGAACTGGACTCAACACCCCCTATTCACCGCACAAAAATATATCTGACTAGTAAGAATCTTCAAACCTATGTATTGATATCTCTCTGTAAGTGAGTCAAGGGGGTGTAAAGCGGCATAAACACAGCCGTGAAAAGCAGCTAAACCCCATTATAAAAATAAATTACTTTTCAAAACCCGTGAAACAAAGACAGTGAAAGAGAGAGAAATTCTTACAAAATTCGTTCAGGGGCTGTGATGCAACCTGGATTGACCATATCTAGACCCACAGCTGATTGAGACATAAGGGTGGACACTCTTGGGGCTGAGAGGTTCGGTGAGGTTGGGTGAGCCAATGCAGACCCTTTCAAGTAATACTGCATGGTACCCATCCCATGGGTCCCAAATCTCCAGGTTCAAGGGCATCTTCCTACATCGAAAACATGCATGAGAAACCCAGAAGATGGTACACCGTGTGATCGGGAAAGGTTTCTGAAACGCACCTCATTTCTCATCTCCTTTGCTCGGGTTCGCCATTCCAGCCGATTTACTAGCCATCTCCCTCCTTGGAGAATCAGCACCTTTAACCTCCTGTTCCGTACAGGTTGCAATTTGTTCTGAGGATGAAGGGGAAGAGGGGGAACCAATGAGAGACTAGCTCTAGGTGTTGGGACAGGCACGGGTCACTCTATTTTCCCATCAGGAAGAAGAATTAAGCACAAGCTCAGCCTGCCCCCCAGAACCAGAAGAGGGCCTGAAGCAATCCTGCGCTTTTGCGGCCAGCTCCCAAAAAAGCGAGTTGAAAAATGGAGCTCAGGGGCCCTGCAATTCACAAACCTGCAGAGTTTTAAATGATACCTCTCGTCCACAAATATATTAAGGGAAGGCAACGAAGAGGCTTTGAAAGCAAGGCAGAATTGCAGGAAACAGATTTCAGGAGGTAGATTCGAATCGCCTTGAAAGCACATGAAAAGCGGCAAAACGTGGACAATGATGCCCTTGGCCAAAAAGGGCGTATGCGTTTTTTCCTGAATATATTCAGGAAAAAACGCATACGCCCTTTTTGGCCAACCAAGCAACCTGGAAAGGCCAATCAGCGCTCCAAAGAAGTCTCGCTTCCCAGCGGGCAAAAGGGCCATGCGGAAAAAAGTGTCCAAACTAGAAATGCAGGACCGGCCATGGAGAAATGGGAGCCTTGCTACGCTGATGGGTGGGATGTAAATTGCCAACAGCCACTCTGGAGAAGTGTACGGTGTGTTCTGAAACATCTGAAAAACACAGCTTGGAGAGCATAGGGCACTTCCACTCATGGGCGTATAAATTGGGAAAACTAAAAATCAGCAAGACACAGGCACCCCATAGTTTAGGGCTGCTCTGTTGACAAGAACCCCCACTTCATTACACCTTAAATATCCTGGGAAAGAGAAAAGTGGATAAAGAAGTTGGGGTCCTCATGTACAATGGAATATCACTCAGCCATGAAATCAACGTCATAAGGCTAGTAGCAGCACGATGAGCGGATTTAGGTACGACGATTCTAAGTGAAATAAGTCACACAGAAAAAGACACTTATCCTAAGATATCACTTCTAGAGGGAATGTAAAAACCGCTACACTTGAACTGAATTGCAAAAGAGAACAGAGTCACACGTTTAGGAAACACACTATGGCTGCTGAACGGGAAAGGTGAGGTGGGGTGATGCATAAAACAAGGGTTTCAAATTAGCTCAGATACCGTTCCATAAACCCAATATGTAAGAGACAAGACCTATTCCTTTTTCAGTGAACTGGACTCAACACCCCCTATTCACCGCACTAGAATATATCTGACTAGTAAAAATCTTCAAACCTATGTATTGATATCTCGCTGTAAGTGAGTCAAGGGGGTGTAAAGCGGCATAAACACAGCCGTGAAAAGCAGCTAAACCCCATTATAAAAATAAATTACTTTTCAAAACCCGTGAAACAAAGGCAGTGAAAGAGAGAGAAATTCTTACAAAATTCGTTCAGGGGCTGTGATGCAACCTGGATTGACCATATCTAGTCCCACAGCTGATTGAGACATAAGGGTGGACACTCTTGGGGCTGAGAGGTTCGGTGAGGTTGGGTGAGCCAACGCAGACCCTTTCAAGTAATACTGCATGGTACCCATCCCATGGGTCCCAAATCTCCAGGTTCAAGGGCATCTTCCTACATCGAAAACAGGCATGAGAAACCCAGAAGATGGTACACCGTGTGATCGGGAAAGGTTTCTGAAACGCACCTCATTTCTCATCTCCTTTGCTCGGGTTCGCCATTCCAGCCGATTTACTAGCCATCTCCCTCCTTGGAGAATCAGCACCTTTAACCTCCTGTTCCGTACAGGTTGCAATTTGTTCTGAGGATGAAGGGGAAGAGGGGGAACCAATGAGAGACTAGCTCTAGGTGTTGGGACAGGCCCGGGTCACTCTATTTTCCCATCAGGAAGAAGAATTAAGCACAAGCTCAGCCTGCCCCCCAGAACCAGAAGAGGGCCTGAAGCAATCCTGCGCTTTTGCGGCCAGCTCCTAAAAAAGCGAGTTGAAAAATGGAGCTCAGGGGCACTGCAATTCACAAACCTGCAGAGTTTTAAATGATACCTCTCGTCCACAAATATATTAAGGGAAGGCAACGAAGAGGCTTTGAAAGCAAGGCAGAATTGCAGGAAACAGATTTCAGGAGGTAGATTCGAATCGCCTTGAAAGCACATGAAAAGCGGCAAAACGTGGACAATGATGCCCTTGGCCAAAAAGGGCGTATGCGTTTTTTCCTGAATATATTCAGGAAAAAACGCATACGGCCTTTTTGGCCAACCAAGCAACCTGGAAAGGCAAATCAGCGCTCCAAAGAAGTCTCGCTTCCCAGCGGGCAAAAGGGCCATGCGGAAAAAAGTGTCCAAACCAGAAATGCAGGACCGGCCATGGAGAAATGGGAGCCTTGCTACGCTGATGGGTGGGATGTAAATTGCCAACAGCCACTCTGGAGAAGTGTACGGTGTGTTCTGAAACATCTAAAAAACACAGCTTGGAGAGCATAGGGCACTTCCACTCATGGGCGTATAAATTGGGAAAACTAAAAATCAGCAAGACACAGGCACCCCAAAGTTGAGGGCTGCTCTGTTGACAAGAACCCCCACTTCATTACACCTTAAATATCCTAGGAAAGAGAAAAATGGATAAAGAAGTTGTGGTCCTCATGTACAATGGAATATCACTCAGCCATGAAATCAACGTCATAAGGCTAGTAGCAGCATGATGAGTGGATTTAGGTACGACGATTCTAAGTGAAATAAGTCACACAGAAAAAGACACTTATCCTAAGATATCACTTCTAGAGGGAATGTAAAAACCGCTACACTTGAACTGAAGTGCAAAACAGAACAGAGTCACACGTTCAGAAAACACACTATGGCTGCTGAACGGGAAAGGTGAGGTGGGGTGATGCATAAAACAAGGGTTTCAAATTAGCTCAGATACCGTTCCATAAACCCAATATGTAATAGACAAGACCTATTCCTTGCTCAATGAACTGGACTCAACACCCCCTATTCACCGCACAAGAATATATCTGACTAGTAAGAATCTTCAAACCTATGTATTGATATCTCTCTGTAAGTGAGTCAAGGGGGTGTAAAGCGGCATAAACACAGCCGTGAAAAGCAGCTAAACCCCATTATAAAAATAAATTACTTTTAAAAACCAGTGAAACAAAGACAGTGAAAGAGAGAGAAATTCTTACAAAATTCGTTCAGGGGCTGTGATGCAACCTGGATTGACCATATCTAGACCCACAGCTGATTGAGACATAAGGGTGGACACTCTTGGGGCTGAGAGGTTCGGTGAGGTTGGGTGAGCCAACGCAGACCCTTTCAAGTAATACTGCATGGTACCCATCCCATGGGTCCCAAATCTCCAGGTTCAAGGGCATCTTCCTACATCGAAAACATGCATGAGAAACCCAGAAGATGGTACACCGTGTGATCGGGAAAGGTTTCTGAAACGCACCTCATTTCTCATCTCCTTTGCTCGGGTTCGCCATTCCAGCCGATTTACTAGCCATCTCCCTCCTTGGAGAATCAGCACCTTTAACCTCCTGTTCCGTACAGGTTGCAATTTGTTCTGAGGATGAAGGGGAAGAGGGGGAACCAATGAGAGACTAGCTCTAGGTGTTGGGACAGGCACGGGTCACTCTATTTTCCCATCAGGAAGAAGAATTAAGCACAAGCTCAGCCTGCCCCCCAGAACCAGAAGAGGGCCTGAAGCAATCCTGCGCTTTTGCGGCCAGCTCCCAAAAAAGCGAGTTGAAAAATGGAGCTCAGGGGCACTGCAATTCACAAACCTGCAGAGTTTTAAATGATACCTCTCGTCCACAAATATATTAAGGGAAGGCAACGAAGAGGCTTTGAAAGCAAGGCAGAATTGCAGGAAACAGATTTCAGGAGGTAGATTCGAATCGCCTTGAAAGCACATGAAAAGCGGCAAAACGTGGACAATGATGCCCTTGGCCAAAAAGGGCGTATGCGTTTTTTCCTGAATATATTCAGGAAAAAACGCATACGCCCTTTTTGGCCAACCAAGCAACCTGGAAAGGCCAATCAGCGCTCCAAAGAAGTCTCGCTTCCCAGCGGGCAAAAGGGCCATGCGGAAAAAAGTGTCCAAACCAGAAATGCAGGACCGGCCATGGAGAAATGGGAGCCTTGCTACGCTGATGGGTGGGATGTAAATTGCCAACAGCCACTCTGGAGAAGTGTACGGTGTGTTCTGAAACATCTAAAAAACACAGCTTGGAGAGCATAGGGCACTTCCACTCATGGGCGTATACATTGGGAAAACTAAATATCAGCAAGACACAGGCAACCCAAAGTTTAGGGCTGCTCTGTTGACAAGAACCCCCACTTCATTACACCTTAAATATCCTAGGAAAGAGAAAAATGGATAAAGAAGTTGTGGTCCTCATGTACAATGGAATATCACTCAGCCATGAAATCAACGTCATAAGGCTAGTAGCAGCACGATGAGTGGATTTAGGTACGACGATTCTAAGTGAAATAAGTCACACAGAAAAAGACACTTATCCTAAGATATCACTTATAGAGGGAATGTAAAAACCGCTACACTTGAACTGAATTGCAAAACAGAACAGAGTCACACGTTTAGGAAACACACTATGGCTGCTGAACGGGAAAGGTGAGGTGGGGTGATGCATAAAACAAGGGTTTCAAATTAGCTCAGATACCGTTCCATAAACCCAATATGTAAGAGACAAGACCTATTCCTTGCTCAGTGAACTGGACTCAACACCCCCTATTCACCGCACAAGAATATATCTGACTAGTAAGAATCTTCAAACCTATGTATTGATATCTCTCTGTAAGTGAGTCAAGGGGGTGTAAAGCGGCATAAACACAGCCGTGAAAAGCAGCTAAACCCCATTATAAAAATAAATTACTTTTAAAAACCCGTGAAACAAAGACAGTGAAAGAGAGAGAAATTCTTACAAAATTCGTTCAGGGGCTGTGATGCAACCTGGATTGACCATATCTAGACCCACAGCTGATTGAGACATAAGGGTGGACACTCTTGGGGCTGAGAGGTTCGGTGAGGTTGGGTGAGCCAACGCAGACCCTTTCAAGTAATACTGCATGGTACCCATCCCATGGGTCCCAAATCTCCAGGTTCAAGGGCATCTTCCTACATCGAAAACATGCATGAGAAACCCAGAAGATGGTACACCGTGTGATCGGGAAAGGTTTCTGAAACGCACCTCATTTCTCATCTCCTTTGCTCGGGTTCGCCATTCCAGCCGATTTACTAGCCATCTCCCTCCTTGGAGAATCAGCACCTTTAACCTCCTGTTCCGTACAGGTTGCAATTTGTTCTGAGGATGAAGGGGAAGAGGGGGAACCAATGAGAGACTAGCTCTAGGTGTTGGGACAGGCACGGGTCACTCTATTTTCCCATCAGGAAGAAGAATTAAGCACAAGCTCAGCCTGCCCCCCAGAACCAGAAGAGGGCCTGAAGCAATCCTGCGCTTTTGCGGCCAGCTCCCAAAAAAGCGAGTTGAAAAATGGAGCTCAGGGGCCCTGCAATTCACAAACCTGCAGAGTTTTAAATGATACCTCTCGTCCACAAATATATTAAGGGAAGGCAACGAAGAGGCTTTGAAAGCAAGGCAGAATTGCAGGAAACAGATTTCAGGAGGTAGATTCGAATCGCCTTGAAAGCACATGAAAAGCGGCAAAACGTGGACAATGATGCCCGTGGCCAAAAAGGGCGTATGCGTTTTTTCCTGAATATATTCAGGAAAAAACGCATACGCCCTTTTTGGCCAACCAAGCAACCTGGAAAGGCCAATCAGCGCTCCAAAGAAGTCTCGCTTCCCAGCGGGCAAAAGGGCCATGCGGAAAAAAGTGTCCAAACCAGAAATGCAGGACCGGCCATGGAGAAATGGGAGCCTTGCTACGCTGATGGGTGGGATGTAAATTGCCAACAGCCACTCTGGAGAAGTGTACGGTGTGTTCTGAAACATCTAAAAAACACAGCTTGGAGAGCATAGGGCACTTCCACTCATGGGCGTATAAATTGGGAAAACTAAAAATCAGCAAGACACAGGCACCCCATAGTTTAGGGCTGCTCTGTTGACAAGAACCCCCACTTCATTACACCTTAAATATCCTGGGAAAGAGAAAAGTGGATAAAGAAGTTGGGGTCCTCATGTACAATGGAATATCACTCAGCCATGAAATCAACGTCATAAGGCTAGTAGCAGCACGATGAGTGGATTTAGGTACGACGATTCTAAGTGAAATAAGTCACACAGAAAAAGACACTTATCATAAGATATCACTTCTAGAGGGAATGTAAAAACCGCTACACTTGAACTGAATTGCAAAAGAGAACAGAGTCACACGTTTAGGAAACACACTATGGCTGCTGAACGGGAAAGGTGAGGTGGGGTGATGCATAAAACAAGGGTTTCAAATTAGCTCAGATACCGTTCCATAAACCCAATATGTAAGAGACAAGACCTATTCCTTTTTCAGTGAACTGGACTCAACACCCCCTATTCACCGCACTAGAATATATCTGACTAGTAAAAATCTTCAAACCTATGTATTGATATCTCGCTGTAAGTGAGTCAAGGGGGTGTAAAGCGGCATAAACACAGCCGTGAAAAGCAGCTAAACCCCATTATAAAAATAAATTACTTTTCAAAACCCGTGAAACAAAGGCAGTGAAAGAGAGAGAAATTCTTACAAAATTCGTTCAGGGGCTGTGATGCAACCTGGATTGACCATATCTAGTCCCACAGCTGATTGAGACATAAGGGTGGACACTCTTGGGGCTGAGAGGTTCGGTGAGGTTGGGTGAGCCAACGCAGACCCTTTCAAGTAATACTGCATGGTACCCATCCCATGGGTCCCAAATCTCCAGGTTCAAGGGCATCTTCCTACATCGAAAACAGGCATGAGAAACCCAGAAGATGGTACACCGTGTGATCGGGAAAGGTTTCTGAAACGCACCTCATTTCTCATCTCCTTTGCTCGGGTTCGCCATTCCAGCCGATTTACTAGCCATCTCCCTCCTTGGAGAATCAGCACCTTTAACCTCCTGTTCCGTACAGGTTGCAATTTGTTCTGAGGATGAAGGGGAAGAGGGGGAACCAATGAGAGACTAGCTCTAGGTGTTGGGACAGGCCCGGGTCACTCTATTTTCCCATCAGGAAGAAGAATTAAGCACAAGCTCAGCCTGCCCCCCAGAACCAGAAGAGGGCCTGAAGCAATCCTGCGCTTTTGCGGCCAGCTCCTAAAAAAGCGAGTTGAAAAATGGAGCTCAGGGGCACTGCAATTCACAAACCTGCAGAGTTTTAAATGATACCTCTCGTCCACAAATATATTAAGGGAAGGCAACGAAGAGGCTTTGAAAGCAAGGCAGAATTGCAGGAAACAGATTTCAGGAGGTAGATTCGAATCGCCTTGAAAGCACATGAAAAGCGGCAAAACGTGGACAATGATGCCCTTGGCCAAAAAGGGCGTATGCGTTTTTTCCTGAATATATTCAGGAAAAAACGCATACGGCCTTTTTGGCCAACCAAGCAACCTGGAAAGGCAAATCAGCGCTCCAAAGAAGTCTCGCTTCCCAGCGGGCAAAAGGGCCATGCGGAAAAAAGTGTCCAAACCAGAAATGCAGGACCGGCCATGGAGAAATGGGAGCCTTGCTACGCTGATGGGTGGGATGTAAATTGCCAACAGCCACTCTGGAGAAGTGTACGGTGTGTTCTGAAACATCTAAAAAACACAGCTTGGAGAGCATAGGGCACTTCCACTCATGGGCGTATAAATTGGGAAAACTAAAAATCAGCAAGACACAGGCACCCCAAAGTTGAGGGCTGCTCTGTTGACAAGAACCCCCACTTCATTACACCTTAAATATCCTAGGAAAGAGAAAAATGGATAAAGAAGTTGTGGTCCTCATGTACAATGGAATATCACTCAGCCATGAAATCAACGTCATAAGGCTAGTAGCAGCATGATGAGTGGATTTAGGTACGACGATTCTAAGTGAAATAAGTCACACAGAAAAAGACACTTATCCTAAGATATCACTTCTAGAGGGAATGTAAAAACCGCTACACTTGAACTGAAGTGCAAAACAGAACAGAGTCACACGTTCAGAAAACACACTATGGCTGCTGAACGGGAAAGGTGAGGTGGGGTGATGCATAAAACAAGGGTTTCAAATTAGCTCAGATACCGTTCCATAAACCCAATATGTAATAGACAAGACCTATTCCTTGCTCAGTGAACTGGACTCAACACCCCCTATTCACCGCAGAAGAATATATCTGACTAGTAAGAATCTTCAAACCTATGTATTGATATCTCTCTGTAAGTGAGTCAAGGGGGTGTAAAGCGGCATAAACACAGACGTGAAAAGCAGCTAAACCCCATTATAAAAATAAATTACTTTTAAAAACCAGTGAAACAAAGACAGTGAAAGAGAGAGAAATTCTTACAAAATTCGTTCAGGGGCTGTGATGCAACCTGGATTGACCATATCTAGACCCACAGCTGATTGAGACATAAGGGTGGACACTCTTGGGGCTGAGAGGTTCGGTGAGGTTGGGTGAGCCAACGCAGACCCTTTCAAGTAATACTGCATGGTACCCATCCCATGGGTCCCAAATCTCCAGGTTCAAGGGCATCTTCCTACATCGAAAACATGCATGAGAAACCCAGAAGATGGTACACCGTGTGATCGGGAAAGGTTTCTGAAACGCACCTCATTTCTCATCTCCTTTGCTCGGGTTCGCCATTCCAGCCGATTTACTAGCCATCTCCCTCCTTGGAGAATCAGCACCTTTAACCTCCTGTTCCGTACAGGTTGCAATTTGTTCTGAGGATGAAGGGGAAGAGGGGGAACCAATGAGAGACTAGCTCTAGGTGTTGGGACAGGCACGGGTCACTCTATTTTCCCATCAGGAAGAAGAATTAAGCACAAGCTCAGCCTGCCCCCCAGAACCAGAAGAGGGCCTGAAGCAATCCTGCGCTTTTGCGGCCAGCTCCCAAAAAAGCGAGTTGAAAAATGGAGCTCAGGGGCCCTGCAATTCACAAACCTGCAGAGTTTTAAATGATACCTCTCGTCCACAAATACATTAAGGGAATGCAACGAAGAGGCTTTGAAAGCAAGGCAGAATTGCAGGAAACAGATTTCAGGAGGTAGATTCGAATCGCCTTGAAAGCACATGAAAAGCAGCAAAACGTGGACAATGATGCCCTTGGCCAAAAAGGGCGTATGCGTTTTTTCCTGAATATATTCAGGAAAAAACGCATACGCCCTTTTTGGCCAACCAAGCAACCTGGAAAGGCCAATCAGCGCTCCAAAGAAGTCTCGCTTCCCAGCGGGCAAAAGGGCCATGCGGAAAAAAGTGTCCAAACCAGAAATGCAGGACCGGCCATGGAGAAATGGGAGCCTTGCTACGCTGATGGGTGGGATGTAAATTGCCAACAGCCACTCTGCAGAAGTGTACGGTGTGTTCTGAAACATCTAAAAAACACAGCTTGGAGAGCATAGGGCACTTCCACTCATGGGCGTATACATTGGGAAAACTAAATATCAGCAAGACACAGGCAACCCAAAGTTTAGGGCTGCTCTGTTGACAAGAACCCCCACTTCATTACACCTTAAATATCCTAGGAAAGAGAAAAATGGATAAAGAAGTTGTGGTCCTCATGTACAATGGAATATCACTCAGCCATGAAATCAACGTCATAAGGCTAGTAGCAGCACGATGAGTGGATTTAGGTACGACGATTCTAAGTGAAATAAGTCACACAGAAAAAGACACTTATCCTAAGATATCACTTCTAGAGGGAATGTAAAAACCGCTACACTTGAACTGAATTGCAAAACAGAACAGAGTCACACGTTTAGGAAACACACTATGGCTGCTGAACGGGAAAGGTGAGGTGGGGTGATGCATAAAACAAGGGTTTCAAATTAGCTCAGATACCGTTCCATAAACCCAATATGTAAGAGACAAGACCTATTCCTTTTTCAGTGAACTGGACTCAACACCCCCTATTCACCGCACAAGAATATATCTGACTAGTAAGAATCTTCAAACCTATGTATTGATATCTCTCTGTAAGTGAGTCAAGGGGGTGTAAAGCGGCATAAACACAGCCGTGAAAAGCAGCTAAACCCCATTATAAAAATAAATTACTTTTAAAAACCAGTGAAACAAAGACAGTGAAAGAGAGAGAAATTCTTACAAAATTCGTTCAGGGGCTGTGATGCAACCTGGATTGACCATATCTAGACCCACAGCTGATTGAGACATAAGGGTGGACACTCTTGGGGCTGAGAGGTTCGGTGAGGTTGGGTGAGCCAACGCAGACCCTTTCAAGTAATACTGCATGGTACCCATCCCATGGGTCCCAAATCTCCAGGTTCAAGGGCATCTTCCTACATCGAAAACATGCATGAGAAACCCAGAAGATGGTACACCGTGTGATCGGGAAAGGTTTCTGAAACGCACCTCATTTCTCATCTCCTTTGCTCGGGTTCGCCATTCCAGCCGATTTACTAGCCATCTCCCTCCTTGGAGAATCAGCACCTTTAACCTCCTGTTCCGTACAGGTTGCAATTTGTCCTGAGGATGAACGGGAAGAGGGGGAACCAATGAGAGACTAGCTCTAGGTGTTGGGACAGGCACGGGTCACTCTATTTTCCCATCAGGAAGAAGAATTAAGCACAAGCTCAGCCTGCCCCCCAGAACCAGAAGAGGGCCTGAAGCAATCCTGCGCTTTTGCGGCCAGCTCCCAAAAAAGCGAGTTGAAAAATGGAGCTCAGGGGCCCTGCAATTCACAAACCTGCAGAGTTTTAAATGATACCTCTCGTCCACAAATATATTAAGGGAAGGCAACGAAGAGGCTTTGAAAGGAAGGCAGAATTGCAGGAAACAGATTACAGGAGGTAGATTCGAATCGCCTTGAAAGCACATGAAAAGCGGCAAAACGTGGACAATGATGCCCTTGGCCAAAAAGGGCGTATGCGTTTTTTCCTGAATATATTCAGGAAAAAACGCATACGCCCTTTTTGGCCAACCAAGCAACCTGGAAAGGCCAATCAGCGCTCCAAAGAAGTCTCGCTTCCCAGCGGGCAAAAGGCCCATGAGGAAAAAAGTGTCCAAACCAGAAATGCAGGACCGGCCATGGAGAAATGGGAGCCTTGCTACGCTGATGGGTGGGATGTAAATTGCCAACAGCCACTCTGGAGAAGTGTACGGTGTGTTCTGAAACATCTAAAAAACACAGCTTGGAGAGCATAGGGCACTTCCACTCATGGGCGTATAAATTGGGAAAACTAAAAATCAGCAAGACACAGGCACCCCAAAGTTGAGGGCTGCTCTGTTGACAAGAACCCCCACTTCATTACACCTTAAATATCCTAGGAAAGAGAAAAATGGATAAAGAAGTTGTGGTCCTCATGTACAATGGAATATCACTCAGCCATGAAATCAACGTCATAAGGCTAGTAGCAGCATGATGAGTGGATTTAGGTACGACGATTCTAAGTGAAATAAGTCACACAGAAAAAGACACTTATCCTAAGATATCACTTCTAGAGGGAATGTAAAAACCGCTACACTTGAACTGAAGTGCAAAACAGAACAGAGTCACACGTTCAGAAAACACACTATGGCTGCTGAACGGGAAAGGTGAGGTGGGGTGATGCATAAAACAAGGGTTTCAAATTAGCTCAGATACCGTTCCATAAACCCAATATGTAATAGACAAGACCTATTCCTTGCTCAGTGAACTGGACTCAACACCCCCTATTCACCGCACAAGAATATATCTGACTAGTAAGAATCTTCAAACCTATGTATTGATATCTCTCTGTAAGTGAGTCAAGGGGGTGTAAAGCGGCATAAACACAGCCGTGAAAAGCAGCTAAACCCCATTATAAAAATAAATTACTTTTAAAAACCAGTGAAACAAAGACAGTGAAAGAGAGAGAAATTCTTACAAAATTCGTTCAGGGGCTGTGATGCAACCTGGATTGACCATATCTAGACCCACAGCTGATTGAGACATAAGGGTGGACACTCTTGGGGCTGAGAGGTTCGGTGAGGTTGGGTGAGCCAACGCAGACCCTTTCAAGTAATACTGCATGGTACCCATCCCATGGGTCCCAAATCTCCAGGTTCAAGGGCATCTTCCTACATCGAAAACATGCATGAGAAACCCAGAAGATGGTACACCGTGTGATCGGGAAAGGTTTCTGAAACGCACCTCATTTCTCATCTCCTTTGCTCGGGTTCGCCATTCCAGCCGATTTACTAGCCATCTCCCTCCTTGGAGAATCAGCACCTTTAACCTCCTGTTCCGTACAGGTTGCAATTTGTCCTGAGGATGAACGGGAAGAGGGGGAACCAATGAGAGACTAGCTCTAGGTGTTGGGACAGGCACGGGTCACTCTATTTTCCCATCAGGAAGAAGAATTAAGCACAAGCTCAGCCTGCCCCCCAGAACCAGAAGAGGGCCTGAAGCAATCCTGCGCTTTTGCGGCCAGCTCCCAAAAAAGCGAGTTGAAAAATGGAGCTCAGGGGCCCTGCAATTCACAAACCTGCAGAGTTTTAAATGATACCTCTCGTCCACAAATATATTAAGGGAAGGCAACGAAGAGGCTTTGAAAGGAAGGCAGAATTGCAGGATACAGATTACAGGAGGTAGATTCGAATCGCCTTGAAAGCACATGAAAAGCGGCAAAACGTGGACAATGATGCCCTTGGCCAAAAAGGGCGTATGCGTTTTTTCCTGAATATATTCAGGAAAAAACGCATACGCCCTTTTTGGCCAACCAAGCAACCTGGAAAGGCCAATCAGCGCTCCAAAGAAGTCTCGCTTCCCAGCGGGCAAAAGGCCCATGAGGAAAAAAGTGTCCAAACCAGAAATGCAGGACCGGCCATGGAGAAATGGGAGCCTTGCTACGCTGATGGGTGGGATGTAAATTGCCAACAGCCACTCTGGAGAAGTGTACGGTGTGTTCTGAAACATCTAAAAAACACAGCTTGGAGAGCATAGGGCACTTCCACTCATGGGCGTATAAATTGGGAAAACTAAAAATCAGCAAGACACAGGCACCCCAAAGTTGAGGGCTGCTCTGTTGACAAGAACCCCCACTTCATTACACCTTAAATATCCTAGGAAAGAGAAAAATGGATAAAGAAGTTGTGGTCCTCATGTACAATGGAATATCACTCAGCCATGAAATCAACGTCATAAGGCTAGTAGCAGCATGATGAGTGGATTTAGGTACGACGATTCTAAGTGAAATAAGTCACACAGAAAAAGACACTTATCCTAAGATATCACTTCTAGAGGGAATGTAAAAACCGCTACACTTGAACTGAAGTGCAAAACAGAACAGAGTCACACGTTCAGAAAACACACTATGGCTGCTGAACGGGAAAGGTGAGGTGGGGTGATGCATAAAACAAGGGTTTCAAATTAGCTCAGATACCGTTCCATAAACCCAATATGTAATAGACAAGACCTATTCCTTGCTCAGTGAACTGGACTCAACACCCCCTATTCACCGCACAAGAATATATCTGACTAGTAAGAATCTTCAAACCTATGTATTGATATCTCTCTGTAAGTGAGTCAAGGGGGTGTAAAGCGGCATAAACACAGCCGTGAAAAGCAGCTAAACCCCATTATAAAAATAAATTACTTTTAAAAACCAGTGAAACAAAGACAGTGAAAGAGAGAGAAATTCTTACAAAATTCGTTCAGGGGCTGTGATGCAACCTGGATTGACCATATCTAGACCCACAGCTGATTGAGACATAAGGGTGGACACTCTTGGGGCTGAGAGGTTCGGTGAGGTTGGGTGAGCCAACGCAGACCCTTTCAAGTAATACTGCATGGTACCCATCCCATGGGTCCCAAATCTCCAGGTTCAAGGGCATCTTCCTACTTCGAAAACAGGCATGAGAAACCCAGAAGATGGTACACCGTGTGATCGGGAAAGGTTTCTGAAACGCACCTCATTTCTCATCTCCTTTGCTCGGGTTCGCCATTCCAGCCGATTTACTAGCCATCTCCCTCCTTGGAGAATCAGCACCTTTAACCTCCTGTTCCGTACAGGTTGCAATTTGTTCTGAGGATGAAGGGGAAGAGGGGGAACCAATGAGAGACTAGCTCTAGGTGTTGGGACAGGCACGGGTCACTCTATTTTCCCATCAGGAAGAAGAATTAAGCACAAGCTCAGCCTGCCCCCCAGAACCAGAAGAGGGCCTGAAGCAATCCTGCGCTTTTGCGGCCAGCTCCCAAAAAAGCGAGTTGAAAAATGGAGCTCAGGGGCCCTGCAATTCACAAACCTGCAGAGTTTTAAATGATACCTCTCGTCCACAAATACATTAAGGGAATGCAACGAAGAGGCTTTGAAAGCAAGGCAGAATTGCAGGAAACAGATTTCAGGAGGTAGATTCGAATCGCCTTGAAAGCACATGAAAAGCAGCAAAACGTGGACAATGATGCCCTTGGCCAAAAAGGGCGTATGCGTTTTTTCCTGAATATATTCAGGAAAAAACGCATACGCCCTTTTTGGCCAACCAAGCAACCTGGAAAGGCCAATCAGCGCTCCAAAGAAGTCTCGCTTCCCAGCGGGCAAAAGGGCCATGCGGAAAAAAGTGTCCAAACCAGAAATGCAGGACCGGCCATGGAGAAATGGGAGCCTTGCTACGCTGATGGGTGGGATGTAAATTGCCAACAGCCACTCTGCAGAAGTGTACGGTGTGTTCTGAAACATCTAAAAAACACAGCTTGGAGAGCATAGGGCACTTCCACTCATGGGCGTATACATTGGGAAAACTAAATATCAGCAAGACACAGGCAACCCAAAGTTTAGGGCTGCTCTGTTGACAAGAACCCCCACTTCATTACACCTTAAATATCCTAGGAAAGAGAAAAATGGATAAAGAAGTTGTGGTCCTCATGTACAATGGAATATCACTCAGCCATGAAATCAACGTCATAAGGCTAGTAGCAGCACGATGAGTGGATTTAGGTACGACGATTCTAAGTGAAATAAGTCACACAGAAAAAGACACTTATCCTAAGATATCACTTCTAGAGGGAATGTAAAAACCGCTACACTTGAACTGAATTGCAAAACAGAACAGAGTCACACGTTTAGGAAACACACTATGGCTGCTGAACGGGAAAGGTGAGGTGGGGTGATGCATAAAACAAGGGTTTCAAATTAGCTCAGATACCGTTCCATAAACCCAATATGTAAGAGACAAGACCTATTCCTTTTTCAGTGAACTGGACTCAACACCCCCTATTCACCGCACAAGAATATATCTGACTAGTAAGAATCTTCAAACCTATGTATTGATATCTCTCTGTAAGTGAGTCAAGGGGGTGTAAAGCGGCATAAACACAGCCGTGAAAAGCAGCTAAACCCCATTATAAAAATAAATTACTTTTAAAAACCAGTGAAACAAAGACAGTGAAAGAGAGAGAAATTCTTACAAAATTCGTTCAGGGGCTGTGATGCAACCTGGATTGACCATATCTAGACCCACAGCTGATTGAGACATAAGGGTGGACACTCTTGGGGCTGAGAGGTTCGGTGAGGTTGGGTGAGCCAACGCAGACCCTTTCAAGTAATACTGCATGGTACCCATCCCATGGGTCCCAAATCTCCAGGTTCAAGGGCATCTTCCTACATCGAAAACATGCATGAGAAACCCAGAAGATGGTACACCGTGTGATCGGGAAAGGTTTCTGAAACGCACCTCATTTCTCATCTCCTTTGCTCGGGTTCGCCATTCCAGCCGATTTACTAGCCATCTCCCTCCTTGGAGAATCAGCACCTTTAACCTCCTGTTCCGTACAGGTTGCAATTTGTCCTGAGGATGAACGGGAAGAGGGGGAACCAATGAGAGACTAGCTCTAGGTGTTGTGACAGGCACGGGTCACTCTATTTTCCCATCAGGAAGAAGAATTAAGCACAAGCTCAGCCTGCCCCCCAGAACCAGAAGAGGGCCTGAAGCAATCCTGCGCTTTTGCGGCCAGCTCCCAAAAAAGCGAGTTGAAAAATGGAGCTCAGGGGCCCTGCAATTCACAAACCTGCAGAGTTTTAAATGATACCTCTCGTCCACAAATATATTAAGGGAAGGCAACGAAGAGGCTTTGAAAGTAAGGCAGAATTGCAGGAAACAGATTTCAGGAGGTAGATTCGAATCGCCTTGAAAGCACATGAAAAGCGGCAAAACGTGGACAATGATGCCCTTGGCCAAAAAGGGCGTATGCGTTTTTTCCTGAATATATTCAGGAAAAAACGCATACGCCCTTTTTGGCCAACCAAGCAACCTGGAAAGGCCAATCAGCGCTCCAAAGAAGTCTCGCTTCCCAGCGGGCAAAATGCCCATGCGGAAAAAAGTGTCCAAACCAGAAATGAAGGACCGGCCATGGAGAAATGGGAGCCTTGCTACGCTGATGGGTGGGATGTAAATTGCCAACAGCCACTCTGGAGAAGTGTACGGTGTGTTCTGAAACATCTAAAAAACACAGCTTGGAGAGCATAGGGCACTTCCACTCATGGGCGTATAAATTGGGAAAACTAAAAATCAGCAAGACACAGGCACCCCAAAGTTGAGGGCTGCTCTGTTGACAAGAACCCCCACTTCATTACACCTTAAATATCCTAGGAAAGAGAAAAATGGATAAAGAAGTTGTGGTCCTCATGTACAATGGAATATCACTCAGCCATGATATCAACGTCATAAGGCTAGTAGCAGCATGATGAGTGGATTTAGGTACGACGATTCTAAGTGAAATAAGTCACACAGAAAAAGACACTTATCCTAAGATATCACTTCTAGAGGGAATGTAAAAACCGCTACACTTGAACTGAAGTGCAAAACAGAACAGAGTCACACGTTCAGAAAACACACTATGGCTGCTGAACGGGAAAGGTGAGGTGGGGTGATGCATAAAACAAGGGTTTCAAATTAGCTCAGATACCGTTCCATAAACCCAATATGTAATAGACAAGACCTATTCCTTGCTCAGTGAACTGGACTCAACACCCCCTATTCACCGCACAAGAATATATCTGACTAGTAAGAATCTTCAAACCTATGTATTGATATCTCTCTGTAAGTGAGTCAAGGGGGTGTAAAGCGGCATAAACACAGCCGTGAAAAGCAGCTAAACCCCATTATAAAAATAAATTACTTTTAAAAACCAGTGAAACAAAGACAGTGAAAGAGAGAGAAATTCTTACAAAATTCGTTCAGGGGCTGTGATGCAACCTGGATTGACCATATCTAGACCCACAGCTGATTGAGACATAAGGGTGGACACTCTTGGGGCTGAGAGGTTCGGTGAGGTTGGGTGAGCCAACGCAGACCCTTTCAAGTAATACTGCATGGTACCCATCCCATGGGTCCCAAATCTCCAGGTTCAAGGGCATCTTCCTACATCGAAAACATGCATGAGAAACCCAGAAGATGGTACACCGTGTGATCGGGAAAGGTTTCTGAAACGCACCTCATTTCTCATCTCCTTTGCTCGGGTTCGCCATTCCAGCCGATTTACTAGCCATCTCCCTCCTTGGAGAATCAGCACCTTTAACCTCCTGTTCCGTACAGGTTGCAATTTGTCCTGAGGATGAACGGGAAGAGGGGGAACCAATGAGAGACTAGCTCTAGGTGTTGGGACAGGCACGGGTCACTCTATTTTCCCATCAGGAAGAAGAATTAAGCACAAGCTCAGCCTGCCCCCCAGAACCAGAAGAGGGCCTGAAGCAATCCTGCGCTTTTGCGGCCAGCTCCCAAAAAAGCGAGTTGAAAAATGGAGCTCAGGGGCCCTGCAATTCACAAACCTGCAGAGTTTTAAATGATACCTCTCGTCCACAAATATATTAAGGGAAGGCAACGAAGAGGCTTTGAAAGCAAGGCAGAATTGCAGGAAACAGATTTCAGGAGGTAGATTCGAATCGCCTTGAAAGCACATGAAAAGCGGCAAAACGTGGACAATGATGCCCTTGGCCAAAAAGGGCGTATGCGTTTTTTCCTGAATATATTCAGGAAAAAACGCATATGCCCTTTTTGGCCAACCAAGCAACCTGGAAAGGCCAATCAGCGCTCCAAAGAAGTCTCGCTTCCCAGCGGGCAAAAGGGCCATGCGGAAAAAAGTGTCCAAACCAGAAATGCAGGACCGGCCATGGAGAAATGGGAGCCTTGCTACGCTGATGGGCGGGATGTAAATTGCCAACAGCCACTCTGGAGAAGTGTACGGTGTGTCCTGAAACATCTGAAAAACACAGCTTGGAGAGCATAGGGCACTTCCACTCATGGGCGTATAAATTGGGAAAACTAAAAATCAGCAAGACACAGGCACCCCATAGTTTAGGGCTGCTCTGTTGACAAGAACCCCCACTTCATTACACCTTAAATATCCTAGGAAAGAGAAAAATGGATTAAGAAGTTGTGGTCCTCATGTACAATGGAATATCACTCAGCCATGAAATCAATGTCATAAGGCTAGTAGCAGCACGATGAGTGGATTTAGGTACGACGATTCTAAGTGAAATAAGTCACACAGAAAAAGACACTTATCCTAAGATATCACTTCTAGAGGGAATGTAAAAACCGCTACACTTGAACTGAATTGCAAAACAGAACAGTCACACGTTTAGGAAACACACTATGGCTGCTGAACGGGAAAGGTGAGGTGGGGTGATGCATAAAACAAGGGTTTCAAATTAGCTCAGATACCGTTCCATAAACCCAATATGTAATAGACAAGGCCTATTCCTTGCTCAGTGAACTGGACTCAACACCCCCTATTCACCGCACAAGAATATATCTGACTAGTAAGAATCTTCAAACCTATGTATTGATATCTCTCTGTAAGTGAGTCAAGGGGGTGTAAAGCGACATAAACACAGCCGTGAAAAGCAGCTAAACCCCATTATAAAAATAAATTACTTTTAAAAACCAGTGAAACAAAGACAGTGAAAGAGAGAGAAATTCTTACAAAATTCGTTCAGGGGCTGTGATGCAACCTGGATTGACCATATCTAGACCCACAGCTGATTGAGACATAAGGGTGGACACTCTTGTGGCTGAGAGGTTCGGTGAGGTTGGGTGAGCCAACGCAGACCCTTTCAAGTAATACTGCATGGTAGCCATCCCATGGGTCCCAAATCTCCAGGTTCAAGGGCATCTTCCTACATCGAAAACAGGCATGAGAAACCCAGAAGATGGTACACCGTGTGATCGGGAAAGGTTTCTGAAACGCACCTCATTTCTCATCTCCTTTGCTCGGGTTCGCCATTCCAGCCGATTTACTAGCCATCTCCCTCCTTGGAGAATCAGCACCTTTAACCTCCTATTCCGTACAGGTTGCAATTTGTCCTGAGGATGAACGGGAAGAGGGGGAACTAATGAGAGACTAGCTCTAGGTGTTGGGACAGGCACGGGTCACTCTATTTTCCCATCAGGAAGAAGAATTAAGCACAAGCTCAGCCTGCCCCCCAGAACCAGAAGAGGGCCTGAAGCAATCCTGCGCTTTGCGGCCAGCTCCAAAAAAAAGCGAGTTGAAAAATGGAGCTCAGGGGCCCTGCAATTCACAAACCTGCAGAGTTTTAAATGATACCTCTCGTCCACAAATATATTAAGGGAAGGCAACGAAGAGGCTTTGAAAGCAAGGCAGAATTGCTGGAAACAGATTTCAGGAGGTAGATTCGAATCGCCTTGAAAGCACATGAAAAGCGGCAAAACGTGGACAATGATGCCCTTGGCCAAAAAGGGCGTATGCATTTTTTCCTGAATTTATTCAGGAAAAAACGCATACGCCCTTTTTGGCCAACCAAGCAACCTGGAAAGGCCAATCAGCGCTCCAAAGAAGTCTCGCTTCCCAGCGGGCAAAAGGGCCATGCGGAAAAAAGTGTCCAAACCAGAAATGCAGGACCGGCCATGGAGAAATGGGAGCCTTGCTACGCTGATGGGTGGGATGTAAATTGCCAACAGCCACTCTGGAGAAGTGTACGGTGTGTTCTGAAACATCTAAAAAACACAGCTTGGAGAGCATAGGGCACTTCCACTCATGGGCGTATAAATTGGGAAAACTAAAAATCAGCAAGACACAGGCAACCCAAAGTTTAGGGCTGCTCTGTTGACAAGAACCCCCACTTCATTACACCTTAAATATCCTAGGAAAGAGAAAAATGGATAAAGAAGTTGTGGTCCTCATGTACAATGGAATATCACTCAGCCATGAAATCAACGTCATAAGGCTAGTAGCAGCACGATGAGTGGATTTAGGTACGACGATTCTAACTGAAATAAGTCACACAGAAAAAGACACTTATCCTAAGATATCACTTCTAGAGGGAATGTAAAAACCGCTACACTTGAACTGAATTGCAAAACAGAACAGAGTCACACGTTTAGGAAACACACTATGGCTGCTGAACGGGAAAGGTGAGGTGGGGAGATGCATAAAACAAGGGTTTCAAATTAGCTCAGATACCGTTCCATAAACCCAATATGTAAGAGACAAGACCTATTCCTTTTTCAGTGAACTGGACTCAACACCCCCTATTCACCGCACAAGAATATATCTGACTAGTAAGAATCTTCAAACCTATGTATTGATATCTCTCTGTAAGTGAGTCAAGGGGGTGTAAAGCGGCATAAACACAGCCGTGAAAAGCAGCTAAACCCCATTATAAAAATAAATTACTTTTAAAAACCAGTGAAACAAAGACAGTGAAAGAGAGAGAAATTCTTACAAAATTCGTTCAGGGGCTGTGATGCAACCTGGATTGACCATATCTAGACCCACAGCTGATTGAGACATAAGGGTGGACACTCTTGGGGCTGAGAGGTTCGGTGAGGTTGGGTGAGCCAACGCAGACCCTTTCAAGTAATACTGCATGGTACCCATCCCATGGGTCCCAAATCTCCAGGTTCAAGGGCATCTTCCTACATCGAAAACATGCATGAGAAACCCAGAAGATGGTACACTGTGTGATCGGGAAAGGTTTCTGAAACGCACCTCATTTCTCATCTCCTTTGCTCGGGTTCGCCATTCCAGCCGATTTACTAGCCATCTCCCTCCTTGGAGAATCAGCACCTTTAACCTCCTGTTCCGTACAGGTTGCAATTTGTCCTGAGGATGAACGGGAAGAGGGGGAACCAATGAGAGACTAGCTCTAGGTGTTGGGACAGGCACGGGTCACTCTATTTTCCCATCAGGAAGAAGAATTAAGCACAAGCTCAGCCTGCCCCCCAGAACCAGAAGAGGGCCTGAAGCAATCCTGCGCTTTTGCGGCCAGCTCCCAAAAAAGCGAGTTGAAAAATGGAGCTCAGGGGCCCTGCAATTCACAAACCTGCAGAGTTTTAAATGATACCTCTCGTCCACAAATATATTAAGGGAAGGCAACGAAGAGGCTTTGAAAGCAAGGCAGAATTGCAGGAAACAGATTTCAGGAGGTAGATTCGAATCGCCTTGAAAGCACATGAAAAGCGGCAAAACGTGGACAATGATGCCCTTGGCCAAAAAGGGCGTATGCGTTTTTTCCTGAATATATTCAGGAAAAAACGCATACGCCCTTTTTGGCCAACCAAGCAACCTGGAAAGGCCAATCAGCGCTCCAAAGAAGTCTCGCTTCCCAGCGGGCAAAAGGGCCATGCGGAAAAAAGTGTCCAAACCAGAAATGCAGGACCGGCCATGGAGAAATGGGAGCCTTGCTACGCTGATGGGCGGGATGTAAATTGCCAACAGCCACTCTGGAGAAGTGTACGGTGTGTCCTGAAACATCTGAAAAACACAGCTTGGAGAGCATAGGGCACTTCCACTCATGGGCGTATAAATTGGGAAAACTAAAAATCAGCAAGACACAGGCACCCCAAAGTTTAGGGCTGCTCTGTTGACAAGAACCCCCACTTCATTACACCTTAAATATCCTAGGAAAGAGAAAAATGGATTAAGAAGTTGTGGTCCTCATGTACAATGGAATATCACTCAGCCATGAAATCAATGTCATAAGTCTAGTAGCAGCACGATGAGTGGATTTAGGTACGACGATTCTAAGTGAAATAAGTCACACAGAAAAAGACACTTATCCTAAGATATCACTTCTAGAGGGAATGTAAAAACCGCTACACTTGAACTGAATTGCAAAACAGAACAGTCACACGTTTAGGAAACACACTATGGCTGCTGAACGGGAAAGGTGAGGTGGGGTGATGCATAAAACAAGGGTTTCAAATTAGCTCAGATACCGTTCCATAAACCCAATATGTAATAGACAAGGCCTATTCCTTGCTCAGTGAACTGGACTCAACACCCCCTATTCACCGCACAAGAATATATCTGACTAGTAAGAATCTTCAAACCTATGTATTGATATCTCTCTGTAAGTGAGTCAAGGGGGTGTAAAGCGACATAAACACAGCCGTGAAAAGCAGCTAAACCCCATTATAAAAATAAATTACTTTTAAAAACCAGTGAAACAAAGACAGTGAAAGAGAGAGAAATTCTTACAAAATTCGTTCAGGGGCTGTGATGCAACCTGGATTGACCATATCTAGACCCACAGCTGATTGAGACATAAGGGTGGACACTCTTGTGGCTGAGAGGTTCGGGGAGGTTGGGTGAGCCAACGCAGACCCTTTCAAGTAATACTGCATGGTAGCCATCCCATGGGTCCCAAATCTCCAGGTTCAAGGGCATCTTCCTACATCGAAAACAGGCATGAGAAACCCAGAAGATGGTACACCGTGTGATCGGGAAAGGTTTCTGAAACGCACCTCATTTCTCATCTCCTTTGCTCGGGTTCGCCATTCCAGCCGATTTACTAGCCATCTCCCTCCTTGGAGAATCAGCACCTTTAACCTCCTATTCCGTACAGGTTGCAATTTGTCCTGAGGATGAACGGGAAGAGGGGGAACTAATGAGAGACTAGCTCTAGGTGTTGGGACAGGCACGGGTCACTCTATTTTCCCATCAGGAAGAAGAATTAAGCACAAGCTCAGCCTGCCCCCCAGAACCAGAAGAGGGCCTGAAGCAATCCTGCGCTTTGCGGCCAGCTCCAAAAAAAAGCGAGTTGAAAAATTGAGCTCAGGGGCCCTGCAATTCACAAACCTGCAGAGTTTTAAATGATACCTCTCGTCCACAAATATATTAAGGGAAGGCAACGAAGAGGCTTTGAAAGCAAGGCAGAATTGCTGGAAACAGATTTCAGGAGGTAGATTCGAATCGCCTTGAAAGCACATGAAAAGCGGCAAAACGTGGACAATGATGCCCTTGGCCAAAAAGGGCGTATGCATTTTTTCCTGAATTTATTCAGGAAAAAACGCATACGCCCTTTTTGGCCAACCAAGCAACCTGGAAAGGCCAATCAGCGCTCCAAAGAAGTCTCGCTTCCCAGCGGGCAAAAGGGCCATGCGGAAAAAAGTGTCCAAACCAGAAATGCAGGACCGGCCATGGAGAAATGGGAGCCTTGCTACGCTGATGGGTGGGATGTAAATTGCCAACAGCCACTCTGGAGAAGTGTACGGTGTGTTCTGAAACATCTAAAAAACACAGCTTGGAGAGCATAGGGCACTTCCACTCATGGGCGTATAAATTGGGAAAACTAAAAATCAGCAAGACACAGGCAACCCAAAGTTTAGGGCTGCTCTGTTGACAAGAACCCCCACTTCATTACACCTTAAATATCCTAGGAAAGAGAAAAATGGATAAAGAAGTTGTGGTCCTCATGTACAATGGAATATCACTCAGCCATGAAATCAACGTCATAAGGCTAGTAGCAGCACGATGAGTGGATTTAGGTACGACGATTCTAAGTGAAATAAGTCACACAGAAAAAGACACTTATCCTAAGATATCACTTCTAGAGGGAATGTAAAAACCGCTACACTTGAACTGAATTGCAAAACAGAACAGAGTCACACGTTTAGGAAACACACTATGGCTGCTGAACGGGAAAGGTGAGGTGGGGTGATGCATAAAACAAGGGTTTCAAATTAGCTCAGATACCGTTCCATAAACCCAATATGTAAGAGACAAGACCTATTCCTTGCTCAGTGAACTGGACTCAACACCCCCTATTCACCGCACAAGAATATATCTGACTAGTAAGAATCTTCAAACCTATGTATTGATATCTCTCTGTAAGTGAGTCAAGGGGGTGTAAAGCGGCATAAACACAGCCGTGAAAAGCAGCTAAACCCCATTATAAAAATAAATTACTTTTAAAAACCAGTGAAACAAAGACAGTGAAAGAGAGAGAAATTCTTACAAAATTCGTTCAGGGGCTGTGATGCAACCTGGATTGACCATATCTAGACCCACAGCTGATTGAGACATAAGGGTGGACACTCTTGGGGCTGAGAGGTTCGGTGAGGTTGGGTGAGCCAACGCAGACCCTTTCAAGTAATACTGCATGGTACCCATCCCATGGGTCCCAAATCTCCAGGTTCAAGGGCATCTTCCTACATCGAAAACATGCATGAGAAACCCAGAAGATGGTACACCGTGTGATCGGGAAAGGTTTCTGAAACGCACCTCATTTCTCATCTCCTTTGCTCGGGTTCGCCATTCCAGCCGATTTACTAGCCATCTCCCTCCTTGGAGAATCAGCACCTTTAACCTCCTGTTCCGTACAGGTTGCAATTTGTCCTGAGGATGAACGGGAAGAGGGGGAACCAATGAGAGACTAGCTCTAGGTGTTGTGACAGGCACGGGTCACTCTATTTTCCCATCAGGAAGAAGAATTAAGCACAAGCTCAGCCTGCCCCCCAGAACCAGAAGAGGGCCTGAAGCAATCCTGCGCTTTTGCGGCCAGCTCCCAAAAAAGCGAGTTGAAAAATGGAGCTCAGGGGCCCTGCAATTCACAAACCTGCAGAGTTTTAAATGATACCTCTCGTCCACAAATATATTAAGGGAAGGCAACGAAGAGGCTTTGAAAGCAAGGCAGAATTGCAGGAAACAGATTTCAGGAGGTAGATTCGAATCGCCTTGAAAGCACATGAAAAGCGGCAAAACGTGGACAATGATGCCCTTGGCCAAAAAGGGCGTAAGCGTTTTTTCCTGAATATATTCAGGAAAAAACGCATACGCCCTTTTTGGCCAACCAAGCAACCTGGAAAGGCCAATCAGCGCTCCAAAGAAGTCTCGCTTCCCAGCGGGCAAAAGGGCCATGCGGAAAAAAGTGTCCAAACCAGAAATGCAGGACCGGCCATGGAGAAATGGGAGCCTTGCTACGCTGATGGGTGGGATGTAAATTGCCAACAGCCACTCTGGAGAAGTGTACGGTGTGTTCTGAAACATCTAAAAAACACAGCTTGGAGAGCATAGGGCACTTCCACTCATGGGCGTATAAATTGGGAAAAGTAAAAATCAGCAAGACACAGGCACCCCAAAGTTTAGGGCTGCTCTGTTGACAAGAACCCCCACTTCATTACACCTTAAATATCCTAGGAAAGAGAAAAATGGATAAAGAAGTTGTGGTCCTCATGTACAATGGAATATCACACAGCCATGAAATCAACGTCATAAGGCTAGTAGCAGCACGATGAGTGGATTTAGGTACGACGATTCTAAGTGAAATAAGTCACACAGAAAAAGACACTTATCCTAAGATATCACTTCTAGAGGGAATGTAAAAACCGCTACACTTGAACTGAATTGCAAAACAGAACAGAGTCACACGTTTAGGAAACACACTATGGCTGCTGAACGGGAAAGGTGAGGTGGGGTGATGCATAAAACAAGGGTTTCAAATTAGCTCAGATACCGTTCCATAAACCCAATATGTAAGAGACAAGACCTATTCCTTTTTCAGTGAACTGGACTCAACACCCCCTATTCACCGCACAAGAATATATCTGACTAGTAAGAATCTTCAAACCTATGTATTGATATCTCTCTGTAAGTGAGTCAAGGGGGTGTAAAGCGGCATAAACACAGCCGTGAAAAGCAGCTAAACCCCATTATAAAAATAAATTACTTTTAAAAACCAGTGAAACAAAGACAGTGAAAGAGAGAGAAATTCTTCCAAAATTCGTTCAGGGGCTGTGATGCAACCTGGATTGACCATATCTAGACCCACAGCTGATTGAGACATAAGGGTGGACACTCTTGGGGCTGAGAGGTTCGGTGAGGTTGGGTGAGCCAACGCAGACCCTTTCAAGTAATACTGCATGGTACCCATCCCATGGGTCCCAAATCTCCAGGTTCAAGGGCATCTTCCTACATCGAAAACATGCATGAGAAACCCAGAAGATGGTACACCGTGTGATCGGGAAAGGTTTCTGAAACGCACCTCATTTTTCATCTCCTTTGCTCGGGTTCGCCATTCCAGCCGATTTACTAGCCATCTCCCTCTTTGGAGAATCAGCACCTTTAACCTCCTGTTCCGTACAGGTTGCAATTTGTCCTGAGGATGAAGGGGAAGAGGGGGAACCAATGAGAGACTAGCTCTAGGTGTTGGGACAGGCATGGGTCACTCTATTTTCCCATCAGGAAGAAGAATTAAGCACAAGCTCAGCCTGCCCCCAAGAGCCAGAAGAGGGCCTGAAGCAATCCTGCGCTTTTGCGGCCAGCTCCCAAAAAAGCGAGTTGAAAAATGGAGCTCAGGGGCCCTGCAATTCACAAACCTGAAGAGTTTTAAATGATACCTCTCGTCCACAAATATATTGAGGGTAGGCAATGAAGAGGCTTTGAAAGCAAGGCAGAATTGCAGGAAACAGATTTCAGGAGGTAGATTCGAATCGCCTTGAAAGCACATGAAAAGCGGCAAAACGTGGACAATGATGCCCTTGGCCAAAAAGGGCGTATGCGATTTTTCGTGAATATATTCAGGAAAAAACGCATACGCCCTTTTTGGCCAACCAAGCAACCTGGAAAGGCCAATCAGCGCTCCAAAGAAGTCTCGCTTCCCAGCGGGCAAAAGGGACATGCGGAAAAAAGTGTCCAAACCAGAAACGCAGGACCGGCCATGGAGAAATGGGAGCCTTGCTACGCTGATGGGTGGGATGTAAATTGCCAACAGCCACTCTGGAGAAGTGTACGGTGTGTTCTGAAACATCTAAAAAACACAGCTTGGAGAGCATAGGACACTTCCACTCATGGGCGTATAAATTGGGAAAACTAAAAATCAGCAAGACACAGGCACCCCAAAGTTTAGGGCTGCTCTGTTGACAAGAACCCCCAATTCATTACACCTTAAATATCCTAGGAAAGAGAAAAATGGATAAAGAAGTTGTGGTCCTCATGTACAATGGAATATCACACAGCCATGAAATCAACGTCATAAGGCTAGTAGCAGCACGATGAGTGGATTTAGGTACGACGATTCTAAGTGAAATAAGTCACACAGAAAAAGACACTTATCCTAAGATATCACTTATAGAGGGAATGTAAAAACCGCTACACTTGAACTGAATTGTAAAACAGAACAGAATCACACGTTTAGGAAACACACTATGGCTGCTGAACGGGAAAGGTGAGGTGGGGTGATGCATAAAACAAGGGTTTCAAATTAGCTCAGATACCGTTCCATAAACCCAATATGTAATAGACAAGACCTATTCCTTGCTCAGTGAACTGGACTCAACACCCCCTATTCACCGCACAAGAATATATCTGACTAGTAAGAATCTTCAAACCTATGTATTGATATCTCTCTGTAAGTGAGTCAAGGGGGTGTAAAGCGGCATAAACACAGCCGTGAAAAGCAGCTAAACCCCATTATAAAAATAAATTACTTTTCAAAACCCGTGAAACAAAGACAGTGAAAGAGAGAGAAATTCTTACAAAATTCGTTCAGGGGCTGTGATGCAACCTGGATTGACCATATCTAGACCCACAGCTGATTGAGACATAAGGGTGGACACTCTTGGGGCTGAGAGGTTCGGTGAGGTTGGGTGAGCCAACGCAGACCCTTTCAAGTAATACTGCATGGTACCCATCCCATGGGTCCCAAATCTCCAGGTTCAAGGGCATCTTCCTACATCGAAAACATGCATGAGAAACCCAGAAGATGGTACACCGTGTAATCGGGAAAGGTTTCTGAAACACACCTCATTTCTCATCTCCTTTGCTCGGGTTCGCCATTCCAGCCGATTTACTAGCCATCTCCCTCTTTGGAGAATCAGCACCTTTAACCTCCTGTTCCGTACAGGTTGCAATTTGTCCTGAGGATGAACGGGAAGAGGGGGAACCAATGAGAGACTAGCTCTAGGTGTTGGGACAGGCATGGGTCACTCTATTTTCCCATCAGGAAGAAGAATTAAGCACAAGCTCAGCCTGCCCCCCAGAACCAGAAGAGGGCCTGAAGCAATCCTGCGCTTTTGCGGCCAGCTCCCAAAAAAGCGAGTTGAAAAATGGAGCTCAGGGGCCCTGCAATTCACAAACCTGCAGAGTTTTAAATGATACCTCTCGTCCACAAATATATTAAGGGAAGGCAACGAAGAGGCTTTGAAAGCAAGGCAGAATTGCAGGAAACAGATTTCAGGAGGTAGATTCGAATCGCCTTGAAAGCACATGAAAAGCGGCAAAACGTGGGCAATGATGCCCTTGGCCAAAAAGGGCGTATGCGTTTTTTCCTGAATATATTCAGGAAAAAACGCATACGCCCTTTTTGGCCAACCAAGCAACCTGGAAAGGCCAATCAGCGCTCCAAAGAAGTCTCGCTTCCCAGCGGGCAAAAGGGCCATGCGGAAAAAAGTGTCCAAACCAGAAATGCAGGACCGGCCATGGAGAAATGGGAGCCTTGCTACGCTGATGGGTGGGATGTAAATTGCCAACAGCCACTCTGGAGAAGTGTACGGTGTGTTCTGAAACATCTAAAAAACACAGCTTGGAGAGCATAGGGCACTTCCACTCATGGGCGTATAAATTGGGAAAACTAAAAATCAGCAAGACACAGGCACCCCAAAGTTTAGGGCTGCTCTGTTGACAAGAACCCCCACTTCATTAAACCTTAAATATCCTAGGAAAGAGAAAAATGGATAAAGAAGTTGTGGTCCTCATGTACAATGGAATATCACTCAGCCATGAAATCAACGTCATAAGGCTAGTAGCAGCACGATGAGTGGATTTAGGTACGACGATTCTAAGTGAAATAAGTCACACAGAAAAAGACACTTATCCTAAGATATCACTTCTAGAGGGAATGTAAAAACCGCTACACTTGAACTGAATTGCAAAACAGAACAGAGTCACACGTTTAGGAAACACACTATGGCTGCTGAACGGGAAAGGTGAGGTGGGGTGATGCATAAAACAAGGGTTTCAAATTAGCTCAGATACCGTTCCATAAACCCAATATGTAATAGACAAGACCTATTCCTTGCTCAGTGAACTGGACTCAACACCCCCTATTCACCGCACAAGAATATATCTGACTAGTAAGAATCTTCAAACCTATGTATTGATATCTCTCTGTAAGTGAGTCAAGGGGGTGTAAAGCGGCATAAACACAGCCGTGAAAAGCAGCTAAACCCCATTATAAAAATAAATTACTTTTAAAAACCAGTGAAACAAAGACAGTGAAAGAGAGAGAAATTCTTCCAAAATTCGTTCAGGGGCTGTGATGCAACCTGGATTGACCATATCTAGACCCACAGCTGATTGAGACATAAGGGTGGACACTCTTGGGGCTGAGAGGTTCGGTGAGGTTGGGTGAGCCAACGCAGACCCTTTCAAGTAATACTGCATGGTACCCATCCCATGGGTCCCAAATCTCCAGGTTCAAGGGCATCTTCCTACATCGAAAACATGCATGAGAAACCCAGAAGATGGTACACCGTGTGATCGGGAAAGGTTTCTGAAACGCACCTCATTTCTCATCTCCTTTGCTCGGGTTCGCCATTCCAGCCGATTTACTAGCCATCTCCCTCTTTGGAGAATCAGCACCTTTAACCTCCTGTTCCGTACAGGTTGCAATTTGTCCTGAGGATGAAGGGGAAGAGGGGGAACCAATGAGAGACTAGCTCTAGGTGTTGGGACAGGCATGGGTCACTCTATTTTCCCATCAGGAAGAAGAATTAAGCACAAGCTCAGCCTGGCCCCCAGAGCCAGAAGAGGGCCTGAAGCAATCCTGCGCTTTTGCGGCCAGCTCCCAAAAAAGCGAGTTGAAAAATGGAGCTCAGGGGCCCTGCAATTCACAAACCTGAAGAGTTTTAAATGATACCTCTCGTCCACAAATATATTGAGGGTAGGCAACGAAGAGGCTTTGAAAGCAAGGCAGAATTGCAGGAAACAGATTTCAGGAGGTAGATTCGAATCGCCTTGAAAGCACATGAAAAGCGGCAAAACGTGGACAATGATGCCCTTGGCCAAAAAGGGCGTATGCGATTTTTCGTGAATATATTCAGGAAAAAACGCATACGCCCTTTTTGGCCAACCAAGCAACCTGGAAAGGCCAATCAGCGCTCCAAAGAAGTCTCGCTTCCCAGCGGGCAAAAGGGACATGCGGAAAAAAGTGTCCAAACCAGAAACGCAGGACCGGCCATGGAGAAATGGGAGCCTTGCTACGCTGATGGGTGGGATGTAAATTGCCAACAGCCACTCTGGAGAAGTGTACGGTGTGTTCTGAAACATCTAAAAAACACAGCTTGGAGAGCATAGGGCACTTCCACTCATGGGCGTATAAATTGGGAAAACTAAAAATCAGCAAGACACAGGCACCCCAAAGTTTAGGG
The DNA here is from genome assembly GCF_949987535.1 of Balaenoptera acutorostrata. Classification (NCBI taxonomy): domain Eukaryota; kingdom Metazoa; phylum Chordata; class Mammalia; order Artiodactyla; family Balaenopteridae; genus Balaenoptera; species Balaenoptera acutorostrata. Next base: position 516,887 of record NW_026646087.1, on the reverse strand, counting down.
CTGCTCTGTTGACAAGAACCCCCACTTCATTACACCTTAAATATCCTAGGAAAGAGAAAAATGGATAAAGAAGTTGTGGTCCTCATGTACAATGGAATATCACACAGCCATGAAATCAACGTCATAAGGCTAGTAGCAGCACGATGAGTGGATTTAGGTACGACGATTCTAAGTGAAATAAGTCACACAGAAAAAGACACTTATCCTAAGATATCACTTCTAGAGGGAATGTAAAAACCGCTACACTTGAACTGAATTGCAAAACAGAACAGAGTCACACGTTTAGGAAACACACTATGGCTGCTGAACGGGAAAGGTGAGGTGGGGTGATGCATAAAACAAGGGTTTCAAATTAGCTCAGATACCGTTCCATAAACCCAATATGTAAGAGACAAGACCTATTCCTTTTTCAGTGAACTGGACTCAACACCCCCTATTCACCGCACAAGAATATATCTGACTAGTAAGAATCTTCAAACCTATGTATTGATATCTCTCTGTAAGTGAGTCAAGGGGGTGTAAAGCGGCATAAACACAGCCGTGAAAAGCAGCTAAACCCCATTATAAAAATAAATTACTTTTAAAAACCAGTGAAACAAAGACAGTGAAAGAGAGAGAAATTCTTACAAAATTCGTTCAGGTGCTGTGATGCAACCTGGATTGACCATATCTAGACACACAGCTGATTGAGACATAAGGGTGGACACTCTTGGGGCTGAGAGGTTCGGTGAGGTTGGGTGAGCCAACGCAGACCCTTTCAAGTAATACTGCATGGTACCCATCCCATGGGTCCCAAATCTCCAGGTTCAAGGGCATCTTCCTACATCGAAAACATGCATGAGAAACCCAGAAGATGGTACACCGTGTGATCGGGAAAGGTTTCTGAAACGCACCTCATTTCTCATCTCCTTTGCTCGGGTTCGCCATTCCAGCCGATTTACTAGCCATCTCCCTCTTTGGAGAATCAGCACCTTTAACCTCCTGTTCCGTACAGGTTGCAATTTGTCCTGAGGATGAAGGGGAAGAGGGGGAACCAATGAGAGACTAGCTCTAGGTGTTGGGACAGGCATGGGTCACTCTATTTTCCCATCAGGAAGAAGAATTAAGCACAAGCTCAGCCTGCCCCCCAGAACCAGAAGAGGGCCTGAAGCAATCCTGCGCTTTTGCGGCCAGCTCCCAAAAAAGCGAGTTGAAAAATGGAACTCAGGGGCCCTGCAATTCACAAACCTGAAGAGTTTTAAATGATACCTCTCGTCCACAAATATATTGAGGGTAGGCAACGAAGAGGCTTTGAAAGCAAGGCAGAATTGCAGGAAACAGATTTCAGGAGGTAGATTCGAATCGCCTTGAAAGCACATGAAAAGCGGCAAAACGTGGACAATGATGCCCTTGGCCAAAAAGGGCGTATGCGATTTTTCGTGAATATATTCAGGAAAAAACGCATACGCCCTTTTTGGCCAACCAAGCAACCTGGAAAGGCCAATCAGCGCTCCAAAGAAGTCTCGCTTCCCAGCGGGCAAAAGGGACATGCGGAAAAAAGTGTCCAAACCAGAAACGCAGGACCGGCCATGGAGAAATGGGAGCCTTGCTACGCTGATGGGTGGGATATAAATTGCCAACAGCCACTCTGGAGAAGTGTACGGTGTGTTCTGAAACATCTAAAAAACACAGCTTGGAGAGCATAGGGCACTTCCACTCATGGGCGTATAAATTGGGAAAACTAAAAATCAGCAAGACACAGGCACCCCAAAGTTTAGGGCTGCTCTGTTGACAAGAACCCCCAATTCATTACACCTTAAATATCCTAGGAAAGAGAAAAATGGATAAAGAAGTTGTGGTCCTCATGTACAATGGAATATCACACAGCCATGAAATCAACGTCATAAGGCTAGTAGCAGCACGATGAGTGGATTTAGGTACGACGATTCTAAGTGAAATAAGTCACACAGAAAAAGACACTTATCCTAAGATATCACTTATAGAGGGAATGTAAAAACCGCTACACTTGAACTGAATTGCAAAACAGAACAGAGTCACACGTTTAGAAAACACACAATGGCTGCTGAACGGGAAAGGTGAGGTGGGGTGATGCATAAAACAAGGGTTTCAAATTAGCTCAGATACCGTTCCATAAACCCAATATGTAATAGACAAGACCTATTCCTTGCTCAGTGAACTGGACTCAACACCCCCTATTCACCGCACAAGAATATATCTGACTAGTAAGAATCTTCAAACCTATGTATTGATATCTCTCTGTAAGTGAGTCAAGGGGGTGTAAAGCGGCATAAACACAGCCGTGAAAAGCAGCTAAACCCCATTATAAAAATAAATTACTTTTCAAAACCCGTGAAACAAAGACAGTGAAAGAGAGAGAAATTCTTACAAAATTCGTTCAGGGGCTGTGATGCAACCTGGATTGACCATATCTAGACCCACAGCTGATTGAGACATAAGGGTGGACACTCTTGGGGCTGAGAGGTTCGGTGAAGTTGGGTGAGCCAACGCAGACCCTTTCAAGTAATACTGCATGGTACCCATCCCATGGGTCCCAAATCTCCAGGTTCAAGGGCATCTTCCTACATCGAAAACATGCATGAGAAACCCAGAAGATGGTACACCGTGTGATCGGGAAAGGTTTCTGAAACACACCTCATTTCTCATCTCCTTTGCTCGGGTTCGCCATTCCAGCCGATTTACTAGCCATCTCCCTCTTTGGAGAATCAGCACCTTTAACCTCCTGTTCCGTACAGGTTGCAATTTGTCCTGAGGATGAAGGGGAAGAGGGGGAACCAATGAGAGACTAGCTCTAGGTTTTGGGACAGGCATGGGTCACTCTATTTTCCCATCAGGAAGAAGAATTAAGCACAAGCTCAGCCTGCCCCCCAGAACCAGAAGAGGGCCTGAAGCAATCCTGCGCTTTTGCGGCCAGCTCCCAAAAAAGCGAGTTGAAAAATGGAGCTCAGGGGCCCTGCAATTCACAAACCTGCAGAGTTTTAAATGATACCTCTCGTCCACAAATATATTAAGGGAAGGCAACGAAGAGGCTTTGAAAGCAAGGCAGAATTGCAGGAAACAGATTTCAGGAGGTAGATTCGAATCGCCTTGAAAGCACATGAAAAGCGGCAAAACGTGGACAATGATGCCCTTGGCCAAAAAGGGCGTATGCGTTTTTTCCTGAATATATTCAGGAAAAAACGCATACGCCCTTTTTGGCCAACCAAGCAACCTGGAAAGGCCAATCAGCGCTCCAAAGAAGTCTCGCTTCCCAGCGGGCAAAAGGGCCATGCGGAAAAAAGTGTCCAAACCAGAAATGCAGGACCGGCCATGGAGAAATGGGAGCCTTGCTACGCTGATGGGTGGGATGTAAATTGCCAACAGCCACTCTGGAGAAGTGTACGGTGTGTTCTGAAACATCTAAAAAACACAGCTTGGAGAGCATAGGGCACTTCCACTCATGGGCGTATAAATTGGGAAAACTAAAAATCAGCAAGACACAGGCACCCCAAAGTGGAGGGCTGCTCTGTTGACAAGAACCCCCACTTCATTACACCTTAAATATCCTAGGAAAGAGAAAAATGGATAAAGAAGTTGTGGTCCTCATGTACAATGGAATATCACTCAGCCATGAAATCAACGTCATAAGGCTAGTAGCAGCACGATGAGTGGATTTAGGTACGACGATTCTAAGTGAAATAAGTCACACAAAAAAGACACTTATCCTAAGATATCACTTCTAGAGGGAATGTAAAAACCGCTACACTTGAACTGAATTGCAAAACAGAACAGAGTCACACGTTTAGGAAACACACTATGGCTGCTGAACGGGAAAGGTGAGGTGGGGTGATGCATAAAACAAGGGTTTCAAATTAGCTCAGATACCGTTCCATAAACCCAATATGTAAGAGACAAGACCTATTCCTTTTTCAGTGAACTGGACTCAACACCCCCTATTCACCGCACAAGAATATATCTGACTAGTAAGAATCTTCAAACCTATGTATTGATATCTCTCTGTAAGTGAGTCAAGGGGGTGTAAAGCGGCATAAACACAGCCGTGAAAAGCAGCTAAACCCCATTATAAAAATAAATTACTTTTAAAAACCAGTGAAACAAAGACAGTGAAAGAGAGAGAAATTCTTCCAAAATTCGTTCAGGGGCTGTGATGCAACCTGGATTGACCATATCTAGACCCACAGCTGAATGAGACATAAGGGTGGACACTCTTGGGGCTGAGAGGTTCGGTGAGGTTGGGTGAGCCAACGCAGACCCTTTTAAGTAATACTGCATGGTACCCATCCCATGGGTCCCAAATCTCCAGGTTCAAGGGCATCTTCCTACATCGAAAACAGGCATGAGAAACCCAGAAGATGGTACACCGTGTGATCGGGAAAGGTTTCTGAAACGCACCTCATTTCTCATCTCCTTTGCTCGGGTTCGCCCTTCCAGCCGATTTACTAGCCATCTCCCTCTTTGGAGAATCAGCACCTTTAACCTCCTGTTCCGTACAGGTTGCAATTTGTCCTGAGGATGAAGGGGAAGAGGGGGAACCAATGAGAGACTAGCTCTAGGTGTTGGGACAGGCATGGGTCACTCTATTTTCCCATCAGGAAGAAGAATTAAGCACAAGCTCAGCCTGCCCCCCAGAACCAGAAGAGGGCCTGAAGCAATCCTGCGCTTTTGCGGCCAGCTCCCAAAAAAGCGAGTTGAAAAATGGAGCTCAGGGGCCCTGCAATTCACAAAACTGCAGAGTTTTAAATGATACCTCTCGTCCACAAATATATTAAGGGAAGGCAACGAAGAGGCTTTGAAAGCAAGGCAGAATTGCAGGAAACAGATTTCAGGAGGTAGATTCGAATCGCCTTGAAAGCACATGAAAAGCGGCAAAACGTGGACAATGATGCCCTTGGCCAAAAAGGGCGTATGCGATTTTTCGTGAATATATTCAGGAAAAAACGCATACGCCCTTTTTGGCCAACCAAGCAACCTGGAAAGGCCAATCAGCGCTCCAAAGAAGTCTCGCTTCCCAGCGGGCAAAAGGGACATGCGGAAAAAAGTGTCCAAACCAGAAACGCAGGACCGGCCATGGAGAAATGGGAGCCTTGCTACGCTGATGGGTGGGATATAAATTGCCAACAGCCACTCTGGAGAAGTGTACGGTGTGTTCTGAAACATCTAAAAAACACAGCTTGGAGAGCATAGGGCACTTCCACTCATGGGCGTATAAATTGGGAAAACTAAAAATCAGCAAGACACAGGCACCCCAAAGTTTAGGGCTGCTCTGTTGACAAGAACCCCCAATTCATTACACCTTAAATATCCTAGGAAAGAGAAAAATGGATAAAGAAGTTGTGGTCCTCATGTACAATGGAATATCACACAGCCATGAAATCAACGTCATAAGGCTAGTAGCAGCACGATGAGTGGATTTAGGTACGACGATTCTAAGTGAAATAAGTCACACAGAAAAAGACACTTATCCTAAGATATCACTTATAGAGGGAATGTAAAAACCGCTACACTTGAACTGAATTGCAAAACAGAACAGAGTCACACGTTTAGAAAACACACAATGGCTGCTGAACGGGAAAGGTGAGGTGGGGTGATGCATAAAACAAGGGTTTCAAATTAGCTCAGATACCGTTCCATAAACCCAATATGTAATAGACAAGACCTATTCCTTGCTCAGTGAACTGGACTCAACACCCCCTATTCACCGCACAAGAATATATCTGACTAGTAAGAATCTTCAAACCTATGTATTGATATCTCTCTGTAAGTGAGTCAAGGGGGTGTAAAGCGGCATAAACACAGACGTGAAAAGCAGCTAAACCCCATTATAAAAATAAATTACTTTTCAAAACCCGTGAAACAAAGACAGTGAAAGAGAGAGAAATTCTTACAAAATTCGTTCAGGGGCTGTGATGCAACCTGGATTGACCATATCTAGACCCACAGCTGATTGAGACATAAGGGTGGACACTCTTGGGGCTGAGAGGTTCGGTGAGGTTGGGTGAGCCAACGCAGACCCTTTCAAGTAATACTGCATGGTACCCATCCCATGGGTCCCAAATCTCCAGGTTCAAGGGCATCTTCCTACATCGAAAACATGCATGAGAAACCCAGAAGATGGTACACCGTGTGATCGGGAAAGGTTTCTGAAACACACCTCATTTCTCATCTCCTTTGCTCGGGTTCGCCATTCCAGCCGATTTACTAGCCATCTCCCTCTTTGGAGAATCAGCACCTTTAACCTCCTGTTCCGTACAGGTTGCAATTTGTCCTGAGGATGAAGGGGAAGAGGGGGAACCAATGAGAGACTAGCTCTAGGTTTTGGGACAGGCATGGGTCACTCTATTTTCCCATCAGGAAGAAGAATTAAGCACAAGCTCAGCCTGCCCCCCAGAACCAGAAGAGGGCCTGAAGCAATCCTGCGCTTTTGCGGCCAGCTCCCAAAAAAGCGAGTTGAAAAATGGAGCTCAGGGGCCCTGCAATTCACAAACCTGCAGAGTTTTAAATGATACCTCTCGTCCACAAATATATTAAGGGAAGGCAACGAAGAGGCTTTGAAAGCAAGGCAGAATTGCAGGAAACAGATTTCAGGAGGTAGATTCGAATCGCCTTGAAAGCACATGAAAAGCGGCAAAACGTGGACAATGATGCCCTTGGCCAAAAAGGGCGTATGCGTTTTTTCCTGAATATATTCAGGAAAAAACGCATACGCCCTTTTTGGCCAACCAAGCAACCTGGAAAGGCCAATCAGCGCTCCAAAGAAGTCTCGCTTCCCAGCGGGCAAAAGGGCCATGCGGAAAAAAGTGTCCAAACCAGAAATGCAGGACCGGCCATGGAGAAATGGGAGCCTTGCTACGCTGATGGGTGGGATGTAAATTGCCAACAGCCACTCTGGAGAAGTGTACGGTGTGTTCTGAAACATCTAAAAAACACAGCTTGGAGAGCATAGGGCACTTCCACTCATGGGCGTATAAATTGGGAAAACTAAAAATCAGCAAGACACAGGCACCCCAAAGTGGAGGGCTGCTCTGTTGACAAGAACCCCCACTTCATTACACCTTAAATATCCTAGGAAAGAGAAAAATGGATAAAGAAGTTGTGGTCCTCATGTACAATGGAATATCACTCAGCCATGAAATCAACGTCATAAGGCTAGTAGCAGCACGATGAGTGGATTTAGGTACGACGATTCTAAGTGAAATAAGTCACACAAAAAAGACACTTATCCTAAGATATCACTTCTAGAGGGAATGTAAAAACTGCTACACTTGAACTGAATTGCAAAACAGAACAGAGTCACACGTTTAGGAAACACACTATGGCTGCTGAACGGGAAAGGTGAGGTGGAGTGATGCATAAAACAAGGGTTTCAAATTAGCTCAGATACCGTTCCATAAACCCAATATGTAAGAGACAAGACCTATTCCTTTTTCAGTGAACTGGACTCAACACCCCCTATTCACCGCACAAGAATATATCTGACTAGTAAGAATCTTCAAACCTATGTATTGATATCTCTCTGTAAGTGAGTCAAGGGGGTGTAAAGCGGCATAAACACAGCCGTGAAAAGCAGCTAAACCCCATTATAAAAATAAATTACTTTTAAAAACCAGTGAAACAAAGACAGTGAAAGAGAGAGAAATTCTTCCAAAATTCGTTCAGGGGCTGTGATGCAACCTGGATTGACCATATCTAGACCCACAGCTGAATGAGACATAAGGGTGGACACTCTTGGGGCTGAGAGGTTCGGTGAGGTTGGGTGAGCCAACGCAGACCCTTTTAAGTAATACTGCATGGTACCCATCCCATGGGTCCCAAATCTCCAGGTTCAAGGGCATCTTCCTACATCGAAAACAGGCATGAGAAACCCAGAAGATGGTACACCGTGTGATCGGGAAAGGTTTCTGAAACGCACCTCATTTCTCATCTCCTTTGCTCGGGTTCGCCCTTCCAGCCGATTTACTAGCCATCTCCCTCTTTGGAGAATCAGCACCTTTAACCTCCTGTTCCGTACAGGTTGCAATTTGTCCTGAGGATGAAGGGGAAGAGGGGGAACCAATGAGAGACTAGCTCTAGGTGTTGGGACAGGCATGGGTCACTCTATTTTCCCATCAGGAAGAAGAATTAAGCACAAGCTCAGCCTGCCCCCCAGAACCAGAAGAGGGCCTGAAGCAATCCTGCGCTTTTGCGGCCAGCTCCCAAAAAAGCGAGTTGAAAAATGGAGCTCAGGGGCCCTGCAATTCACAAAACTGCAGAGTTTTAAATGATACCTCTCGTCCACAAATATATTAAGGGAAGGCAACGAAGAGGCTTTGAAAGGAAGGCAGAATTGCAGGAAACAGATTTCAGGAGGTAGATTCGAATCGCCTTGAAAGCACATGAAAAGCGGCAAAACGTGGACAATGATGCCCTTGGCCAAAAAGGGCGTATGCGTTTTTTCCTGAATATATTCAGGAAAAAACGCATACGCCCTTTTTGGCCAACCAAGCAACCTGGAAAGGCCAATCAGCGCTCCAAAGAAGTCTCGCTTCCCAGCGGGCAAAAGGGCCATGCGGAAAAAAGTGTCCAAACCAGAAATGCAGGACCGGCCATGGAGAAATGGGAGCCTTGCTACGCTGATGGGTGGGATGTAAATTGCCAACAGCCACTCTGGAGAAGTGTACGGTGTGTTCTGAAACATCTAAAAAACACAGCTTGGAGAGCATAGGGCACTTCCACTCATGGGCGTATAAATTGGGAAAACTAAAAATCAGCAAGACACAGGCACCCCAAAGTTTAGGGCTGCTCTGTTGACAAGAACCCCCACTTCATTACACCTTAAATATCCTAGGAAAGAGAAAAATGGATAAAGAAGTTGTGGTCCTCATGTACAATGGAATATCACTCAGCCATGAAATCAACGTCATAAGGCTAGTAGCAGCACGATGAGTGGATTTAGGTACGACGATTCTAAGTGAAATAAGTCACACAGAAAAAGACACTTATCCTAAGATATCACTTCTAGAGGGAATGTAAAAACCGCTACACTTGAACTGAATTGCAAAACAGAACAGAGTCACACGTTTAGGAAACACACTATGGCTGCTGAACGGGAAAGGTGAGGTGGGGTGATGCATAAAACAAGGGTTTCAAATTAGCTCAGATACCGTTCCATAAACCCAATATGTAAGAGACAAGACCTATTCCTTTTCCAGTGAACTGGACTCAACACCCCCTATTCACCGCACAAGAATATATCTGACTAGTAAGAATCTTCAAACCTATGTATTGATATCTCTCTGTAAGTGAGTCAAGGGGGTGTAAAGCGGCATAAACACAGCCGTGAAAAGCAGCTAAACCCCATTATAAAAATAAATTACTTTTAAAAACCAGTGAAACAAAGACAGTGAAAGAGAGAGAAATTCTTACAAAATTCGTTCAGGGGCTGTGATGCAACCTGGATTGACCATATCTAGACCCACAGCTGATTGAGACATAAGGGTGGACACTCTTGGGGCTGAGAGGTTCGGTGAGGTTGGGTGAGCCAACGCAGACCCTTTCAAGTAATACTGCATGGTACCCATCCCATGGGTCCCAAATCTCCAGGTTCAAGGGCATCTTCCTGCATCGAAAACAGGCATGAGAAACCCAGAAGATGGTACACCGTGTGATCGGGAAAGGTTTCTGAAACGCACCTCATTTCTCATCTCCTTTGCTCGGGTTCGCCCTTCCAGCCGATTTACTAGCCATCTCCCTCTTTGGAGAATCAGCACCTTTAACCTCCTGTTCCGTACAGGTTGCAATTTGTCCTGAGGATGAAGGGGAAGAGGGGGAACCAATGAGAGACTAGCTCTAGGTGTTGGGACAGGCATGGGTCACTCTATTTTCCCATCAGGAAGAAGAATTAAGCACAAGCTCAGCCTGCCCCCCAGAACCAGAAGAGGGCCTGAAGCAATCCTGCGCTTTTGCGGCCAGCTCCCAAAAAAGCGAGTTGAAAAATGGAGCTCAGGGGCCCTGCAATTCACAAACCTGCAGAGTTTTAAATGATACCTCTCGTCCACAAATATATTAAGGGAAGGCAACGAAGAGGCTTTGAAAGCAAGGCAGAATTGCAGGAAACAGATTTCAGGAGGTAGATTCGAATCGCCTTGAAAGCACATGAAAAGCGGCAAAACGTGGACAATGATGCCCTTGGCCAAAAAGGGCGTATGCGTTTTTTCCTGAATATATTCAGGAAAAAACGCATACGCCCTTTTTGGCCAACCAAGCAACCTGGAAAGGCCAATCAGCGCTCCAAAGAAGTCTCGCTTCCCAGCGGGCAAAAGGGCCATGCGGAAAAAAGTGTCCAAAGCAGAAATGCAGGACCGGCCATGGAGAAATGGGAGCCTTGCTATGCTGATGGGTGGGATGTAAATTGCCAACAGCCACTCTGGAGAAGTGTACGGTGTGTTCTGAAACATCTAAAAAACACAGCTTGGAGAGCATAGGGCACTTCCACTCATGGGCGTATAAATTGGGAAAACTAAAAATCAGCAAGACACAGGCACCCCAAAGTTTAGGGCTGCTCTGTTGACAAGAACCCCCACTTCATTACACCTTAAATATCCTAGGAAAGAGAAAAATGGATAAAGAAGTTGTGGTCCTCATGTACAATGCAATATCACTCAGCCATGAAATCAACGTCATAAGGCTAGTAGCAGCACGATGAGTGGATTTAGGTACGACGATTCTAAGTGAAATAAGTCACACAGAAAAAGACACTTATCCTAAGATATCACTTCTAGAGGGAATGTAAAAACCGCTACACTTGAACTGAATTGCAAAACAGAACAGAGTCACACGTTTAGGAAACACACTATGGCTGCTGAACGGGAAAGGTGAGGTGGGGTGATGCATAAAACAAGGGTTTCAAATTAGCTCAGATACCGTTCCATAAACCCAATATGTAAGAGACAAGACCTATTCCTTTTTCAGTGAACTGGACTCAACACCCCCTATTCACTGCACAAGAATATATCTGACTAGTAAGAATCTTCAAACCTATGTATTGATATCTCTCTGTAAGTGAGTCAAGGGGGTGTAAAGCGGCATAAACACAGCCGTGAAAAGCAGCTAAACCCCATTATAAAAATAAATTACTTTTAAAAACCAGTGAAACAAAGACAGTGAAAGAGAGAGAAATTCTTACAAAATTCGTTCAGGGGCTGTGATGCAACCTGGATTGACCATATCTAGACCCACAGCTGATTGAGACATAAGGGTGGACACTCTTGGGGCTGAGAGGTTCGGTGAGGTTGGGTGAGCCAACGCAGACCCTTTCAAGTAATACTGCATGGTACCCATCCCATGGGTCCCAAATCTCCAGGTTCAAGGGCATCTTCCTACATCGAAAACAGGCATGAGAAACCCAGAAGATGGTACACCGTGTGATCGGGAAAGGTTTCTGTAACGCACCTCATTTCTCATCTCCTTTGCTCGGGTTCGCCATTCCAGCCGATTTACTAGCCATCTCCCTCTTTGGAGAATCAGCACCTTTAACCTCCTGTTCCGTACAGGTTGCAATTTGTCCTGAGGATGAAGGGGAAGAGGGGGAACCAATGAGAGACTAGCTCTAGGTGTTGGGACAGGCATGGGTCACTCTATTTTCCCATCAGGAAGAAGAATTAAGCACAAGCTCAGCCTGCCCCCCAGAACCAGAAGAGGGCCTGAAGCAATCCTGCGCTTTTGCGGCCAGCTCCCAAAAAAGCGAGTTGAAAAATGGAGCTCAGGGGCCCTGCAATTCACAAACCTGCAGAGTTTTAAATGATACCTCTCGTCCACAAATATATTGAGGGTAGGCAACGAAGAGGCTTTGAAAGCAAGGCAGAATTGCAAGAAACAGATTTCAGGAGGTAGATTCGAATCGCCTTGAAAGCACATGAAAAGCGGCAAAACGTGGACAATGATGCCCTTGGCCAAAAAGGGCGTATGCGTTTTTTCCTGAATATATCCAGGAAAAAACGCATACGCCCTTTTTGGCCAACCAAGCAACCTGGAAAGGCCAATCAGCGCTCCAAAGAAGTCTCGCTTCCCAGCGGGCAAAAGGGCCATGCGGAAAAAAGTGTCCAAACCAGAAATGCAGGACCGGCCATGGAGAAATGGGAGCCTTGCTACGCTGATGGGTGGGATGTAAATTGCCAACAGCCACTCTGGAGAAGTGTACGGTGTGTTCTGAAACATCTAAAAAACACAGCTTGGAGAGCATAGGGCACTTCCACTCATGGGCGTATAAATTGGGAAAACTAAAAATCAGCAAGACACAGGCACCCCAAAGTTTAGGGCTGCTCTGTTGACAAGAACCCCCACTTCATTACACCTTAAATATCCTAGGAAAGAGAAAAATGGATAAAGAAGTTGTGGTCCTCATGTACAATGCAATATCACTCAGCCATGAAATCAACGTCATAAGGCTAGTAGCAGCACGATGAGTGGATTTAGGTACGACGATTCTAAGTGAAATAAGTCACACAGAAAAAGACACTTATCCTAAGATATCACTTCTAGAGGGAATGTAAAAACCGCTACACTTGAACTGAATTGCAAAACAGAACAGAGTCACACGTTTAGGAAACACACTATGGCTGCTGAACGGGAAAGGTGAGGTGGGGTGATGCATAAAACAAGGGTTTCAAATTAGCACAGATACTGTTCCATAAACCCAATATGTAAGAGACAAGACCTATTCCTTTTTCAGTGAACTGGACTCAACTCCCCCTATTCACTGCACAAGAATATATCTGACTAGTAAGAATCTTCAAACCTATGTATTGATATCTCTCTGTAAGTGAGTCAAGGGGGTGTAAAGCGGCATAAACACAGCCGTGAAAAGCAGCTAAACCCCATTATAAAAATAAATTACTTTTAAAAACCAGTGAAACAAAGACAGTGAAAGAGAGAGAAATTCTTACAAAATTCGTTCAGGGGCTGTGATGCAACGTGGATTGACCATATCTAGACACACAGCTGATTGAGACATAAGGGTGGACACTCTTGGGGCTGAGAGGTTCGGTGAGGTTGGGTGAGCCAACGCAGACCCTTTCAAGTAATACTGCATGGTACCCATCCCATGGGTCCCAAATCTCCAGGTTCAAGGGCATCTTCCTACATCGAAAACAGGCATGAGAAACCCAGAAGATGTTACACCGTGTGATCGGGAAAGGTTTCTGTAACGCACCTCATTTCTCATCTCCTTTGCTCGGGTTCGCCATTCCAGCCGATTTACTAGCCATCTCCCTCTTTGGAGAATCAGCACCTTTAACCTCCTGTTCCGTACAGGTTGCAATTTGTCCTGAGGATGAAGGGGAAGAGGGGGAACCAATGAGAGACTAGCTCTAGGTGTTGGGACAGGCATGGGTCACTCTATTTTCCCATCAGGAAGAAGAATTAAGCACAAGCTCAGCCTGCCCCCCAGAACCAGAAGAGGGCCTGAAGCAATCCTGCGCTTTTGCGGCCAGCTCCCAAAAAAGCGAGTTGAAAAATGGAGCTCAGGGGCCCTGCAATTCACAAACCTGCAGAGTTTTAAATGATACCTCTCGTCCACAAATATATTGAGGGTAGGCAACGAAGAGGCTTTGAAAGCAAGGCAGAATTGCAAGAAACAGATTTCAGGAGGTAGATTCGAATCGCCTTGAAAGCACATGAAAAGCGGCAAAACGTGGACAATGATGCCCTTGGCCAAAAAGGGCGTATGCGTTTTTTCCTGAATATATCCAGGAAAAAACGCATACGCCCTTTTTGGCCAACCAAGCAACCTGGAAAGGCCAATCAGCGCTCCAAAGAAGTCTCGCTTCCCAGCGGGCAAAAGGGCCATGCGGAAAAAAGTGTCCAAACCAGAAATGCAGGACCGGCCATGGAGAAATGGGAGCCTTGCTACGCTGATGGGTGGGATGTAAATTGCCAACAGCCACTCTGGAGAAGTGTACGGTGTGTTCTGAAACATCTAAAAAACACAGCTTGGAGAGCATAGGGCACTTCCACTCATGGGCGTATAAATTGGGAAAACTAAAAATCAGCAAGACACAGGCACCCCAAAGTTTAGGGCTGCTCTGTTGACAAGAACCCCCACTTCATTACACCTTAAATATCCTAGGAAAGAGAAAAATGGATAAAGAAGTTGTGGTCCTCATGTACAATGCAATATCACTCAGCCATGAAATCAACGTCATAAGGCTAGTAGCAGCACGATGAGTGGATTTAGGTACGACGATTCTAAGTGAAATAAGTCACACAGAAAAAGACACTTATCCTAAGATATCACTTCTAGAGGGAATGTAAAAACCGCTACACTTGAACTGAATTGCAAAACAGAACAGAGTCACACGTTTAGGAAACACACTATGGCTGCTGAACGGGAAAGGTGAGGTGGGGTGATGCATAAAACAAGGGTTTCAAATTAGCTCAGATACCGTTCCATAAACCCAATATGTAAGAGACAAGACCTATTCCTTTTTCAGTGAACTGGACTCAACACCCCCTATTCACTGCACAAGAATATATCTGACTAGTAAGAATCTTCAAACCTATGTATTGATATCTCTCTGTAAGTGAGTCAAGGGGGTGTAAAGCGGCATAAACACAGCCGTGAAAAGCAGCTAAACCCCATTATAAAAATAAATTACTTTTAAAAACCAGTGAAACAAAGACAGTGAAAGAGAGAGAAATTCTTACAAAATTCGTTCAGGGGCTGTGATGCAACCTGGATTGACCATATCTAGACCCACAGCTGATTGAGACATAAGGGTGGACACTCTTGGGGCTGAGAGGTTCGGTGAGGTTGGGTGAGCCAACGCAGACCCTTTCAAGTAATACTGCATGGTACCCATCCCATGGGTCCCAAATCTCCAGGTTCAAGGGCATCTTCCTACATCGAAAACAGGCATGAGAAACCCAGAAGATGGTACACCGTGTGATCGGGAAAGGTTTCTGTAACGCACCTCATTTCTCATCTCCTTTGCTCGGGTTCGCCATTCCAGCCGATTTACTAGCCATCTCCCTCTTTGGAGAATCAGCACCTTTAACCTCCTGTTCCGTACAGGTTGCAATTTGTCCTGAGGATGAAGGGGAAGAGGGGGAACCAATGAGAGACTAGCTCTAGGTGTTGGGACAGGCATGGGTCACTCTATTTTCCCATCAGGAAGAAGAATTAAGCACAAGCTCAGCCTGCCCCCCAGAACCAGAAGAGGGCCTGAAGCAATCCTGCGCTTTTGCGGCCAGCTCCCAAAAAAGCGAGTTGAAAAATGGAGCTCAGGGGCCCTGCAATTCACAAACCTGCAGAGTTTTAAATGATACCTCTCGTCCACAAATATATTGAGGGTAGGCAACGAAGAGGCTTTGAAAGCAAGGCAGAATTGCAAGAAACAGATTTCAGGAGGTAGATTCGAATCGCCTTGAAAGCACATGAAAAGCGGCAAAACGTGGACAATGATGCCCTTGGCCAAAAAGGGCGTATGCGTTTTTTCCTGAATATATCCAGGAAAAAACGCATACGCCCTTTTTGGCCAACCAAGCAACCTGGAAAGGCCAATCAGCGCTCCAAAGAAGTCTCGCTTCCCAGCGGGCAAAAGGGCCATGCGGAAAAAAGTGTCCAAACCAGAAATGCAGGACCGGCCATGGAGAAATGGGAGCCTTGCTACGCTGATGGGTGGGATGTAAATTGCCAACAGCCACTCTGGAGAAGTGTACGGTGTGTTCTGAAACATCTAAAAAACACAGCTTGGAGAGCATAGGGCACTTCCACTCATGGGCGTATAAATTGGGAAAACTAAAAATCAGCAAGACACAGGCACCCCAAAGTTTAGGGCTGCTCTGTTGACAAGAACCCCCACTTCATTACACCTTAAATATCCTAGGAAAGAGAAAAATGGATAAAGAAGTTGTGGTCCTCATGTACAATGCAATATCACTCAGCCATGAAATCAACGTCATAAGGCTAGTAGCAGCACGATGAGTGGATTTAGGTACGACGATTCTAAGTGAAATAAGTCACACAGAAAAAGACACTTATCCTAAGATATCACTTCTAGAGGGAATGTAAAAACCGCTACACTTGAACTGAATTGCAAAACAGAACAGAGTCACACGTTTAGGAAACACACTATGGCTGCTGAACGGGAAAGGTGAGGTGGGGTGATGCATAAAACAAGGGTTTCAAATTAGCTCAGATACCGTTCCATAAAGCCAATATGTAAGAGACAAGACCTATTCCTTTTTCAGTGAACTGGACTCAACACCCCCTATTCACTGCACAAGAATATATCTGACTAGTAAGAATCTTCAAACCTATGTATTGATATCTCTCTGTAAGTGAGTCAAGGGGGTGTAAAGCGGCATAAACACAGCCGTGAAAAGCAGCTAAACCCCATTATAAAAATAAATTACTTTTAAAAACCAGTGAAACAAAGACAGTGAAAGAGAGAGAAATTCTTACAAAATTCGTTCAGGGGCTGTGATGCAACGTGGATTGACCATATCTAGACACACAGCTGATTGAGACATAAGGGTGGACACTCTTGGGGCTGAGAGGTTCGGTGAGGTTGGGTGAGCCAACGCAGACCCTTTCAAGTAATACTGCATGGTACCCATCCCATGGGTCCCAAATCTCCAGGTTCAAGGGCATCTTCCTACATCGAAAACAGGCATGAGAAACCCAGAAGATGGTACACCGTGTGATCGGGAAAGGTTTCTGTAACGCACCTCATTTCTCATCTCCTTTGCTCGGGTTCGCCATTCCAGCCGATTTACTAGCCATCTCCCTCTTTGGAGAATCAGCACCTTTAACCTCCTGTTCCGTACAGGTTGCAATTTGTCCTGAGGATGAAGGGGAAGAGGGGGAACCAATGAGAGACTAGCTCTAGGTGTTGGGACAGGCATGGGTCACTCTATTTTCCCATCAGGAAGAAGAATTAAGCACAAGCTCAGCCTGCCCCCCAGAACCAGAAGAGGGCCTGAAGCAATCCTGCGCTTTTGCGGCCAGCTCCCAAAAAAGCGAGTTGAAAAATGGAGCTCAGGGGCCCTGCAATTCACAAACCTGCAGAGTTTTAAATGATACCTCTCGTCCACAAATATATTGAGGGTAGGCAACGAAGAGGCTTTGAAAGCAAGGCAGAATTGCAAGAAACAGATTTCAGGAGGTAGATTCGAATCGCCTTGAAAGCACATGAAAAGCGGCAAAACGTGGACAATGATGCCCTTGGCCAAAAAGGGCGTATGCGTTTTTTCCTGAATATATCCAGGAAAAAATGCATACGCCCTTTTTGGCCAACCAAGCAACCTGGAAAGGCCAATCAGCGCTCCAAAGAAGTCTCGCTTCCCAGCGGGCAAAAGGGCCATGCGGAAAAAAGTGTCCAAACCAGAAATGCAGGACCGGCCATGGAGAAATGGGAGCCTTGCTACGCTGATGGGTGGGATGTAAATTGCCAACAGCCACTCTGGAGAAGTGTACGGTGTGTTCTGAAACATCTAAAAAACACAGCTTGGAGAGCATAGGGCACTTCCACTCATGGGCGTATAAATTGGGAAAACTAAAAATCAGCAAGACACAGGCACCCCAAAGTTTAGGGCTGCTCTGTTGACAAGAACCCCCACTTCATTACACCTTAAATATCCTAGGAAAGAGAAAAATGGATAAAGAAGTTGTGGTCCTCATGTACAATGCAATATCACTCAGCCATGAAATCAACGTCATAAGGCTAGTAGCAGCACGATGAGTGGATTTAGGTACGACGATTCTAAGTGAAATAAGTCACACAGAAAAAGACACTTATCCTAAGATATCACTTCTAGAGGGAATGTAAAAACCGCTACACTTGAACTGAATTGCAAAACAGAACAGAGTCACACGTTTAGGAAACACACTATGGCTGCTGAACGGGAAATGTGAGGTGGGGTGATGCATAAAACAAGGGTTTCAAATTAGCTCAGATACTGTTCCATAAACCCAATATGTAAGAGATAAGACCTATTCCTTTTTCAGTGAACTGGACTCAACACCCCCTATTCACCGCACAAGAATATATCTGACTAGTAAGAATCTTCAAACCTATGTATTGATATTTCTCTGTAAGTGAGTCAAGGGGGTGTAAAGCGGCATAAACACAGCCGTGAAAAGCAGCTAAACCCCATTATAAAAATAAATTACTTTTAAAAACCAGTGAAACAAAGACAGTGAAAGAGAGAGAAATTCTTACAAAATTCGTTCAGGGGCTGTGATGCAACCTGGATTGACCATATCTAGACCCACAGCTGATTGAGACATAAGGGTGGACACTCTTGGGGCTGAGAGGTTCGGTGAGGTTGGGTGAGCCAACGCAGACCCTTTCAAGTAATACTGCATGGTACCCATCCCATGGGTTCCAAATCTCCAGGTTCAAGGGCATCTTCCTACATCGAAAACAGGCATGAGAAACCCAGAAGATGGTACACCGTGTGATCGGGAAAGGTTTCTGAAACGCACCTCATTTCTCATCTCCTTTGCTCGGGTTCGCCATTCCAGCCGATTTACTAGCCATCTCCCTCTTTGGAGAATCAGCACCTTTAACCTCCTCTTCCGTACAGGTTGCAATTTGTCCTGAGGATGAAGGGGAAGAGGGGGAACAAATGAGAGACTAGCTCTAGGTGTTGGGACAGGCATGGGTCACTCTATTTTCCCATCAGGAAGAAGAATTAAGCACAAGCTCAGCCTGCCCCCCAGAACCAGAAGAGGGCCTGAAGCAATCCTGCGCTTTTGCGGCCAGCTCCCAAAAAAGCGAGTTGAAAAATGGAGCTCAGGGGCTCTGCAATTCACAATCCTGCAGAGTTTTAAATGATACCTCTCGTCCACAAATATATTGAGGGTAGGCAACGAAGAGGCTTTGAAAGCAAGGCAGAATTGCAAGAAACAGATTTCAGGAGGTAGATTCGAATCGCCTTGAAAGCACATGAAAAGCGGCAAAACGTGGACAATGATGCCCTTGGCCAAAAAGGGCGTATGCGTTTTTTCCTGAATATATTCAGGAAAAAACGCATACGCCCTTTTTGGCCAACCAAGCAACCTGGAAAGGCCAATCAGCGCTCCAAAGAAGTCTCGCTTCCCAGCGGGCAAAAGGGCCATGCGGAAAAAAGTGTCCAAAGCAGAAATGCAGGACCGGCCATGGAGAAATGGGAGCCTTGCTATCCTGATGGGTGGGATGTAAATTGCCAACAGCCACTCTGGAGAAGTGTACGGTGTGTTCTGAAACATCTAAAAAACACAGCTTGGAGAGCATAGGGCACTTCCACTCATGGGCGTATAAATTGGGAAAACTAAAAATCAGCAAGACACAGGCACCCCAAAGTTTAGGGCTGCTCTGTTGACAAGAACCCCCACTTCATTACACCTTAAATATCCTAGGAAAGAGAAAAATGGATAAAGAAGTTGTGGTCCTCATGTACAATGGAATATCACTCAGCCATGAAATCAACATCATAAGGCTAGTAGCAGCACGATGAGTGGATTTAGGTACGACGATTCTAAGTGAAATAAGTCACACAGAAAAAGACACTTATCCTAAGATATCACTTCTAGAGGGAATGTAAAAACCGCTACACTTGAACTGAATTGCAAAACAGAACAGAGTCACACGTTTAGGAAACACACTATGGCTGCTGAACGGGAAAGGTGAGGTGGGGTGATGCATAAAACAAGGGTTTCAAATTAGCTCAGATACCGTTCCATAAACCCAATATGTAAGAGACAAGACCTATTCCTTGCTCAGTGAACTGGACTCAACACCCCCTATTCACCGCACAAGAATATATCTGACTAGTAAGAATCTTCAAACCTATGTATTGATATCTCTCTGTAAGTGAGTCAAGGGGGTGTAAAGCGGCATAAACACAGCCGTGAAAAGCAGCTAAACCCCATTATAAAAATAAATTACTTTTCAAAACCCGTGAAACAAAGACAGTGAAAGAGAGAGAAATTCTTACAAAATTCGTTCAGGGGCTGTGATGCAACCTGGATTGACCATATCTAGACCCACAGCTGATTGAGACATAAGGGTGGACACTCTTGGGGCTGAGAGGTTCGGTGAGGTTGGGTGAGCCAACGCAGACCCTTTCAAGTAATACTGCATGGTACCCATCCCATGGGTCCCAAATCTCCAGGTTCAAGGGCATCTTCCTACATCGAAAACAGGCATGAGAAACCCAGAAGATGGTACACCGTGTGATCGGGAAAGGTTTCTGAAACGCACCTCATTTCTCATCTCCTTTGCTCGGGTTCGCCATTCCAGCCGATTTACTAGCCATCTCCCTCTTTGGAGAATCAGCACCTTTAACCTCCTGTTCCGTACAGGTTGCAATTTGTCCTGAGGATGAAGGGGAAGAGGGGGAACCAATGAGAGACTAGCTCTAGGTGTTGGGACAGGCATGGGTCACTCTATTTTCCCATCAGGAAGAAGAATTAAGCACAAGCTCAGCCTGCCCCCCAGAACCAGAAGAGGGCCTGAAGCAATCCTGCGCTTTTGCGGCCAGCTCCCAAAAAAGCGAGTTGAAAAATGGAGCTCAGGGGCCCTGCAATTCACAAACCTGCAGAGTTTTAAATGATACCTCTCGTCCACAAATATATTGAGGGTAGGCAACGAAGAGGCTTTGAAAGCAAGGCAGAATTGCAAGAAACAGATTTCAGGAGGTAGATTCGAATCGCCTTGAAAGCACATGAAAAGCGGCAAAACGTGGACAATGATGCCCTTGGCCAAAAAGGGCGTATGCGTTTTTTCCTGAATATATCCAGGAAAAAACGCATACGCCCTTTTTGGCCAACCAAGCAACCTGGAAAGGCCAATCAGCGCTCCAAAGAAGTCTCGCTTCCCAGCGGGCAAAAGGGCCATGCGGAAAAAAGTGTCCAAACCAGAAATGCAGGACCGGCCATGGAGAAATGGGAGCCTTGCTACGCTGATGGGTGGGATGTAAATTGCCAACAGCCACTCTGGAGAAGTGTACGGTGTGTTCTGAAACATCTAAAAAACACAGCTTGGAGAGCATAGGGCACTTCCACTCATGGGCGTATAAATTGGGAAAACTAAAAATCAGCAAGACACAGGCACCCCAAAGTTTAGGGCTGCTCTGTTGACAAGAACCCCCACTTCATTACACCTTAAATATCCTAGGAAAGAGAAAAATGGATAAAGAAGTTGTGGTCCTCATGTACAATGCAATATCACTCAGCCATGAAATCAACGTCATAAGGCTAGTAGCAGCACGATGAGTGGATTTAGGTACGACGATTCTAAGTGAAATAAGTCACACAGAAAAAGACACTTATCCTAAGATATCACTTCTAGAGGGAATGTAAAAACCGCTACACTTGAACTGAATTGCAAAACAGAACAGAGTCACACGTTTAGGAAACACACTATGGCTGCTGAACGGGAAAGGTGAGGTGGGGTGATGCATAAAACAAGGGTTTCAAATTAGCTCAGATACCGTTCCATAAACCCAATATGTAAGAGACAAGACCTATTCCTTTTTCAGTGAACTGGACTCAACACCCCCTATTCACTGCACAAGAATATATCTGACTAGTAAGAATCTTCAAACCTATGTATTGATATCTCTCTGTAAGTGAGTCAAGGGGGTGTAAAGCGGCATAAACACAGCCGTGAAAAGCAGCTAAACCCCATTATAAAAATAAATTACTTTTAAAAACCAGTGAAACAAAGACAGTGAAAGAGAGAGAAATTCTTACAAAATTCGTTCAGGGGCTGTGATGCAACGTGGATTGACCATATCTAGACACACAGCTGATTGAGACATAAGGGTGGACACTCTTGGGGCTGAGAGGTTCGGTGAGGTTGGGTGAGCCAACGCAGACCCTTTCAAGTAATACTGCATGGTACCCATCCCATGGGTCCCAAATCTCCAGGTTCAAGGGCATCTTCCTACATCGAAAACAGGCATGAGAAACCCAGAAGATGGTACACCGTGTGATCGGGAAAGGTTTCTGTAACGCACCTCATTTCTCAACTCCTTTGCTCGGGTTCGCCATTCCAGCCGATTTACTAGCCATCTCCCTCTTTGGAGAATCAGCACCTTTAACCTCCTGTTCCGTACAGGTTGCAATTTGTCCTGAGGATGAAGGGGAAGAGGGGGAACCAATGAGAGACTAGCTCTAGGTGTTGGGACAGGCATGGGTCACTCTATTTTCCCATCAGGAAGAAGAATTAAGCACAAGCTCAGCCTGCCCCCCAGAACCAGAAGAGGGCCTGAAGCAATCCTGCGCTTTTGCGGCCAGCTCCCAAAAAAGCGAGTTGAAAAATGGAGCTCAGGGGCCCTGCAATTCACAAACCTGCAGAGTTTTAAATGATACCTCTCGTCCACAAATATATTGAGGGTAGGCAACGAAGAGGCTTTGAAAGCAAGGCAGAATTGCAAGAAACAGATTTCAGGAGGTAGATTCGAATCGCCTTGAAAGCACATGAAAAGCGGCAAAACGTGGACAATGATGCCCTTGGCCAAAAAGGGCGTATGCGTTTTTTCCTGAATATATCCAGGAAAAAATGCATACGCCCTTTTTGGCCAACCAAGCAACCTGGAAAGGCCAATCAGCGCTCCAAAGAAGTCTCGCTTCCCAGCGGGCAAAAGGGCCATGCGGAAAAAAGTGTCCAAACCAGAAATGCAGGACCGGCCATGGAGAAATGGGAGCCTTGCTACGCTGATGGGTGGGATGTAAATTGCCAACAGCCACTCTGGAGAAGTGTACGGTGTGTTCTGAAACATCTAAAAAACACAGCTTGGAGAGCATAGGGCACTTCCACTCATGGGCGTATAAATTGGGAAAACTAAAAATCAGCAAGACACAGGCACCCCAAAGTTTAGGGCTGCTCTGTTGACAAGAACCCCCACTTCATTACACCTTAAATATCCTAGGAAAGAGAAAAATGGATAAAGAAGTTGTGGTCCTCATGTACAATGCAATATCACTCAGCCATGAAATCAACGTCATAAGGCTAGTAGCAGCACGATGAGTGGATTTAGGTACGACGATTCTAAGTGAAATAAGTCACACAGAAAAAGACACTTATCCTAAGATATCACTTCTAGAGGGAATGTAAAAACCGCTACACTTGAACTGAATTGCAAAACAGAACAGAGTCACACGTTTAGGAAACACACTATGGCTGCTGAACGGGAAATGTGAGGTGGGGTGATGCATAAAACAAGGGTTTCAAATTAGCTCAGATACTGTTCCATAAACCCAATATGTAAGAGATAAGACCTATTCCTTTTTCAGTGAACTGGACTCAACACCCCCTATTCACCGCACAAGAATATATCTGACTAGTAAGAATCTTCAAACCTATGTATTGATATTTCTCTGTAAGTGAGTCAAGGGGGTGTAAAGCGGCATAAACACAGCCGTGAAAAGCAGCTAAACCCCATTATAAAAATAAATTACTTTTAAAAACCAGTGAAACAAAGACAGTGAAAGAGAGAGAAATTCTTACAAAATTCGTTCAGGGGCTGTGATGCAACCTGGATTGACCATATCTAGACCCACAGCTGATTGAGACATAAGGGTGGACACTCTTGGGGCTGAGAGGTTCGGTGAGGTTGGGTGAGCCAACGCAGACCCTTTCAAGTAATACTGCATGGTACCCATCCCATGGGTTCCAAATCTCCAGGTTCAAGGGCATCTTCCTACATCGAAAACAGGCATGAGAAACCCAGAAGATGGTACACCGTGTGATCGGGAAAGGTTTCTGAAACGCACCTCATTTCTCATCTCCTTTGCTCGGGTTCGCCATTCCAGCCGATTTACTAGCCATCTCCCTCTTTGGAGAATCAGCACCTTTAACCTCCTGTTCCGTACAGGTTGCAATTTGTCCTGAGGATGAAGGGGAAGAGGGGGAACCAATGAGAGACTAGCTCTAGGTGTTGGGACAGGCATGGGTCACTCTATTTTCCCATCAGGAAGAAGAATTAAGCACAAGCTCAGCCTGCCCCCCAGAACCAGAAGAGGGCCTGAAGCAATCCTGCGCTTTTGCGGCCAGCTCCCAAAAAAGCGAGTTGAAAAATGGAGCTCAGGGGCTCTGCAATTCACAAACCTGCAGAGTTTTAAATGATACCTCTCGTCCACAAATATATTGAGGGTAGGCAACGAAGAGGCTTTGAAAGCAAGGCAGAATTGCAAGAAACAGATTTCAGGAGGTAGATTCGAATCGCCTTGAAAGCACATGAAAAGCGGCAAAACGTGGACAATGATGCCCTTGGCCAAAAAGGGCGTATGCGTTTTTTCCTGAATATATTCAGGAAAAAACGCATACGCCCTTTTTGGCCAACCAAGCAACCTGGAAAGGCCAATCAGCGCTCCAAAGAAGTCTCGCTTCCCAGCGGGCAAAAGGGCCATGCGGAAAAAAGTGTCCAAAGCAGAAATGCAGGACCGGCCATGGAGAAATGGGAGCCTTGCTATCCTGATGGGTGGGATGTAAATTGCCAACAGCCACTCTGGAGAAGTGTACGGTGTGTTCTGAAACATCTAAAAAACACAGCTTGGAGAGCATAGGGCACTTCCACTCATGGGCGTATAAATTGGGAAAACTCAAAATCAGCAAGACACAGGCACCCCAAAGTTTAGGGCTGCTCTGTTGACAAGAACCCCCACTTCATTACACCTTAAATATCCTAGGAAGGAGAAAAATGGATAAAGAAGTTGTGGTCCTCATGTACAATGGAATATCACTCAGCCATGAAATCAACATCATAAGGCTAGTAGCAGCACGATGAGTGGATTTAGGTACGACGATTCTAAGTGAAATAAGTCACACAGAAAAAGACACTTATCCTAAGATATCACTTCTAGAGGGAATGTAAAAACCGCTACACTTGAACTGAATTGCAAAACAGAACAGAGTCACACGTTTAGGAAACACACTATGGCTGCTGAACGGGAAAGGTGAGGTGGGGTGATGCATAAAACAAGGGTTTCAAATTAGCTCAGATACCGTTCCATAAACCCAATATGTAAGAGACAAGACCTATTCCTTGCTCAGTGAACTGGACTCAACACCCCCTATTCACCGCACAAGAATATATCTGACTAGTAAGAATCTTCAAACCTATGTATTGATATCTCTCTGTAAGTGAGTCAAGGGGGTGTAAAGCGGCATAAACACAGCCGTGAAAAGCAGCTAAACCCCATTATAAAAATAAATTACTTTTCAAAACCCGTGAAACAAAGACAGTGAAAGAGAGAGAAATTCTTACAAAATTCGTTCAGGGGCTGTGATGCAACCTGGATTGACCATATCTAGACCCACAGCTGATTGAGACATAAGGGTGGACACTCTTGGGGCTGAGAGGTTCGGTGAGGTTGGGTGAGCCAACGCAGACCCTTTCAAGTAATACTGCATGGTACCCATCCCATGGGTCCCAAATCTCCAGGTTCAAGGGCATCTTCCTACATCGAAAACAGGCATGAGAAACCCAGAAGATGGTACACCGTGTGATCGGGAAAGGTTTCTGAAACGCACCTCATTTCTCATCTCCTTTGCTCGGGTTCGCCATTCCAGCCGATTTACTAGCCATCTCCCTCTTTGGAGAATCAGCACCTTTAACCTCCTGTTCCGTACAGGTTGCAATTTGTCCTGAGGATGAAGGGGAAGAGGGGGAACCAATGAGAGACTAGCTCTAGGTGTTGGGACAGGCATGGGTCACTCTATTTTCCCATCAGGAAGAAGAATTAAGCACAAGCTCAGCCTGCCCCCCAGAACCAGAAGAGGGCCTGAAGCAATCCTGCGCTTTTGCGGCCAGCTCCCAAAAAAGCGAGTTGAAAAATGGAGCTCAGGGGCCCTGCAATTCACAAACCTGCAGAGTTTTAAATGATACCTCTCGTCCACAAATATATTGAGGGTAGGCAACGAAGAGGCTTTGAAAGCAAGGCAGAATTGCAAGAAACAGATTTCAGGAGGTAGATTCGAATCGCCTTGAAAGCACATGAAAAGCGGCAAAACGTGGACAATGATGCCCTTGGCCAAAAAGGGCGTATGCGTTTTTTCCTGAATATATCCAGGAAAAAATGCATACGCCCTTTTTGGCCAACCAAGCAACCTGGAAAGGCCAATCAGCGCTCCAAAGAAGTCTCGCTTCCCAGCGGGCAAAAGGGCCATGCGGAAAAAAGTGTCCAAACCAGAAATGCAGGACCGGCCATGGAGAAATGGGAGCCTTGCTACGCTGATGGGTGGGATGTAAATTGCCAACAGCCACTCTGGAGAAGTGTACGGTGTGTTCTGAAACATCTAAAAAACACAGCTTGGAGAGCATAGGGCACTTCCACTCATGGGCGTATAAATTGGGAAAACTAAAAATCAGCAAGACACAGGCACCCCAAAGTTTAGGGCTGCTCTGTTGACAAGAACCCCCACTTCATTACACCTTAAATATCCTAGGAAAGAGAAAAATGGATAAAGAAGTTGTGGTCCTCATGTACAATGCAATATCACTCAGCCATGAAATCAACGTCATAAGGCTAGTAGCAGCACGATGAGTGGATTTAGGTACGACGATTCTAAGTGAAATAAGTCACACAGAAAAAGACACTTATCCTAAGATATCACTTCTAGAGGGAATGTAAAAACCGCTACACTTGAACTGAATTGCAAAACAGAACAGAGTCACACGTTTAGGAAACACACTATGGCTGCTGAACGGGAAATGTGAGGTGGGGTGATGCATAAAACAAGGGTTTCAAATTAGCTCAGATACTGTTCCATAAACCCAATATGTAAGAGATAAGACCTATTCCTTTTTCAGTGAACTGGACTCAACACCCCCTATTCACCGCACAAGAATATATCTGACTAGTAAGAATCTTCAAACCTATGTATTGATATCTCTCTGTAAGTGAGTCAAGGGGGTGTAAAGCGGCATAAACACAGCCGTGAAAAGCAGCTAAACCCCATTATAAAAATAAATTACTTTTAAAAACCAGTGAAACAAAGACAGTGAAAGAGAGAGAAATTCTTACAAAATTCGTTCAGGGGCTGTGATGCAACCTGGATTGACCATATCTAGACCCACAGCTGATTGAGACATAAGGGTGGACACTCTTGGGGCTGAGAGGTTCGGTGAGGTTGGGTGAGCCAACGCAGACCCTTTCAAGTAATACTGCATGGTACCCATCCCATGGGTTCCAAATCTCCAGGTTCAAGGGCATCTTCCTACATCGAAAACAGGCATGAGAAACCCAGAAGATGGTACACCGTGTGATCGGGAAAGGTTTCTGAAACGCACCTCATTTCTCATCTCCTTTGCTCGGGTTCGCCATTCCAGCCGATTTACTAGCCATCTCCCTCTTTGGAGAATCAGCACCTTTAACCTCCTGTTCCGTACAGGTTGCAATTTGTCCTGAGGATGAAGGGGAAGAGGGGGAACCAATGAGAGACTAGCTCTAGGTGTTGGGACAGGCATGGCTCACTCTATTTTCCCATCAGGAAGAAGAATTAAGCACAAGCTCAGCCTGCCCCCCAGAACCAGAAGAGGGCCTGAAGCAATCCTGCGCTTTTGCGGCCAGCTCCCAAAAAAGCGAGTTGAAAAATGGAGCTCAGGGGCTCTGCAATTCACAAACCTGCAGAGTTTTAAATGATACCTCTCGTCCACAAATATATTGAGGGTAGGCAACGAAGAGGCTTTGAAAGCAAGGCAGAATTGCAAGAAACAGATTTCAGGAGGTAGATTCGAATCGCCTTGAAAGCACATGAAAAGCGGCAAAACGTGGACAATGATGCCCTTGGCCAAAAAGGGCGTATGCGTTTTTTCCTGAATATATTCAGGAAAAAACGCATACGCCCTTTTTGGCCAACCAAGCAACCTGGAAAGGCCAATCAGCGCTCCAAAGAAGTCTCGCTTCCCAGCGGGCAAAAGGGCCATGCGGAAAAAAGTGTCCAAAGCAGAAATGCAGGACCGGCCATGGAGAAATGGGAGCCTTGCTATCCTGATGGGTGGGATGTAAATTGCCAACAGCCACTCTGGAGAAGTGTACGGTGTGTTCTGAAACATCTAAAAAACACAGCTTGGAGAGCATAGGGCACTTCCACTCATGGGCGTATAAATTGGGAAAACTAAAAATCAGCAAGACACAGGCACCCCAAAGTTTAGGGCTGCTCTGTTGACAAGAACCCCCACTTCATTACACCTTAAATATCCTAGGAAAGAGAAAAATGGATAAAGAAGTTGTGGTCCTCATGTACAATGGAATATCACTCAGCCATGAAATCAACATCATAAGGCTAGTAGCAGCACGATGAGTGGATTTAGGTACGACGATTCTAAGTGAAATAAGTCACACAGAAAAAGACACTTATCCTAAGATATCACTTCTAGAGGGAATGTAAAAACCGCTACACTTGAACTGAATTGCAAAACAGAACAGAGTCACACGTTTAGGAAACACACTATGGCTGCTGAACGGGAAAGGTGAGGTGGGGTGATGCATAAAACAAGGGTTTCAAATTAGCTCAGATACCGTTCCATAAACCCAATATGTAAGAGACAAGACCTATTCCTTGCTCAGTGAACTGGACTCAACACCCCCTATTCACCGCACAAGAATATATCTGACTAGTAAGAATCTTCAAACCTATGTATTGATATCTCTCTGTAAGTGAGTCAAGGGGGTGTAAAGCGGCATAAACACAGCCGTGAAAAGCAGCTAAACCCCATTATAAAAATAAATTACTTTTCAAAACCCGTGAAACAAAGACAGTGAAAGAGAGAGAAATTCTTACAAAATTCGTTCAGGGGCTGTGATGCAACCTGGATTGACCATATCTAGACCCACAGCTGATTGAGACATAAGGGTGGACACTCTTGGGGCTGAGAGGTTCGGTGAGGTTGGGTGAGCCAACGCAGACCCTTTCAAGTAATACTGCATGGTACCCATCCCATGGGTCCCAAATCTCCAGGTTCAAGGGCATCTTCCTACATCGAAAACATGCATGAGAAACCCAGAAGATGGTACACCGTGTGATCGGGAAAAGTTTCTGAAACACACCTCATTTCTCATCTCCTTTGCTCGGGTTCGCCATTCCAGCCGATTTACTAGCCATCTCCCTCTTTGGAGAATCAGCACCTTTAACCTCCTGTTCCGTACAGGTTGCAATTTGTCCTGAGGATGAAGGGGAAGAGGGGGAACCAATGAGAGACTAGCTCTAGGTGTTGGGACAGGCATGGGTCACTCTATTTTCCCATCAGGAAGAAGAATTAAGCACAAGCTCAGCCTGCCCCCCAGAACCAGAAGAGGGCCTGAAGCAATACTGCGCTTTTGCGGCCAGCTCCCAAAAAAGCGAGTTGAAAAATGGAGCTCAGGGGCCCTGCAATTCACAAACCTGCAGAGTTTTAAATGATACCTCTCGTCCACAAATATATTGAGGGTAGGCAACGAAGAGGCTTTGAAAGCAAGGCAGAATTGCAAGAAACAGATTTCAGGAGGTAGATTCGAATCGCCTTGAAAGCACATGAAAAGCGGCAAAACGTGGACAATGATGCCCTTGGCCAAAAAGGGCGTATGCGTTTTTTCCTGAATATATTCAGGAAAAAACGCATACGCCCTTTTTGGCCAACCAAGCAACCTGGAAAGGCCAATCAGCGCTCCAAAGAAGTCTCGCTTCCCAGCGGGCAAAAGGGCCATGCGGAAAAAAGTGTCCAAACCAGAAATGCAGGACCGGCCATGGAGAAATGGGAGCCTTGCTACGCTGATGGGTGGGATGTAAATTGCCAACAGCCACTCTGGAGAAGTGTACGGTGTGTTCTGAAACATCTAAAAAACACAGCTTGGAGAGCATAGGGCACTTCCACTCATGGGCGTATAAATTGGGAAAACTAAAAATCAGCAAGACACAGGCACCCCAAAGTTTAGGGCTGCTCTGTTGACAAGAACCCCCACTTCATTACACCTTAAATATCCTAGGAAAGAGAAAAATGGATAAAGAAGTTGTGGTCCTCATGTACAATGGAATATCACTCAGCCATGAAATCAACGTCATAAGGCTAGTAGCAGCACGATGAGTGGATTTAGGTACGACGATTCTAAGTGAAATAAGTCACACAGAAAAAGACACTTATCCTAAGATATCACTTCTAGAGGGAATGTAAAAACCGCTACACTTGAACTGAATTGCAAAACAGAACAGAGTCACACGTTTAGGAAACACACTATGGCTGCTGAACGGGAAAGGTGAGGTGGGGTGATGCATAAAACAAGGGTTTCAAATTAGCTCAGATACCGTTCCATAAACCCAATATGTAAGAGACAAGACCTATTCCTTTTTCAGTGAACTGGACTCAACACCCCCTATTCACCGCACAAGAATATATCTGACTAGTAAGAATCTTCAAACCTATGTATTGATATCTCTCTGTAAGTGAGTCAAGGGGGTGTAAAGCGGCATAAACACAGCCGTGAAAAGCAGCTAAACCCCATTATAAAAATAAATTACTTTTAAAAACCCGTGAAACAAAGACAGTGAAAGAGAGAGAAATTCTTACAAAATTCGTTCAGGGGCTGTGATGCAACCTGGATTGACCATATCTAGACCCACAGCTGATTGAGACATAAGGGTGGACACTCTTGGGGCTGAGAGGTTCGGTGAGGTTGGGTGAGCCAGCACAGACACTTTCAAGTAATACTGCATGGTACCCATCCCATGGGTCCCAAATCTCCAGGTTCAAGGGCGTCTTCCTACAACGAAAACATGCATGGGAAACCCAGAAGATGGTACACCGTGTGATCGGGTAATGTTTCTAAAACGCACCTCATTTCTCATCTCCTTTGCTCGGGTTCGCCATTCCAGCCGATTTACTAGCCATCTCCCTCTTTGGAGAATCAGCACCTTTAACCTCCTGTTCCGTACACGTTGCAATTTGTCCTGAGGATGAAGGGGAAGAGGGGGAACCAATGAGAGACTAGCTCTAGGTGTTGGGACAGGCATGGCTCACTCTATTTTCCCATCAGGAAGAAGAATTAAGCACAAGCTCAGCCTGCCCCCCAGAACCAGAAGAGGGCCTGAAGCAATCCTGCGCTTTTGCGGCCAGCTCCCAAAAAAGCGAGTTGAAAAATGGAGCTCAGGGGCTCTGCAATTCACAAACCTGCAGAGTTTTAAATGATACCTCTCGTCCACAAATATATTGAGGGTAGGCAACGAAGAGGCTTTGAAAGCAAGGCAGAATTGCAAGAAACAGATTTCAGGAGGTAGATTCGAATCGCCTTGAAAGCACATGAAAAGCGGCAAAACGTGGACAATGATGCCCTTGGCCAAAAAGGGCGTATGCGTTTTTTCCTGAATATATTCAGGAAAAAACGCATACGCCCTTTTTGGCCAACCAAGCAACCTGGAAAGGCCAATCAGCGCTCCAAAGAAGTCTCGCTTCCCAGCGGGCAAAAGGGCCATGCGGAAAAAAGTGTCCAAAGCAGAAATGCAGGACCGGCCATGGAGAAATGGGAGCCTTGCTACGCTGATGGGTGGGATGTAAATTGCCAACAGCCACTCTGGAGAAGTGTACGGTGTGTTCTGAAACATCTAAAAAACACAGCTTGGAGAGCATAGGGCACTTCCACTCATGGGCGTATAAATTGGGAAAACTAAAAATCAGCAAGACACAGGCACCCCAAAGTTTAGGGCTGCTCTGTTGACAAGAACCCCCACTTCATTACACCTTAAATATCCTAGGAAAGAGAAAAATGGATAAAGAAGTTGTGGTCCTCATGTACAATGGAATATCACTCAGCCATGAAATCAACATCATAAGGCTAGTAGCAGCACGATGAGTGGATTTAGGTACGACGATTCTAAGTGAAATAAGTCACACAGAAAAAGACACTTATCCTAAGATATCACTTCTAGAGGGAATGTAAAAACCGCTACACTTGAACTGAATTGCAAAACAGAACAGAGTCACACGTTTAGGAAACACACTATGGCTGCTGAACGGGAAAGGTGAGGTGGGGTGATGCATAAAACAAGGGTTTCAAATTAGCTCAGATACCGTTCCATAAACCCAATATGTAATAGACAAGACCTATTCCTTGCTCAGTGATCTGGACTCAACACCCCCTATTCACCGCACAAGAATATATCTGACTAGTAAGAATCTTCAAACCTATGTATTGATATCTCTCTGTAAGTGAGTCAAGGGGGTGTAAAGCGGCATAAACACAGCCGTGAAAAGCAGCTAAACCCCATTATAAAAATAAATTACTTTTCAAAACCCGTGAAACAAAGACAGTGAAAGAGAGAGAAATTCTTACAAAATTCGTTCAGGGGCTGTGATGCAACCTGGATTGACCATATCTAGACCCACAGCTGATTGAGACATAAGGGTGGACACTCTTGGGGCTGAGAGGTTCGGTGAGGTTGGGTGAGCCAACGCAGACCCTTTCAAGTAATACTGCATGGTACCCATCCCATGGGTCCCAAATCTCCAGGTTCAAGGGCATCTTCCTACATCGAAAACATGCATGAGAAACCCAGAAGATGGTACACCGTGTGATCGGGAAAAGTTTCTGAAACACACCTCATTTCTCATCTCCTTTGCTCGGGTTCGCCATTCCAGCCGATTTACTAGCCATCTCCCTCTTTGGAGAATCAGCACCTTTAACCTCCTGTTCCGTACAGGTTGCAATTTGTCCTGAGGATGAAGGGGAAGAGGGGGAACCAATGAGAGACTAGCTCTAGGTGTTGGGACAGGCATGGGTCACTCTATTTTCCCATCAGGAAGAAGAATTAAGCACAAGCTCAGCCTGCCCCCCAGAACCAGAAGAGGGCCTGAAGCAATCCTGCGCTTTTGCGGCCAGCTCCCAAAAAAGCGAGTTGAAAAATGGAGCTCAGGGGCCCTGCAATTCACAAAACTGCAGAGTTTTAAATGATACCTCTCGTCCACAAATATATTAAGGGAAGGCAACGAAGAGGCTTTGAAAGGAAGGCAGAATTGCAGGAAACAGATTTCAGGAGGTAGATTCGAATCGCCTTGAAAGCACATGAAAAGCGGCAAAACGTGGACAATGATGCCCTTGGCCAAAAAGGGCGTATGCGTTTTTTCCTGAATATATTCAGGAAAAAACGCATACGCCCTTTTTGGCCAACCAAGCAACCTGGAAAGGCCAATCAGCGCTCCAAAGAAGTCTCGCTTCCCAGCGGGCAAAAGGGCCATGCGGAAAAAAGTGTCCAAAGCAGAAATGCAGGACCGGCCATGGAGAAATGGGAGCCTTGCTATGCTGATGGGTGGGATGTAAATTGCCAACAGCCACTCTGGAGAAGTGTACGGTGTATTCTGAAACATCTAAAAAACACAGCTTGGAGAGCATAGGGCACTTCCACTCATGGGCGTATAAATTGGGAAAACTAAAAATCAGCAAGACACAGGCACCCCAAAGTTTAGGGCTGCTCTGTTGACAAGAACCCCCACTTCATTACACCTTAAATATCCTAGGAAAGAGAAAAATGGATAAAGAAGTTGTGGTCCTCATGTACAATGGAATATCACTCAGCCATGAAATCAACGTCATAAGGCTAGTAGCAGCACGATGAGTGGATTTAGGTACGACGATTCTAAGTGAAATAAGTCACACAGAAAAAGACACTTATCCTAAGATATCACTTCTAGAGGGAATGTAAAAACCGCTACACTTGAACTGAATTGCAAAACAGAACAGAGTCACACGTTTAGGAAACACACTATGGCTGCTGAACGGGAAAGGTGAGGTGGGGTGATGCATAAAACAAGGGTTTCAAATTAGCTCAGATACCGTTCCATAAACCCAATATGTAAGAGACAAGACCTATTCCTTTTTCAGTGAACTGGACTCAACACCCCCTATTCACCGCACAAGAATATATCTGACTAGTAAGAATCTTCAAACCTATGTATTGATATCTCTCTGTAAGTGAGTCAAGGGCGTGTAAAGCGGCATAAACACAGCCGTGAAAAGCAGCTAAACCCCATTATAAAAATAAATTACTTTTAAAAACCAGTGAAACAAAGACAGTGAAAGAGAGAGAAATTCTTACAAAATTCGTTCAGGGGCTGTGATGCAACCTGGATTGACCATATCTAGACCCACAGCTGATTGAGACATAAGGGTGGACACTCTTGGGGCTGAGAGGTTCGGTGAGGTTGGGTGAGCCAACGCAGACCCTTTCAAGTAATACTGCATGGTACCCATCCCATGGGTCCCAAATCTCCAGGTTCAAGGGCATCTTCCTACATCGAAAACAGGCATGAGAAACCCAGAAGATGGTACACCGTGTGATCGGGAAAGGTTTCTGAAACGCACCTCATTTCTCATCTCCTTTGCTCGGGTTCGCCATTCCAGCCGATTTACTAGCCATCTCCCTCTTTGGAGAATCAGCACCTTTAACCTCCTGTTCCGTACAGGTTGCAATTTGTCCTGAGGATGAAGGGGAAGAGGGGGAACCAATGAGAGACTAGCTCTAGGTGTTGGGACAGGCATGGGTCACTCTATTTTCCCATCAGGAAGAAGAATTAAGCACAAGCTCAGCCTGCCCCCCAGAACCAGAAGAGGGCCTGAAGCAATCCTGCGCTTTTGCGGCCAGCTCCCAAAAAAGCGAGTTGAAAAATGGAGCTCAGGGGCCCTGCAATTCACAAACCTGCAGAGTTTTAAATGATACCTCTCGTCCACAAATATATTGAGGGTAGGCAACGAAGAGGCTTTGAAAGCAAGGCAGAATTGCAAGAAACAGATTTCAGGAGGTAGATTCGAATCGCCTTGAAAGCACATGAAAAGCGGCAAAACGTGGACAATGATGCCCTTGGCCAAAAAGGGCGTATGCGTTTTTTCCTGAATATATTCAGGAAAAAACGCATACGCCCTTTTTGGCCAACCAAGCAACCTGGAAAGGCCAATCAGCGCTCCAAAGAAGTCTCGCTTCCCAGCGGGCAAAAGGGCCATGCGGAAAAAAGTGTCCAAACCAGAAATGCAGGACCGGCCATGGAGAAATGGGAGCCTTGCTACGCTGATGGGTGGGATGTAAATTGCCAACAGCCACTCTGGAGAAGTGTACGGTGTGTTCTGAAACATCTAAAAAACACAGCTTGGAGAGCATAGGGCACTTCCACTCATGGGCGTATAAATTGGGAAAACTAAAAATCAGCAAGACACAGGCACCCCAAAGTTTAGGGCTGCTCTGTTGACAAGAACCCCCACTTCATTACACCTTAAATATCCTAGGAAAGAGAAAAATGGATAAAGAAGTTGTGGTCCTCATGTACAATGGAATATCACTCAGCCATGAAATCAACATCATAAGGCTAGTAGCAGCACGATGAGTGGATTTAGGTACGACGATTCTAAGTGAAATAAGTCACACAGAAAAAGACACTTATCCTAAGATATCACTTCTAGAGGGAATGTAAAAACCGCTACACTTGAACTGAATTGCAAAACAGAACAGAGTCACACGTTTAGGAAACACACTATGGCTGCTGAACGGGAAAGGTGAGGTGGGGTGATGCATAAAACAAGGGTTTCAAATTAGCTCAGATACCGTTCCATAAACCCAATATGTAATAGACAAGACCTATTCCTTGCTCAGTGAACTGGACTCAACACCCCCTATTCACCGCACAAGAATATATCTGACTAGTAAGAATCTTCAAACCTATGTATTGATATCTCTCTGTAAGTGAGTCAAGGGGGTGTAAAGCGGCATAAACACAGCCGTGAAAAGCAGCTAAACCCCATTATAAAAATAAATTACTTTTCAAAACCCGTGAAACAAAGACAGTGAAAGAGAGAGAAATTCTTACAAAATTCGTTCAGGGGCTGTGATGCAACCTGGATTGACCATATCTAGACCCACAGCTGATTGAGACATAAGGGTGGACACTCTTGGGGCTGAGAGGTTCGGTGAGGTTGGGTGAGCCAACGCAGACCCTTTCAAGTAATACTGCATGGTACCCATCCCATGGGTCCCAAATCTCCAGGTTCAAGGGCATCTTCCTACATCGAAAACATGCATGAGAAACCCAGAAGATGGTACACCGTGTGATCGGGAAAGGTTTCTGAAACACACCTCATTTCTCATCTCCTTTGCTCGGGTTCGCCATTCCAGCCGATTTACTAGCCATCTCCCTCTTTGGAGAATTAGCACGTTTAACCTCCTGTTCCGTACAGGTTGCAATTTGTCCTGAGGATGAAGGGGAAGAGGGGGAACCAATGAGAGACTAGCTCTAGGTGTTGGGACAGGCATGGGTCACTCTATTTTCCCATCAGGAAGAAGAATTAAGCACAAGCTCAGCCTGCCCCCCAGAACCAGAAGAGGGCCTGAAGCAATCCTGCGCTTTTGCGGCCAGCTCCCAAAAAAGCGAGTTGAAAAATGGAGCTCAGGGGCCTTGCAATTCACAAACCTGCAGAGTTTTAAATGATACCTCTCGTCCACAAATATATTAAGGGAAGGCAACGAAGAGGCTTTGAAAGCAAGGCAGAATTGCAGGAAACAGATTTCAGGAGGTAGATTCGAATCGCCTTGAAAGCACATGAAAAGCGGCAAAACGTGGACAATGATGCCCTTGGCCAAAAAGGGCGTATGCGTTTTTTCCTGAATATATTCAGGAAAAAACACATACGCCCTTTTTGGCCAACCAAGCAACCTGGAAAGGCCAATCAGCGCTCCAAAGAAGTCTCGCTTCCCAGCGGGCAAAAGGGCCATGCGGAAAAAAGTGTCCAAACCAGAAATGCAGGACCAGCCTTGGAGAAATGGGAGCCTTGCTACGCTGATGGGTGGGATGTAAATTGCCAACAGCCACTCTGGGGAAGTGTACGGTGTGTTCTGAAACATCTAAAAAACACAGCTTGGAGAGCATAGGGCACTTCCACTCATGGGCGTATAAATTGGGAAAACTAAAAATCAGCAAGACACAGGCACCCCAAAGTTGAGGGCTGCTCTGTTGACAAGAACCCCCACTTCATTACACCTTAAATATCCTAGGAAAGAGAAAAATGGATAAAGAAGTTGTGGTCCTCATGTACAATGGAATATCACTCAGCCATGAAATCAACGTCATAAGGCTAGTAGCAGCACGATGAGTGGATTTAGGTACGACGATTCTAAGTGAAATAAGTCACACAGAAAAAGACACTTATCCTAAGATATCACTTCTAGAGGGAATGTAAAAACCGCTACACTTGAACTGAATTGCAAAACAGAACAGAGTCACACGTTTAGGAAACATACTATGGCTGCTGAACGGGAAAGGTGAGGTGGGGTGATGCATAAAACAAGGGTTTCAAATTAGCTCAGATACCGTTCCATAAACCCAATATGTAATAGACAAGACCTATTCCTTGCTCAGTGAACTGGACTCAACACCCCCTATTCACCGCACAAGAATATATCTGACTAGTAAGAATCTTCAAACCTATGTATTGATATCTCTCTGTAAGTGAGTCAAGGGGGTGTAAAGCGGCATAAACACAGCCGTGAAAAGCAGCTAAACCCCATTATAAAAATAAATTACTTTTCAAAACCCGTGAAACAAAGACAGTGAAAGAGAGAGAAATTCTTACAAAATTCGTTCAGGGGCTGTGATGCAACCTGGATTGACCATATCTAGACCCACAGCTGATTGAGACATAAGGGTGGACACTCTTGGGGCTGAGAGGTTCGGTGAGGTTGGGTGAGCCAACGCAGACCCTTTCAAGTAATACTGCATGGTACCCATCCCAGGGGTCCCAAATCTCCAGGTTCAAGGGCATCTTCCTACATCGAAAACATGCATGAGAAACCCAGAAGATGGTACACCGTGTGATCGGGAAAGGTTTCTGAAACACACCATATTTCTCATCTCTTTTGCTCGGGTTCGCCATTCCAGCCGATTTACTAGCCATCTCCCTCTTTGGAGAATCAGCACCTTTAACCTCCTGTTCCGTACAGGTTGCAATTTGTCCTGAGGATGAAGGGGAAGAGGGGGAACCAATGAGAGACTAGCTCTAGGTGTTGGGACAGGCATGGGTCACTCTATTTTCCCATCAGGAAGAAGAATTAAGCACAAGCTCAGCCTGCCCCCCAGAACCAGAAGAGGGCCTGAAGCAATCCTGCGCTTTTGCGGCCAGCTCCCAAAAAAGCGAGTTGAAAAATGGAGCTCAGGGGCCCTGCAATTCACAAACCTGCAGAGTTTTAAATGATACCTCTCGTCCACAAATATATTGAGGGTAGGCAACGAAGAGGCTTTGAAAGCAAGGCAGAATTGCAGGAAACAGATTTCAGGAGGTAGATTCGAATCGCCTTGAAAGCACATGAAAAGCGGCAAAACGTGGACAATGATGCCCTTGGCCAAAAAGGGCGTATGCGTTTTTTCCTGAATATATTCAGGAAAAAACGCATACGCCCTTTTTGGCCAACCAAGCAACCTGGAAAGGCCAATCAGCGCTCCAAAGAAGTCTCGCTTCCCAGCGGGCAAAAGGGCCATGCGGAAAAAAGTGTCCAAACCAGAAATGCAGGACCGGCCATGGAGAAATGGGAGCCTTGCTACGCTGATGGGTGGGATGTAAATTGCCAACAGCCACTCTGGAGAAGTGTACGGTGTGTTCTGAAACATCTAAAAAACACAGCTTGGAGAGCATAGGGCACTTCCACTCATGGGCGTATAAATTGGGAAAACTAAAAATCAGCAAGACACAGGCACCCCAAAGTTTTTGGGCTGCTCTGTTGACAAGAACCCCCACTTCATTACACCTTAAATATCCTAGGAAAGAGAAAAATGGATAAAGAAGTTGTGGTCCTCATGTACAATGGAATATCACTCAGCCATGAAATCAACGTCATAAGGCTAGTAGCAGCACGATGAGTGGATTTAGGTACGACGATTCTAAGTGAAATAAGTCACACAGAAAAAGACACTTATCCTAAGATATCACTTCTAGAGGGAATGTAAAAACCGCTACACTTGAACTGAATTGCAAAACAGAACAGAGTCACACGTTTAGGAAACACACTATGGCTGCTGAACGGGAAAGGTGAGGTGGGGTGATGCATAAAACAAGGGTTTCAAATTAGCTCAGATACCGTTCCATAAACCCAATATGTAAGAGACAAGACCTATTCCTTTTTCAGTGAACTGGACTCAACACCCCCTATTCACCGCACAAGAATATATCTGACTAGTAAGAATCTTCAAACCTATGTATTGATATCTCTCTGTAAGTGAGTCAAGGGGGTGTAAAGCGGCATAAACACAGCCGTGAAAAGCAGCTAAACCCCATTATAAAAATAAATTACTTTTAAAAACCAGTGAAACAAAGACAGTGAAAGAGAGAGAAATTCTTACAAAATTCGTTCAGGGGCTGTGATGCAACCTGGATTGACCATATCTAGACCCACAGCTGATTGAGACATAAGGGTGGACACTCTTGGGGCTGAGAGGTTCGGTGAGGTTGGGTGAGCCAACGCAGACCCTTTCAAGTAATACTGCATGGTACCCATCCCATGGGTCCCAAATCTCCAGGTTCAAGGGCATCTTCCTACATCGAAAACATGCATGAGAAACAAAGAAGATGGTACA
Source organism: Balaenoptera acutorostrata (assembly GCF_949987535.1). Taxonomy (NCBI): domain Eukaryota; kingdom Metazoa; phylum Chordata; class Mammalia; order Artiodactyla; family Balaenopteridae; genus Balaenoptera; species Balaenoptera acutorostrata. The sequence continues at coordinate 477,329 of NW_026646087.1, read as the reverse complement.
CCGTGTGATCGGGAAAGGTTTCTGAAACACACCTCATTTCTCATCTCCTTTGCTCGGGTTCGCCATTCCAGCCGATTTACTAGACATCTCCCTCTTTGGAGAATCAGCACCTTTAACCTCCTGTTCCGTACAGGTTGCAATTTGTCCTGAGGATGAAGGGGAAGAGGGGGAACCAATGAGAGACTAGCTCTAGGTGTTGGGACAGGCATGGGTCACTCTATTTTCCCATCAGGAAGAAGAATTAAGCACAAGCTCAGCCTGCCCCCCAGAACCAGATGAGGGCCTGAAGCAATCCTCCGCTTTTGCGGCCAGCTCCCAAAAAAGCGAGTTGAAAAATGGAGCTCAGGGGCCCTGCAATTCACAAACCTGCAGAGTTTTAAATGATACCTCTCGTCCACAAATATATTGAGGGTAGGCAACGAAGAGGCTTTGAAAGCAAGGCAGAATTGCAGGAAACAGATTTCAGGAGGTAGATTCGAATCGCCTTGAAAGCACATGAAAAGCGGCAAAACGTGGACAATGATGCCCTTGGCCAAAAAGGGCGTATGCGTTTTTTCCTGAATATATTCAGGAAAAAACGCATACGCCCTTTTTGGCCAACCAAGCAACCTGGAAAGGCCAATCAGCGCTCCAAAGAAGTCTCGCTTCCCAGCGGGCAAAAGGGCCATGCGGAAAAAAGTGTCCAAACCAGAAATGCAGGACCGGCCATGGAGAAATGGGAGCCTTGCTACGCTGATGGGTGGGATGTAAATTGCCAACAGCCACTCTGGAGAAGTGTACGGTGTGTTCTGAAACATCTAAAAAACACAGCTTGGAGAGCATAGGGCACTTCCACTCATGGGCGTATAAATTGGGAAAACTAAAAATCAGCAAGACACAGGCACCCCAAAGTTTTTGGGCTGCTCTGTTGACAAGAACCCCCACTTCATTACACCTTAAATATCCTAGGAAAGAGAAAAATGGATAAAGAAGTTGTGGTCCTCATGTACAATGGAATATCACTCAGCCATGAAATCAACGTCATAAGGCTAGTAGCAGCACGATGAGTGGATTTAGGTACGACGATTCTAAGTGAAATAAGTCACACAGAAAAAGACACTTATCCTAAGATATCACTTCTAGAGGGAATGTAAAAACCGCTACACTTGAACTGAATTGCAAAACAGAACAGAGTCACACGTTTAGGAAACACACTATGGCTGCTGAACGGGAAAGGTGAGGTGGGGTGATGCATAAAACAAGGGTTTCAAATTAGCTCAGATACCGTTCCATAAACCCAATATGTAAGAGACAAGACCTATTCCTTTTTCAGTGAACTGGACTCAACACCCCCTATTCACCGCACAAGAATATATCTGACTAGTAAGAATCTTCAAACCTATGTATTGATATCTCTCTGTAAGTGAGTCAAGGGGGTGTAAAGCGGCATAAACACAGCCGTGAAAAGCAGCTAAACCCCATTATAAAAATAAAATACTTTTCAAAACCCGTGAAACAAAGACAGTGAAAGAGAGAGAAATTCTTCCAAAATTCGTTCAGGGGCTGTGATGCAACCTGGATTGACCATATCTAGACCCACAGCTGATTGAGACATAAGGGTGGACACTCTTGGGGCTGAGAGGTTCGGTGAGGTTGGGTGAGCCAACGCAGACCCTTTCAAGTAATACTGCATGGTACCCATCCCATGGGTCCCAAATCTCCAGGTTCAAGGGCATCTTCCTACATCGAAAACATGCATGAGAAACCCAGAAGATGGTACACCGTGTGATCGGGAAAGCTTTCTGAAACGCACCTCATTTCTCATCTCCTTGGCTCGGGTTCGCCATTCCAGCCGATTTACTAGCCATCTCCCTCTTTGGAGAATCAGCACCTTTAACCTCCTGTTCCGTACAGGTTGCAATTTGTCCTGAGGATGAAGGGGAAGAGGGGGAACCAATGAGAGACTAGCTCTAGGTGTTGGGACAGGCATGGGTCACCCTATTTTCCCATCAGGAAGAAGAATTAAGCACAAGTTCAGCCTGCCCCCCAGAACCAGAAGAGGGCCTGAAGCAATCCTGCGCTTTTGCGGCCAGCTCCCAAAAAAGCGAGTTGAAAAATGGAGCTCAGGGGCCCTGCAATTCACAAACCTGCAGAGTTTTAAATGATACCTCTCGTCCACAAATATATTAAGGGAAGGCAACGAAGAGGCTTTGAAAGCAAGGCAGAATTGCAGGAAACAGATTTCAGGAGGTAGATTCGAATCGCCTTGAAAGCACATGAAAAGCGGCAAAACGTGGACAATGATGCCCTTGGCCAAAAAGGGCGTATGCGTTTTTTCCTGAATATATTCAGGAAAAAACGCATACGCCCTTTTTGGCCAACCAAGCAACCTGGAAAGGCCAATCAGCGCTCCAAAGAAGTCTCGCTTCCCAGCGGGCAAAAGGGCCATGCGGAAAAAAGTGTCCAAACCAGAAATGCAGGACCGGCCATGGAGAAATGGGAGCCTTGCTACGCTGATGGGTGGGATGTAAATTGCCAACAGCCACTCTGGAGAAGTGTACGGTGTGTTCTGAAACATCTAAAAAACACAGCTTGGAGAGCATAGGGCACTTCCACTCATGGGCGTATAAATTGGGAAAACTAAAAATCAGCAAGACACAGGCACCCCAAAGTTTAGGGCTGCTCTGTTGACAAGAACCCCCACTTCATTACACCTTAAATATCCTAGGAAAGAGAAAAATGGATAAAGAAGTTGTGGTCCTCATGTACAATGGAATATCACTCAGCCATGAAATCAACGTCATAAGGCTAGTAGCAGCACGATGAGTGGATTTAGGTACGACGATTCTAAGTGAAATAAGTCACACAGAAAAAGACACTTATCCTAAGATATCACTTCTAGAGGGAATGTAAAAACCGCTACACTTGAACTGAATTGCAAAACAGAACAGAGTCACACGTTTAGGAAACACACTATGGCTGCTGAACGGGAAAGGTGAGGTGGGGTGATGCATAAAACAAGGGTTTCAAATTAGCTCAGATACCGTTCCATAAACCCAATATGTAAGAGACAAGACCTATTCCTTTTTCAGTGAACTGGACTCAACACCCCCTATTCACCGCACAAGAATATATCTGACTAGTAAGAATCTTCAAACCTATGTATTGATATCTCTCTGTAAGTGAGTCAAGGGGGTGTAAAGCGGCATAAACACAGCCGTGAAAAGCAGCTAAACCCCATTATAAAAATAAAATACTTTTCAAAACCCGTGAAACAAAGACAGTGAAAGAGAGAGAAATTCTTCCAAAATTCGTTCAGGGGCTGTGATGCAACCTGGATTGACCATATCTAGACCCACAGCTGATTGAGACATAAGGGTGGACACTCTTGGGGCTGAGAGGTTCGGTGAGGTTGGGTGAGCCAACGCAGACCCTTTCAAGTAATACTGCATGGTACCCATCCCATGGGTCCCAAATCTCCAGGTTCAAGGGCATCTTCCTACATCGAAAACATGCATGAGAAACCCAGAAGATGGTACACCGTGTGATCGGGAAAGCTTTCTGAAACGCACCTCATTTCTCATCTCCTTGGCTCGGGTTCGCCATTCCAGCCGATTTACTAGCCATCTCCCTCTTTGGAGAATCAGCACCTTTAACCTCCTGTTCCGTACAGGTTGCAATTTGTCCTGCGGATGAAGGGGAAGAGGGGGAAACAATGAGAGACTAGCTCTAGGTGTTGGGACAGGCACGGGTCACTCTATTTTCCCATCAGGAAGAAGAATTAAGCACAAGCTCAGCCTGCCCCCCAGAACCAGAAGAGGGCCTGAAGCAATCCTGCGCTTTTGCGGCCAGCTCCCAAAAAAGCGAGTTGAAAAATGGAGCTCAGGGGCCCTGCAATTCACAAACCTGCAGAGTTTTAAATGATACCTCTCGTCCACAAATATATTAAGGGAAGGCAACGAAGAGGCTTTGAAAGTAAGGCAGAATTGCAGGAAACAGATTTCAGGAGGTAGATTCGAATCGCCTTGAAAGCACATGAAAAGCGGCAAAACGTGGACAATGATGCCCTTGGCCAAAAAGGGCGTATGCGTTTTTTCCTGAATATATTCAGGAAAAAACGCATACGCCCTTTTTGGCCAACCAAGCAACCTGGAAAGGCAAATCAGCGCTCCAAAGAAGTCTCGCTTCCCAGCGGGCAAAAGGGCCATGCGGAAAAAAGTGTCCAAACCAGAAATGCAGGACCGGCCATGGAGAAATGGGAGCCTTGCTACGCTGATGGGTGGGATGTAAATTGCCAACAGCCACTCTGGAGAAGTGTACGGTGTGTTCTGAAACATCTAAAAAACACAGCTTGGAGAGCATAGGGCACTTCCACTCATGGGCGTATAAATTGGGAAAACTAAAAATCAGCAAGACACAGGCACCCCAAAGTTTTTGGGCTGCTCTGTTGACAAGAACCCCCACTTCATTACACCTTAAATATCCTAGGAAAGAGAAAAATGGATAAAGAAGTTGTGGTCCTCATGTACAATGGAATATCACTCAGCCATGAAATCAACGTCATAAGGCTAGTAGCAGCACGATGAGTGGATTTAGGTACGACGATTCTAAGTGAAATAAGTCACACAGAAAAAGACACTTATCCTAAGATATCACTTCTAGAGGGAATGTAAAAACCGCTACACTTGAACTGAATTGCAAAACAGAACAGAGTCACACGTTTAGGAAACACACTATGGCTGCTGAACGGGAAAGGTGAGGTGGGGTGATGCATAAAACAAGGGTTTCAAATTAGCTCAGATACCGTTCCATAAACCCAATATGTAAGAGACAAGACCTATTCCTTTTTCAGTGAACTGGACTCAACACCCCCTATTCACCGCACAAGAATATATCTGACTAGTAAGAATCTTCAAACCTATGTATTGATATCTCTCTGTAAGTGAGTCAAGGGGGTGTAAAGCGGCATAAACACAGCCGTGAAAAGCAGCTAAACCCCATTATAAAAATAAATTACTTTTAAAAACCAGTGAAACAAAGACAGTGAAAGAGAGAGAAATTCTTACAAAATTCGTTCAGGGGCTGTGATGCAACCTGGATTGACCATATCTAGACCCACAGCTGATTGAGACATAAGGGTGGACACTCTTGGGGCTGAGAGGTTCGGTGAGGTTGGGTGAGCCAACGCAGACCCTTTCAAGTAATACTGCATGGTACCCATCCCATGGGTCCCAAATCTCCAGGTTCAAGGGCATCTTCCTACATCGAAAACATGCATGAGAAACCCAGAAGATGGTACACCGTGTGATCGGGAAAGGTTTCTGAAACGCACCTCATTTCTCATCTCCTTTGCTCGGGTTCGCCATTCCAGCCGATTTACTAGCCATCTCCCTCCTTGGAGAATCAGCACCTTTAACCTCCTGTTCCGTACAGGTTGCAATTTGTCCTGAGGATGAACGGGAAGAGGGAGAACCAATGAGAGACTAGCTCTAGGTGTTGGGACAGGCACGGGTCACTCTATTTTCCCATCAGGAATAAGAATTAAGCACAAGCTCAGCCTGCCCCCCAGAACCAGAAGAGGGCCTGAAGCAATCCTGCGCTTTTGCGGCCAGCTCCCAAAAAAGCGAGTTGAAAAATGGAGCTCAGGGGCCCTGCAATTCACAAACCTGCAGAGTTTTAAATGATACCTCTTGTCCACAAATATATTAAGGGAAGGCAACGAAGAGGCTTTGAAAGCAAGGCAGAATTGCAGGAAACAGATTTCAGGAGGTAGATTCGAATCGCCTTGAAAGCACATGAAAAGCGGCAAAACGTGGACAATGATGCCCTTGGCCAAAAAGGGCGTATGCGTTTTTTCCTGAATATATTCAGGAAAAAACGCATACGCCCTTTTTGGCCAACCAAGCAACCTGGAAAGGCCAATCAGCGCTCCAAAGAAGTCTCGCTTCCCAGCGGGCAAAAGGGCCATGCGGAAAAAAGTGTCCAAACCAGAAATGCAGGACCGGCCATGGAGAAATGGGAGCCTTGCTACGCTGATGGGTGGGATGTAAATTGCCAACAGCCACTCTGGAGAAGTGTACGGTGTGTTCTGAAACATCTAAAAAACACAGCTTGGAGAGCATAGGGCACTTCCACTCATGGGCGTATAAATTGGGAAAACTAAAAATCAGCAAGACACAGGCACCCCAAAGTTTAGGGCTGCTCTGTTGACAAGAACCCCCACTTCATTACACCTTAAATATCCTAGGAAAGAGAAAAATGGATAAAGAAGTTGTGGTCCTCATGTACAATGGAATATCACTCAGCCATGAAATCAACGTCATAAGGCTAGTAGCAGCACGATGAGTGGATTTAGGTACGACGATTCTAAGTGAAATAAGTCACACAGAAAAAGACACTTATCCTAAGATATCACTTCTAGAGGGAATGTAAAAACCGCTACACTTGAACTGAATTGCAAAACAGAACAGAGTCACACGTTTAGGAAACACACTATGGCTGCTGAACGGGAAAGGTGAGGTGGGGTGATGCATAAAACAAGGGTTTCAAATTAGCTCAGATACCGTTCCATAAACCCAATATGTAAGAGACAAGACCTATTCCTTTTTCAGTGAACTGGACTCAACACCCCCTATTCACCGCACAAGAATATATCTGACTAGTAAGAATCTTCAAACCTATGTATTGATATCTCTCTGTAAGTGAGTCAAGGGGGTGTAAAGCGGCATAAACACAGCCGTGAAAAGCAGCTAAACCCCATTATAAAAATAAATTACTTTTAAAAACCAGTGAAACAAAGACAGTGAAAGAGAGAGAAATTCTTACAAAATTCGTTCAGGGGCTGTGATGCAACCTGGATTGACCATATCTAGACCCACAGCTGATTGAGACATAAGGGTGGACACTCTTGGGGCTGAGAGGTTCGGTGAGGTTGGGTGAGCCAACACAGACCCTTTCAAGTAATACTGCATGGTACCCATCCCATGGGTCCCAAATCTCCAGGTTCAAGGGCACTTTCCTGCAACGAAAACATGCATGAGAAACCCAGAAGATGGTACACCGTGTGATCGGGAAAGGTTTCTGAAACGCACCTCATTTCTCATCTCCTTTGCTCGGGTTCGCCATTCCAGCCGGTTTACTAGCCATCTCCCTCTTTGGAGAATCAGCACCTTTAACCTCCTGTTCCGTACAGGTTGCAATTTGTCCTGAGGATGAAGGGGAAGAGGGGGAACCAATGAGAGACTAGCTCTAGGTGTTGGGACAGGCATGGGTCACTCTATTTTCCCATCAGGAAGAAGAATTAAGCACAAGCTCAGCCTGCCCCCCAGAACCAGAAGAGGGCCTGAAGCAATCCTGCGCTTTTGCGGCCAGCTCCCAAAAAAGCGAGTTGAAAAATGGAGCTCAGGGGCCCTGCAATTCACAAACCTGCAGAGTTTTAAATGATACCTCTTGTCCACAAATATATTAAGGGAAGGCAACGAAGAGGCTTTGAAAGTAAGGCAGAATTGCAGGAAACAGATTTCAGGAGGTAGATTCGAATCGCCTTGAAAGCACATGAAAAGCGGCAAAACGTGGACAATGATGCCCTTGGCCAAAAAGGGCGTATGCGTTTTTTCCTGAATATATTCAGGAAAAAACGCATACGCCCTTTTTGGCCAACCAAGCAACCTGGAAAGGCCAATCAGCGCTCCAAAGAAGTCTCGCTTCCCAGCGGGCAAAAGGGCCATGCGGAAAAAAGTGTCCAAACCAGAAATGCAGGACCGGCCATGGAGAAATGGGAGCCTTGCTACGCTGATGGGTGGGATGTAAATTGCCAACAGCCACTCTGGAGAAGTGTACGGTGTGTTCTGAAACATCTAAAAAACACAGCTTGGAGAGCATAGGGCACTTCCACTCATGGGCGTATAAATTGGGAAAACTAAAAATCAGCAAGACACAGGCACCCCAAAGTTTTTGGGCTGCTCTGTTGACAAGAACCCCCACTTCATTACACCTTAAATATCCTAGGAAAGAGAAAAATGGATAAAGAAGTTGTGGTCCTCATGTACAATGGAATATCACTCAGCCATGAAATCAACGTCATAAGGCTAGTAGCAGCACGATGAGTGGATTTAGGTACGACGATTCTAAGTGAAATAAGTCACACAGAAAAAGACACTTATCCTAAGATATCACTTCTAGAGGGAATGTAAAAACCGCTACACTTGAACTGAATTGCAAAACAGAACAGAGTCACACGTTTAGGAAACACACTATGGCTGCTGAACGGGAAAGGTGAGGTGGGGTGATGCATAAAACAAGGGTTTCAAATTAGCTCAGATACCGTTCCATAAACCCAATATGTAAGAGACAAGACCTATTCCTTTTTCAGTGAACTGGACTCAACACCCCCTATTCACCGCACAAGAATATATCTGACTAGTAAGAATCTTCAAACCTATGTATTGATATCTCTCTGTAAGTGAGTCAAGGGGGTGTAAAGCGGCATAAACACAGCCGTGAAAAGCAGCTAAACCCCATTATAAAAATAAATTACTTTTAAAAACCAGTGAAACAAAGACAGTGAAAGAGAGAGAAATTCTTACAAAATTCGTTCAGGGGCTGTGATGCAACCTGGATTGACCATATCTAGACCCACAGCTGATTGAGACATAAGGGTGGACACTCTTGGGGCTGAGAGGTTCGGTGAGGTTGGGTGAGCCAACGCAGACCCTTTCAAGTAATACTGCATGGTACCCATCCCATGGGTCCCAAATCTCCAGGTTCAAGGGCATCTTCCTACATCGAAAACATGCATGAGAAACCCAGAAGATGGTACACCGTGTGATCGGGAAAGGTTTCTGAAACACACCTCATTTCTCATCTCCTTTGCTCGGGTTCGCCATTCCAGCCGATTTACTAGCCATCTCCCTCTTTGGAGAATCAGCACCTTTAACCTCCTGTTCCGTACAGGTTGCAATTTGTCCTGAGGATGAAGGGGAAGAGGGGGAACCAATGAGAGACTAGCTCTAGGTGTTGGGACAGGCATGGGTCACTCTATTTTCCCATCAGGAAGAAGAATTAAGCACAAGCTCAGCCTGCCCCCCAGAACCAGAAGAGGGCCTGAAGCAATCCTGCGCTTTTGCGGCCAGCTCCCAAAAAAGCGAGTTGAAAAATGGAGCTCAGGGGCCCTGCAATTCACAAACCTGCAGAGTTTTAAATGATACCTCTCGTCCACAAATATATTAAGGGAAGGCAACGAAGAGGCTTTGAAAGCAAGGCAGAATTGCAGGAAACAGATTTCAGGAGGTAGATTCGAATCGCCTTGAAAGCACATGAAAAGCGGCAAAACGTGGACAATGATGCCCTTGGCCAAAAAGGGCGTATGCGTTTTTTCCTGAATATATTCAGGAAAAAACGCATACGCCCTTTTTGGCCAACCAAGCAACCTGGAAAGGCCAATCAGCGCTCCAAAGAAGTCTCGCTTCCCAGCGGGCAAAAGGGCCATGCGGAAAAAAGTGTCCAAACCAGAAATGCAGGACCGGCCATGGAGAAATGGGAGCCTTGCTACGCTGATGGGTGGGATGTAAATTGCCAACAGCCACTCTGGAGAAGTGTACGGTGTGTTCTGAAACATCTAAAAAACAGAGCTTGGAGAGCATAGGGCACTTCCACTCATGGGCGTATAAATTGGGAAAACTAAAAATCAGCAAGACACAGGCACCCCAAAGTTTAGGGCTGCTCTGTTGACAAGAACCCCCACTTCATTACACCTTAAATATCCTAGGAAAGAGAAAAATGGATAAAGAAGTTGTGGTCCTCATGTACAATGGAATATCACTCAGCCATGAAATCAACGTCATAAGGCTAGTAGCAGCACGATGAGTGGATTTAGGTACGACGATTCTAAGTGAAATAAGTCACACAGAAAAAGACACTTATCCTAAGATATCACTTCTAGAGGGAATGTAAAAACCGCTACACTTGAACTGAATTGCAAAACAGAACAGAGTCACACGTTTAGGAAACACACTATGGCTGCTGAACGGGAAAGGTGAGGTGGGGTGATGCATAAAACAAGGGTTTCAAATTAGCTCAGATACCGTTCCATAAACCCAATATGTAAGAGACAAGACCTATTCCTTTTTCAGTGAACTGGACTCAACACCCCCTATTCACCGCACAAGAATATATCTGACTAGTAAGAATCTTCAAACCTATGTATTGATATCTCTCTGTAAGTGAGTCAAGGGGGTGTAAAGCGGCATAAACACAGCCGTGAAAAGCAGCTAAACCCCATTATAAAAATAAATTACTTTTAAAAACCAGTGAAACAAAGACAGTGAAAGAGAGAGAAATTCTTACAAAATTCGTTCAGGGGCTGTGATGCAACCTGGATTGACCATATCTAGACCCACAGCTGATTGAGACATAAGGGTGGACACTCTTGGGGCTGAGAGGTTCGGTGAGGTTGGGTGAGCCAACGCAGACCCTTTCAAGTAATACTGCATGGTACCCATCCCATGGGTTCCAAATCTCCAGGTTCAAGGGCATCTTCCTACATCGAAAACATGCATGAGAAACCCAGAAGATGGTACACCGTGTGATCGGGAAAGGTTTCTGAAACGCACCTCATTTCTCATCTCCTTTGCTCGGGTTCGCCATTCCAGCCGATTTACTAGCCATCTCCCTCTTTGGAGAATCAGCACCTTTAACCTCCTGTTCCGTACAGGTTGCAATTTGTCCTGAGGATGAAGGGGAAGAGGGGGAACCAATGAGAGACTAGCTCTAGGTGTTGGGACAGGCATGGGTCACTCTATTTTCCCATCAGGAAGAAGAATTAAGCACAAGCTCAGCCTGCCCCCCAGAACCAGAAGAGGGCCTGAAGCAATCCTGCGCTTTTGCGGCCAGCTCCCAAAAAAGCGAGTTGAAAAATGGAGCTCAGGGGCCCTGCAATTCACAAACCTGCAGAGTTTTAAATGATACCTCTCGTCCACAAATATATTGAGGGTAGGCAACGAAGAGGCTTTGAAAGCAAGGCAGAATTGCAAGAAACAGATTTCAGGAGGTAGATTCGAATTGCCTTGAAAGCACATGAAAAGCGGCAAAACGTGGACAATGATGCCCTTGGCCAAAAAGGGCGTATGCGTTTTTTCCTGAATATATTCAGGAAAAAACGCATACGCCCTTTTTGGCCAACCAAGCAACCTGGAAAGGCCAATCAGCGCTCCAAAGAAGTCTCGCTTCCCAGCGGGCAAAAGGGCCATGCGGAAAAAAGTGTCCAAACCAGAAATGCAGGACCGGCCATGGAGAAATGGGAGCCTTGCTACGCTGATGGGTGGGATGTAAATTGCCAACAGCCACTCTGGAGAAGTGTACGGTGTGTTCTGAAACATCTAAAAAACACAGCTTGGAGAGCATAGGGCACTTCCACTCATGGGCGTATAAATTGGGAAAACTAAAAATCAGCAAGACACAGGCACCCCACAGTTTTTGGGCTGCTCTGTTGACAAGAACCCCCACTTCATTACACCTTAAATATCCTAGGAAAGAGAAAAATGGATAAAGAAGTTGTGGTCCTCATGTACAATGGAATATCACTCAGCCATGAAATCAACGTCATAAGGCTAGTAGCAGCACGATGAGTGGATTTAGGTACGACGATTCTAAGTGAAATAAGTCACACAGAAAAAGACACTTATCCTAAGATATCACTTCTAGAGGGAATGTAAAAACCGCTACACTTGAACTGAATTGCAAAACAGAACAGAGTCACACGTTTAGGAAACACACTATGGCTGCTGAACGGGAAAGGTGAGGTGGGGTGATGCATAAAACAAGGGTTTCAAATTAGCTCAGATACCGTTCCATAAACCCAATATGTAAGAGACAAGACCTATTCCTTTTTCAGTGAACTGGACTCAACACCCCCTATTCACCGCACAAGAATATATCTGACTAGTAAGAATCTTCAAACCTATGTATTGATATCTCTCTGTAAGTGAGTCAAGGGGGTGTAAAGCGGCATAAACACAGCCGTGAAAAGCAGCTAAACCCCATTATAAAAATAAATTACTTTTAAAAACCAGTGAAACAAAGACAGTGAAAGAGAGAGAAATTCTTACAAAATTCGTTCAGGGGCTGTGATGCAACCTGGATTGACCATATCTAGACCCACAGCTGATTGAGACATAAGGGTGGACACTCTTGGGGCTGAGAGGTTCGGTGAGGTTGGGTGAGCCAACGCAGACCCTTTCAAGTAATACTGCATGGTACCCATCCCATGGGTCCCAAATCTCCAGGTTCAAGGGCATCTTCCTACATCGAAAACATGCATGAGAAACCCAGAAGATGGTACACCGTGTGATCGGGAAAGGTTTCTGAAACACACCTCATTTCTCATCTCTTTGCTCGGGTTCGCCATTCCAGCCGATTTACTAGCCATCTCCCTCTTTGGAGAATCAGCACCTTTAACCTCCTGTTCCGTACAGGTTGCAATTTGTCCTGAGGATGAAGGGGAAGAGGGGGAACCAATGAGAGACTAGCTCTAGGTGTTGGGACAGGCATGGGTCACTCTATTTTCCCATCAGGAAGAAGAATTAAGCACAAGCTCAGCCTGCCCCCCAGAACCAGAAGAGGGCCTGAAGCAATCCTGCGCTTTTGCGGCCAGCTCCCAAAAAAGCGAGTTGAAAAATGGAGCTCAGGGGCCCTGCAATTCACAAACCTGCAGAGTTTTAAATGATACCTCTCGTCCACAAATATATTAAGGGAAGGCAACGAAGAGGCTTTGAAAGCAAGGCAGAATTGCAGGAAACAGATTTCAGGAGGTAGATTCGAATCGCCTTGAAAGCACATGAAAAGCGGCAAAACGTGGACAATGATGCCCTTGGCCAAAAAGGGCGTATGCGTTTTTTCCTGAATATATTCAGGAAAAAACGCATACGCCCTTTTTGGCCAACCAAGCAACCTGGAAAGGCCAATCAGCGCTCCAAAGAAGTCTCGCTTCCCAGCGGGCAAAAGGGCCATGCGGAAAAAAGTGTCCAAACCAGAAATGCAGGACCGGCCATGGAGAAATGGGAGCCTTGCTACGCTGATGGGTGGGATGTAAATTGCCAACAGCCACTCTGGAGAAGTGTACGGTGTGTTCTGAAACATCTAAAAAACACAGCTTGGAGAGCATAGGGCACTTCCACTCATGGGCGTATAAATTGGGAAAACTAAAAATCAGCAAGACACAGGCACCCCAAAGTTTAGGGCTGCTCTGTTGACAAGAACCCCCACTTCATTACACCTTAAATATCCTAGGAAAGAGAAAAATGGATAAAGAAGTTGTGGTCCTCATGTACAATGGAATATCACTCAGCCATGAAATCAACGTCATAAGGCTAGTAGCAGCACGATGAGTGGATTTAGGTACGACGATTCTAAGTGAAATAAGTCACACAGAAAAAGACACTTATCCTAAGATATCACTTCTAGAGGGAATGTAAAAACCGCTACACTTGAACTGAATTGCAAAACAGAACAGAGTCACACGTTTAGGAAACACACTATGGCTGCTGAACGGGAAAGGTGAGGTGGGGTGATGCATAAAACAAGGGTTTCAAATTAGCTCAGATACCGTTCCATAAACCCAATATGTAAGAGACAAGACCTATTCCTTTTTCAGTGAACTGGACTCAACACCCCCTATTCACCGCACAAGAATATATCTGACTAGTAAGAATCTTCAAACCTATGTATTGATATCTCTCTGTAAGTGAGTCAAGGGGGTGTAAAGCGGCATAAACACAGCCGTGAAAAGCAGCTAAACCCCATTATAAAAATAAATTACTTTTAAAAACCAGTGAAACAAAGACAGTGAAAGAGAGAGAAATTCTTACAAAATTCGTTCAGGGGCTGTGATGCAACGTGGATTGACCATATCTAGACCCACAGCTGATTGAGACATAAGGGTGGACACTCTTGGGGCTGAGAGGTTCGGTGAGGTTGGGTGAGCCAACGCAGACCCTTTCAAGTAATACTGCATGGTACCCATCCCATGGGTCCCAAATCTCCAGGTTCAAGGGCATCTTCCTACATCGAAAACATGCATGAGAAACCCAGAAGATGGTACACCGTGTGATCGGGAAAGGTTTCTGAAACGCACCTCATTTCTCATCTCCTTTGCTCGGGTTCGCCATTCCAGCCGATTTACTAGCCATCTCCCTCTTTGGAGAATCAGCACCTTTAACCTCCTGTTCCGTACAGTTTGCAATTTGTCCTGAGGATGAAGGGGAAGAGGGGGAAACAATGAGAGACTAGCTCTAGGTGTTGGGACAGGCACGGGTCACTCTATTTTCCCATCAGGAAGAAGAATTAAGCACAAGCTCAGCCTGCCCCCCAGAACCAGAAGAGGGCCTGAAGCAATCCTGCGCTTTTGCGGCCAGCTCCCAAAAAAGCGAGTTGAAAAATGGAGCTCAGGGGCCCTGCAATTCACAAACCTGCAGAGTTTTAAATGATACCTCTCGTCCACAAATATATTAAGGGAAGGCAACGAAGAGGCTTTGAAAGTAAGGCAGAATTGCAGGAAACAGATTTCAGGAGGTAGATTCGAATCGCCTTGAAAGCACATGAAAAGCGGCAAAACGTGGACAATGATGCCCTTGGCCAAAAAGGGCGTATGCGTTTTTTCCTGAATATATTCAGGAAAAAACGCATACGCCCTTTTTGGCCAACCAAGCAACCTGGAAAGGCAAATCAGCGCTCCAAAGAAGTCTCGCATCCCAGCGGGCAAAAGGGCCATGCGGAAAAAGGTGTCCAAACCAGAAATGCAGGACCGGCCATGGAGAAATGGGAGCCTTGCTACGCTGATGGGTGGGATGTAAATTGCCAACAGCCACTCTGGAGAAGTGTACGGTGTGTTCTGAAACATCTAAAAAACACAGCTTGGAGAGCATAGGGCACTTCCACTCATGGGCGTATAAATTGGGAAAACTAAAAATCAGCAAGACACAGGCACCCCAAAGTTTAGGGCTGCTCTGTTGACAAGAACCCCCACTTCATTACACCTTAAATATCCTAGGAAAGAGAAAAATGGATAAAGAAGTTGTGGTCCTCATGTACAATGGAATATCACTCAGCCATGAAATCAACGTCATAAGCCTAGTAGCAGCACGATGAGTGGATTTAGGTATGACGATTCTAAGTGAAATAAGTCACACAGAAAAAGACACTTATCCTAAGATATCACTTCTAGAGGGAATGTAAAAACCGCTACACTTGAACTGAATTGCAAAACAGAACAGAGTCACACGTTTAGGAAACACACTATGGCTGCTGAACGGGAAAGGTGAGGTGGGGTGATGCATAAAACAAGGGTTTCAAATTAGCTCAGATACCGTTCCATAAACCCAATATGTAAGAGACAAGACCTATTCCTTGCTCAGTGAACTGGACTCAACACCCCCTATTCACCGCACAAGAATATATCTGACTAGTAAGAATCTTCAAACCTATGTATTGATATCTCTCTGTAAGTGAGTCAAGGGGGTGTAAAGCGGCATAAACACAGCCGTGAAAAGCAGCTAAACCCCATTATAAAAATAAATTACTTTTCAAAACCCGTGAAACAAAGACAGTGAAAGAGAGAGAAATTCTTACAAAATTCGTTCAGGGGCTGTGATGCAACCTGGATTGACCATATCTAGACCCACAGCTGATTGAGACATAAGGGTGGACACTCTTGGGGCTGAGAGGTTCGGTGAGGTTGGGTGAGCCAACGCAGACCCTTTCAAGTAATACTGCATGGTACCCATCCCATGGGTCCCAAATCTCCAGGTTCAAGGGCATCTTCCTACATCGAAAACATGCATGAGAAACCCAGAAGATGGTACACCGTGTGATCGGGAAAAGTTTCTGAAACACACCTCATTTCTCATCTCCTTTGCTCGGGTTCGCCATTCCAGCCGATTTACTAGCCATCTCCCTCTTTGGAGAATCAGCACCTTTAACCTCCTGTTCCGTACAGGTTGCAATTTGTCCTGAGGATGAAGGGGAAGAGGGGGAACCAATGAGAGACTAGCTCTAGGTGTTGGGACAGGCATGGGTCACTCTATTTTCCCATCAGGAAGAAGAATTAAGCACAAGCTCAGCCTGCCCCCCAGAACCAGAAGAGGGCCTGAAGCAATCCTGCGCTTTTGCGGCCAGCTCCCAAAAAAGCGAGTTGAAAAATGGAGCTCAGGGGCCCTGCAATTCACAAACCTGCAGAGTTTTAAATGATACCTCTCGTCCACAAATATATTGAGGGTAGGCAACGAAGAGGCTTTGAAAGCAAGGCAGAATTGCAAGAAACAGATTTCAGGAGGTAGATTCGAATCGCCTTGAAAGCACATGAAAAGCGGCAAAACGTGGACAATGATGCCCTTGGCCAAAAAGGGCGTATGCGTTTTTTCCTGAATATATTCAGGAAAAAACGCATACGCCCTTTTTGGCCAACCAAGCAACCTGGAAAGGCCAATCAGCGCTCCAAAGAAGTCTCGCTTCCCAGCGGGCAAAAGGGCCATGCGGAAAAAAGTGTCCAAACCAGAAATGCAGGACCGGCCATGGAGAAATGGGAGCCTTGCTACGCTGATGGGTGGGATGTAAATTGCCAACAGCCACTCTGGAGAAGTGTACGGTGTGTTCTGAAACATCTAAAAAACACAGCTTGGAGAGCATAGGGCACTTCCACTCATGGGCGTATAAATTGGGAAAACTAAAAATCAGCAAGACACAGGCACCCCAAAGTTTAGGGCTGCTCTGTTGACAAGAACCCCCACTTCATTACACCTTAAATATCCTAGGAAAGAGAAAAATGGATAAAGAAGTTGTGGTCCTCATGTACAATGGAATATCACTCAGCCATGAAATCAACGTCATAAGGCTAGTAGCAGCACGATGAGTGGATTTAGGTACGACGATTCTAAGTGAAATAAGTCACACAGAAAAAGACACTTATCCTAAGATATCACTTCTAGAGGGAATGTAAAAACCGCTACACTTGAACTGAATTGCAAAACAGAACAGAGTCACACGTTTAGGAAACACACTATGGCTGCTGAACGGGAAAGGTGAGGTGGGGTGATGCATAAAACAAGGGTTTCAAATTAGCTCAGATACCGTTCCATAAACCCAATATGTAAGAGACAAGACCTATTCCTTTTTCAGTGAACTGGACTCAACACCCCCTATTCACCGCACAAGAATATATCTGACTAGTAAGAATCTTCAAACCTATGTATTGATATCTCTCTGTAAGTGAGTCAAGGGGGTGTAAAGCGGCATAAACACAGCCGTGAAAAGCAGCTAAACCCCATTATAAAAATAAATTACTTTTAAAAACCAGTGAAACAAAGACAGTGAAAGAGAGAGAAATTCTTACAAAATTCGTTCAGGGGCTGTGATGCAACCTGGATTGACCATATCTAGACCCACAGCTGATTGAGACATAAGGGTGGACACTCTTGGGGCTGAGAGGTTCGGTGAGGTTGGGTGAGCCAACACAGACCCTTTCAAGTAATACTGCATGGTACCCATCCCATGGGTCCCAAATCTCCAGGTTCAAGGGCACTTTCCTGCAACGAAAACATGCATGAGAAACCCAGAAGATGGTACACCGTGTGATCGGGAAAGGTTTCTGAAACGCACCTCATTTCTCATCTCCTTTGCTCGGGTTCGCCATTCCAGCCGATTTACTAGCCATCTCCCTCCTTGGAGAATCAGCACCTTTAACCTCCTGTTCCGTACAGGTTGCAATTTGTCCTGAGGATGAACGGGAAGAGGGAGAACCAATGAGAGACTAGCTCTAGGTGTTGGGACAGGCACGGGTCACTCTATTTTCCCATCAGGAAGAAGAATTAAGCACAAGCTCAGCCTGCCCCCCAGAACCAGAAGAGGGCCTGAAGCAATCCTGCGCTTTTGCGGCCAGCTCCCAAAAAAGCGAGTTGAAAAATGGAGCTCAGGGGCCCTGCAATTCACAAACCTGCAGAGTTTTAAATGATACCTCTCGTCCACAAATATATTAAGGGAAGGCATCGAAGAGGCTTTGAAAGCAAGGCAGAATTGCAGGAAACAGATTTCAGGAGGTAGATTCGAATCGCCTTGAAAGCACATGAAAAGCGGCAAAACGTGGACAATGATGCCCTTGGCCAAAAAGGGCGTATGCGTTTTTTCCTGAATATATTCAGGAAAAAACGCATACGCCCTTTTTGGCCAACCAAGCAACCTGGAAAGGCCAATCAGCGCTCCAAAGAAGTCTCGCTTCCCAGCGGGCAAAAGGGCCATGCGGAAAAAAGTGTCCAAACCAGAAATGCAGGACCGGCCATGGAGAAATGGGAGCCTTGCTACGCTGATGGGTGGGATGTAAATTGCCAACAGCCACTCTGGAGAAGTGTACGGTGTGTTCTGAAACATCTAAAAAACACAGCTTGGAGAGCATAGGGCACTTCCACTCATGGGCGTATAAATTGGGAAAACTAAAAATCAGCAAGACACAGGCACCCCAAAGTTTAGGGCTGCTCTGTTGACAAGAACCCCCACTTCATTACACCTTAAATATCCTAGGAAAGAGAAAAATGGATAAAGAAGTTGTGGTCCTCATGTACAATGGAATATCACTCAGCCATGAAATCAACGTCATAAGGCTAGTAGCAGCACGATGAGTGGATTTAGGTACGACGATTCTAAGTGAAATAAGTCACACAGAAAAAGACACTTATCCTAAGATATCACTTCTAGAGGGAATGTAAAAACCGCTACACTTGAACTGAATTGCAAAACAGAACAGAGTCACACGTTTAGGAAACACACTATGGCTGCTGAACGGGAAAGGTGAGGTGGGGTGATGCATAAAACAAGGGTTTCAAATTAGCTCAGATACCGTTCCATAAACCCAATATGTAAGAGACAAGACCTATTCCTTTTTCAGTGAACTGGACTCAACACCCCCTATTCACCGCACAAGAATATATCTGACTAGTAAGAATCTTCAAACCTATGTATTGATATCTCTCTGTAAGTGAGTCAAGGGGGTGTAAAGCGGCATAAACACAGCCGTGAAAAGCAGCTAAACCCCATTATAAAAATAAATTACTTTTAAAAACCAGTGAAACAAAGACAGTGAAAGAGAGAGAAATTCTTACAAAATTCGTTCAGGGGCTGTGATGCAACCTGGATTGACCATATCTAGACCCACAGCTGATTGAGACATAAGGGTGGACACTCTTGGGGCTGAGAGTTTCGGTGAGATTGGGTGAGCCAACGCAGACCCTTTCAAGTAATACTGCATGGTACCCATCCCATGGGTCCCAAATCTCCAGGTTCAAGGGCATCTTCCTACATCGAAAACAGGCATGAGAAACCCAGAAGATGGTACACCGTGTGATCGGGAAAGGTTTCTGAAACGCACCTCATTTCTCATCTCCTTAGCTCGGGTTCGCCATTCCAGCCGGTTTACTAGCCATCTCCCTCTTTGGAGAATCAGCACCTTTAACCTCCTGTTCCGTACAGGTTGCAATTTGTCCTGAGGATGAAGGGGAAGAGGGGGAACCAATGAGAGACTAGCTCTAGGTGTTGGGACAGGCATGGGTCACTCTATTTTCCCATCAGGAAGAAGAATTAAGCACAAGCTCAGCCTGCCCCCCAGAACCAGATGAGGGCCTGAAGCAATCCGGCGCTTTTGCGGCCAGCTCCCAAAAAAGCGAGTTGAAAAATGGAGCTCAGGGGCCCTGCAATTCACAAACCTGCAGAGTTTTAAATGATACCTCTCGTCCACAAATATATTGAGGGTAGGCAACGAAGAGGCTTTGAAAGCAAGGCAGAATTGCAAGAAACAGATTTCAGGAGGTAGATTCGAATTGCCTTGAAAGCACATGAAAAGCGGCAAAACGTGGACAATGATGCCCTTGGCCAAAAAGGGCGTATGCGTTTTTTCCTGAATATATTCAGGAAAAAACGCATACGCCCTTTTTGGCCAACCAAGCAACCTGGAAAGGCCAATCAGCGCTCCAAAGAAGTCTCGCTTCCCAGCGGGCAAAAGGGCCATGCGGAAAAAAGTGTCCAAACCAGAAATGCAGGACCGGCCATGGAGAAATGGGAGCCTTGCTACGCTGATGGGTGGGATATAAATTGCCAACAGCCACTCTGGAGAAGTGTACGGTGTGTTCTGAAACATCTAAAAAACACAGCTTGGAGAGCATAGGGCACTTCCACTCATGGGCGTATAAATTGGGAAAACTAAAAATCAGCAAGACACAGGCACCCCAAAGTTTTTGGGCTGCTCTGTTGACAAGAACCCCCACTTCATTACACCTTAAATATCCTAGGAAAGAGAAAAATGGATAAAGAAGTTGTGGTCCTCATGTACAATGGAATATCACTCAGCCATGAAATCAACGTCATAAGGCTAGTAGCAGCACGATGAGTGGATTTAGGTACGACGATTCTAAGTGAAATAAGTCACACAGAAAAAGACACTTATCCTAAGATATCACTTCTAGAGGGAATGTAAAAACCGCTACACTTGAACTGAATTGCAAAACAGAACAGAGTCACACGTTTAGGAAACACACTATGGCTGCTGAACGGGAAAGGTGAGGTGGGGTGATGCATAAAACAAGGGTTTCAAATTAGCTCAGATACCGTTCCATAAACCCAATATGTAAGAGACAAGACCTATTCCTTTTTCAGTGAACTGGACTCAACACCCCCTATTCACCGCACAAGAATATATCTGACTAGTAAGAATCTTCAAACCTATGTATTGATATCTCTCTGTAAGTGAGTCAAGGGGGTGTAAAGCGGCATAAACACAGCCGTGAAAAGCAGCTAAACCCCATTATAAAAATAAATTACTTTTAAAAACCAGTGAAACAAAGACAGTGAAAGAGAGAGAAATTCTTACAAAATTCGTTCAGGGGCTGTGATGCAACCTGGATTGACCATATCTAGACCCACAGCTGATTGAGACATAAGGGTGGACACTCTTGGGGCTGAGAGGTTCGGTGAGGTTGGGTGAGCCAACGCAGACCCTTTCAAGTAATACTGCATGGTACCCATCCCATGGGTCCCAAATCTCCAGGTTCAAGGGCATCTTCCTACATCGAAAACATGCATGAGAAACCCAGAAGATGGTACACCGTGTGATCGGGAAAGGTTTCTGAAACACACCTCATTTCTCATCTCCTTTGCTCGGGTTCGCCATTCCAGCCGATTTACTAGCCATCTCCCTCTTTGGAGAATCAGCACCTTTAACCTCCTGTTCCGTACAGGTTGCAATTTGTCCTGAGGATGAAGGGGAAGAGGGGGAACCAATGAGAGACTAGCTCTAGGTGTTGGGACAGGCATGGGTCACTCTATTTTCCCATCAGGAAGAAGAATTAAGCACAAGCTCAGCCTGCCCCCCAGAACCAGAAGAGGGCCTGAAGCAATCCTGCGCTTTTGCGGCCAGCTCCCAAAAAAGCGAGTTGAAAAATGGAGCTCAGGGGCCCTGCAATTCACAAACCTGCAGAGTTTTAAATGATACCTCTCGTCCACAAATATATTAAGGGAAGGCAACGAAGAGGCTTTGAAAGCAAGGCAGAATTGCAGGAAACAGATTTCAGGAGGTAGATTCGAATCGCCTTGAAAGCACATGAAAAGCGGCAAAACGTGGACAATGATGCCCTTGGCCAAAAAGGGCGTATGCGTTTTTTCCTGAATATATTCAGGAAAAAACGCATACGCCCTTTTTGGCCAACCAAGCAACCTGGAAAGGCCAATCAGCGCTCCAAAGAAGTCTCGCTTCCCAGCGGGCAAAAGGGCCATGCGGAAAAAAGTGTCCAAACCAGAAATGCAGGACCGGCCATGGAGAAATGGGAGCCTTGCTACGCTGATGGGTGGGATGTAAATTGCCAACAGCCACTCTGGAGAAGTGTACGGTGTGTTCTGAAACATCTAAAAAACAGAGCTTGGAGAGCATAGGGCACTTCCACTCATGGGCGTATAAATTGGGAAAACTAAAAATCAGCAAGACACAGGCACCCCAAAGTTTAGGGCTGCTCTGTTGACAAGAACCCCCACTTCATTACACCTTAAATATCCTAGGAAAGAGAAAAATGGATAAAGAAGTTGTGGTCCTCATGTACAATGGAATATCACTCAGCCATGAAATCAACGTCATAAGGCTAGTAGCAGCACGATGAGTGGATTTAGGTACGACGATTCTAAGTGAAATAAGTCACACAGAAAAAGACACTTATCCTAAGATATCACTTCTAGAGGGAATGTAAAAACCGCTACACTTGAACTGAATTGCAAAACAGAACAGAGTCACACGTTTAGGAAACACACTATGGCTGCTGAACGGGAAAGGTGAGGTGGGGTGATGCATAAAACAAGGGTTTCAAATTAGCTCAGATACCGTTCCATAAACCCAATATGTAAGAGACAAGACCTATTCCTTTTTCAGTGAACTGGACTCAACACCCCCTATTCACCGCACAAGAATATATCTGACTAGTAAGAATCTTCAAACCTATGTATTGATATCTCTCTGTAAGTGAGTCAAGGGGGTGTAAAGCGGCATAAACACAGCCGTGAAAAGCAGCTAAACCCCATTATAAAAATAAATTACTTTTAAAAACCAGTGAAACAAAGACAGTGAAAGAGAGAGAAATTCTTACAAAATTCGTTCAGGGGCTGTGATGCAACCTGGATTGACCATATCTAGACCCACAGCTGATTGAGACATAAGGGTGGACACTCTTGGGGCTGAGAGGTTCGGTGAGGTTGGGTGAGCCAACGCAGACCCTTTCAAGTAATACTGCATGGTACCCATCCCATGGGTTCCAAATCTCCAGGTTCAAGGGCATCTTCCTACATCGAAAACATGCATGAGAAACCCAGAAGATGGTACACCGTGTGATCGGGAAAGGTTTCTGAAACGCACCTCATTTCTCATCTCCTTTGCTCGGGTTCGCCATTCCAGCCGATTTACTAGCCATCTCCCTCTTTGGAGAATCAGCACCTTTAACCTCCTGTTCCGTACAGGTTGCAATTTGTCCTGAGGATGAAGGGGAAGAGGGGGAACCAATGAGAGACTAGCTCTAGGTGTTGGGACAGGCATGGGTCACTCTATTTTCCCATCAGGAAGAAGAATTAAGCACAAGCTCAGCCTGCCCCCCAGAACCAGAAGAGGGCCTGAAGCAATCCTGCGCTTTTGCGGCCAGCTCCCAAAAAAGCGAGTTGAAAAATGGAGCTCAGGGGCCCTGCAATTCACAAACCTGCAGAGTTTTAAATGATACCTCTCGTCCACAAATATATTGAGGGTAGGCAACGAAGAGGCTTTGAAAGCAAGGCAGAATTGCAAGAAACAGATTTCAGGAGGTAGATTCGAATTGCCTTGAAAGTACATGAAAAGCGGCAAAACGTGGACAATGATGCCCTTGGCCAAAAAGGGCGTATGCGTTTTTTCCTGAATATATTCAGGAAAAAACGCATACGCCCTTTTTGGCCAACCAAGCAACCTGGAAAGGCCAATCAGCGCTCCAAAGAAGTCTCGCTTCCCAGCGGGCAAAAGGGCCATGCGGAAAAAAGTGTCCAAACCAGAAATGCAGGACCGGCCATGGAGAAATGGGAGCCTTGCTACGCTGATGGGTGGGATGTAAATTGCCAACAGCCACTCTGGAGAAGTGTACGGTGTGTTCTGAAACATCTAAAAAACACAGCTTGGAGAGCATAGGGCACTTCCACTCATGGGCGTATAAATTGGGAAAACTAAAAATCAGCAAGACACAGGCACCCCACAGTTTTTGGGCTGCTCTGTTGACAAGAACCCCCACTTCATTACACCTTAAATATCCTAGGAAAGAGAAAAATGGATAAAGAAGTTGTGGTCCTCATGTACAATGGAATATCACTCAGCCATGAAATCAACGTCATAAGGCTAGTAGCAGCACGATGAGTGGATTTAGGTACGACGATTCTAAGTGAAATAAGTCACACAGAAAAAGACACTTATCCTAAGATATCACTTCTAGAGGGAATGTAAAAAACCGCTACACTTGAACTGAATTGCAAAACAGAACAGAGTCACACGTTTAGGAAACACACTATGGCTGCTGAACGGGAAAGGTGAGGTGGGTGGTGATGCATAAAACAAGGGTTTCAAATTAGCTCAGATACCGTTCCATAAACCCAATATGTAAGAGACAAGACCTATTCCTTTTTTCAGTGAACTGGACTCAACACCCCCTATTCACCGCACAAGAATATATCTGACTAGTAAAGAATCTTCAAACCTATGTATTGATATCTCTCTGTAAGTGAGTCAAGGGGGTGTAAAGCGGCATAAACACAGCCGTGAAAAAGCAGCTAAACCCCATTATAAAAATAAATTACTTTTAAAAACCAGTGAAACAAAGACAGTGAAAGAGAGAGAAATTCTTACAAAATTCGTTCAGGGGCTGTGATGCAACCTGGATTGACCATATCTAGACCCACAGCTGATTGAGACATAAGGGTGGACACTCTTGGGGCTGAGAGGTTCGGTGAGGTTGGGTTGAGCCAACGCAGACCCTTTCAAGTAATACTGCATGGTACCCATCCCATGGGTCCCAAATCTCCAGGTTCAAGGGCATCTTCCTACATCGAAAAACATGCATGAGAAACCCAGAAGATGGTACACCGTGTGATCGGGAAAGGTTTCTGAAACACACCTCATTTCTCATCTCCTTTGCTCGGGTTCGCCATTCCAGCCGATTTACTAGCCATCTCCCTCTTTGGAGAATCAGCACCTTTAACCTCCTGTTCCGTACAGGTTGCAATTTGTCCTGAGGATGAAGGGGAAGAGGGGGAACCAATGAGTGAGACTAGCTCTAGGTGTTGGGACAGGCATGGGTCACTCTATTTTCCCATCAGGAAGAAGAATTAAGCACAAGCTCAGCCTGCCCCCCAGAACCAGAAGAGGGCCTGAAGCAATCCTGCGCTTTTGCGGCCAGCTCCCAAAAAAGCGAGTTGAAAAATGGAGCTCAGGGGCCCTGCAATTCACAAACCTGCAGAGTTTTAAATGATACCTCTCGTCCACAAATATATTAAGGGAAGGCAACGAAGAGGCTTTGAAAGCAAGGCAGAATTGCAGGAAACAGATTTCAGGAGGTAGATTCGAATCGCCTTGAAAGCACATGAAAAGCGGCAAAACGTGGACAATGATGCCCTTGGGCCAAAAAGGGCGTATGCGTTTTTTTCGCTGAATATATTCAGGAAAAAACGCATACGCCCTTTTTGGCCAACCAAGCAACCTGGAAAGGCCAATCAGCGCTCCAAAGAAGTCTCGCTTCCCAGCGGGCAAAAGGGCCATGCGGAAAAAAGTGTCCAAACCAGAAATGCAGGGACCGGCCATGGAGAAATGGGAGCCTTGCTACGCTGATGGGTGGGATGTAAATTGCCAACAGCCACTCTGGAGAAGTGTACGGTGTGTTCTGAAACATCTAAAAAACAGAGCTTGGAGAGCATAGGGGCACTTCCACTCATGGGCGTATAAATTGGGAAAACTAAAAATCAGCAAGACACAGGCACCCCAAAGTTTAGGGCTGCTCTGTTGACAAGAACCCCCACTTCATTACACCTTAAAATATCCTAGGAAAGAGAAAAATGGATAAAGAAGTTGTGGTCCCTCATGTACAATGGAATATCACTCAGCCATGAAATCAACGTCATAAGGCTAGTAGCAGCACGATGAGTGGATTTAGGTACGACGATTCTCAAGTGAAATAAGTCACACAGAAAAAGACACTTATCCTAAGATATCACTTCTAGAGGGAATGTAAAAACCGCTACACTTGAACTGAATTGCAAAACAGAACAGAGTCACACGTTTAGGAAACACACTATGGCTGCTGAACGGGAAAGGTGAGGTGGGGTGATGCATAAAACAAGGGTTTCAAATTAGCTCAGATACCGTTCCATAAACCCAATATGTAAGAGACAAGACCTATTCCTTTTTCAGTGAACTGGACTCAACACCCCCTATTCACCGCACAAGAATATATCTGACTAGTAAGAATCTTCAAACCTATGTATTGATATCTCTCTGTAAGTGAGTCAAGGGGGTGTAAAGCGGCATAAACACAGCCGTGAAAAGCAGCTAAACCCCATTATAAAAATAAATTACTTTTAAAAACCAGTGAAACAAAGACAGTGAAAGAGAGAGAAATTCTTACAAAATTCGTTCAGGGGCTGTGATGCAACCTGGATTGACCATATCTAGACCCACAGCTGATTGAGACATAAGGGTGGACACTCTTGGGGCTGAGAGGTTCGGTGAGGTTGGGTGAGCCAACGCAGACCCTTTCAAGTAATACTGCATGGTACCCATCCCATGGGTCCCAAATCTCCAGGTTCAAGGGCATCTTCCTACATCGAAAACATGCATGAGAAACCCAGAAGATGGTACACCGTGTGATCGGGAAAGGTTTCTGAAACGCACCTCATTCCTCATCTCCTTTGCTCGGGTTCGCCATTCCAGCCGATTTACTAGCCATCTCCCTCTTTGGAGAATCAGCACCTTTAACCTCCTGTTCCGTACAGGTTGCAATTTGTCCTGAGGATGAAGGGGAAGAGGGGGAAACAATGAGAGACTAGCTCTAGGTGTTGGGACAGGCACGGGTCACTCTATTTTCCCATCAGGAAGAAGAATTAAGCACAAGCTCAGCCTGCCCCCCAGAACCAGAAGAGGGCCTGAAGCAATCCTGCGCTTTTGCGGCCAGCTCCCAAAAAAGCGAGTTGAAAAATGGAGCTCAGGGGCCCTGCAATTCACAAACCTGCAGAGTTTTAAATGATACCTCTCGTCCACAAATATATTAAGGGAAGGCAACGAAGAGGCTTTGAAAGCAAGGCAGAATTGCAGGAAACAGATTTCAGGAGGTAGATTCGAATCGCCTTGAAAGCACATGAAAAGCGGCAAAACGTGGACAATGATGCCCTTGGCCAAAAAGGGCGTATGCGTTTTTTCCTGAATATATTCAGGAAAAAACGCATACGCCCTTTTTGGCCAACCAAGCAACCTGGAAAGGCCAATCAGCGCTCCAAAGAAGTCTCGCTTCCCAGCGGGCAAAAGGGCCATGCGGAAAAAAGTGTCCAAACCAGAAATGCAGGACCGGCCATGGAGAAATGGGAGCCTTGCTACGCTGATGGGTGGGATGTAAATTGCCAACAGCCACTCTGGAGAAGTGTACGGTGTGTTCTGAAACATCTAAAAAACACAGCTTGGAGAGCATAGGGCACTTCCACTCATGGGCGTATAAATTGGGAAAACTAAAAATCAGCAAGACACAGGCACCCCAAAGTTTAGGGCTGCTCTGTTGACAAGAACCCCCACTTCATTACACCTTAAATATCCTAGGAAAGAGAAAAATGGATAAAGAAGTTGTGGTCCTCATGTACAATGGAATATCACTCAGCCATGAAATCAACGTCATAAGGCTAGTAGCAGCACGATGAGTGGATTTAGGTACGACGATTCTAAGTGAAATAAGTCACACAGAAAAAGACACTTATCCTAAGATATCACTTCTAGAGGGAATGTAAAAACCGCTACACTTGAACTGAATTGCAAAACAGAACAGAGTCACACGTTTAGGAAACACACTATGGCTGCTGAACGGGAAAGGTGAGGTGGGGTGATGCATAAAACAAGGGTTTCAAATTAGCTCAGATACCGTTCCATAAACCCAATATGTAAGAGACAAGACCTATTCCTTTTTCAGTGAACTGGACTCAACACCCCCTATTCACCGCACAAGAATATATCTGACTAGTAAGAATCTTCAAACCTATGTATTGATATCTCTCTGTAAGTGAGTCAAGGGGGTGTAAAGCGGCATAAACACAGCCGTGAAAAGCAGCTAAACCCCATTATAAAAATAAAATACTTTTCAAAACCCGTGAAACAAAGACAGTGAAAGAGAGAGAAATTCTTCCAAAATTCGTTCAGGGGCTGTGATGCAACCTGGATTGACCATATCTAGACCCACAGCTGATTGAGACATAAGGGTGGACACTCTTGGGGCTGAGAGGTTCGGTGAGGTTGGGTGAGCCAACGCAGACCCTTTCAAGTAATACTGCATGGTACCCATCCCATGGGTCCCAAATCTCCAGGTTCAAGGGCATCTTCCTACATCGAAAACATGCATGAGAAACCCAGAAGATGGTACACCGTGTGATCGGGAAAGGTTTCTGAAACGCACCTCATTTCTCATCTCCTTGGCTCGGGTTCGCCATTCCAGCCGATTTACTAGCCATCTCCCTCTTTGGAGAATCAGCACCTTTAACCTCCTGTTCCGTACAGGTTGCAATTTGTCCTGAGGATGAAGGGGAAGAGGGGGAAACAATGAGAGACTAGCTCTAGGTGTTGGGACAGGCACGGGTCACTCTATTTTCCCATCAGGAAGAAGAATTAAGCACAAGCTCAGCCTGCCCCCCAGAACCAGAAGAGGGCCTGAAGCAATCCTGCGCTTTTGCGGCCAGCTCCCAAAAAAGCGAGTTGAAAAATGGAGCTCAGGGGCCCTGCAATTCACAAACCTGCAGAGTTTTAAATGATACCTCTTGTCCACAAATATATTAAGGGAAGGCAACGAAGAGGCTTTGAAAGTAAGGCAGAATTGCAGGAAACAGATTTCAGGAGGTAGATTCGAATCGCCTTGAAAGCACATGAAAAGCGGCAAAACGTGGACAATGATGCCCTTGGCCAAAAAGGGCGTATGCGTTTTTTCCTGAATATATTCAGGAAAAAACGCATACGCCCTTTTTGGCCAACCAAGCAACCTGGAAAGGCAAATCAGCGCTCCAAAGAAGTCTCGCTTCCCAGCGGGCAAAAGGGCCATGCGGAAAAAAGTGTCCAAACCAGAAATGCAGGACCGGCCATGGAGAAATGGGAGCCTTGCTACGCTGATGGGTGGGATGTAAATTGCAAACAGCCACTCTGGAGAAGTGTACGGTGTGTTCTGAAACATCTAAAAAACACAGCTTGGAGAGCATAGGGCACTTCCACTCATGGGCGTATAAATTGGGAAAACTAAAAATCAGCAAGACACAGGCACCCCAAAGTTTTTGGGCTGCTCTGTTGACAAGAACCCCCACTTCATTACACCTTAAATATCCTAGGAAAGAGAAAAATGGATAAAGAAGTTGTGGTCCTCATGTACAATGGAATATCACTCAGCCATGAAATCAACGTCATAAGGCTAGTAGCAGCACGATGAGTGGATTTAGGTACGACGATTCTAAGTGAAATAAGTCACACAGAAAAAGACACTTATCCTAAGATATCACTTCTAGAGGGAATGTAAAAACCGCTACACTTGAACTGAATTGCAAAACAGAACAGAGTCACACGTTTAGGAAACACACTATGGCTGCTGAACGGGAAAGGTGAGGTGGGGTGATGCATAAAACAAGGGTTTCAAATTAGCTCAGATACCGTTCCATAAACCCAATATGTAAGAGACAAGACCTATTCCTTTTTCAGTGAACTGGACTCAACACCCCCTATTCACCGCACAAGAATATATCTGACTAGTAAGAATCTTCAAACCTATGTATTGATATCTCTCTGTAAGTGAGTCAAGGGGGTGTAAAGCGGCATAAACACAGCCGTGAAAAGCAGCTAAACCCCATTATAAAAATAAATTACTTTTAAAAACCAGTGAAACAAAGACAGTGAAAGAGAGAGAAATTCTTACAAAATTCGTTCAGGGGCTGTGATGCAACCTGGATTGACCATATCTAGACCCACAGCTGATTGAGACATAAGGGTGGACACTCTTGGGGCTGAGAGTTTCGGTGAGATTGGGTGAGCCAACGCAGACCCTTTCAAGTAATACTGCATGGTACCCATCCCATGGGTCCCAAATCTCCAGGTTCAAGGGCATCTTCCTACATCGAAAACAGGCATGAGAAACCCAGAAGATGGTACACCGTGTGATCGGGAAAGGTTTCTGAAACGCACCTCATTTCTCATCTCCTTTGCTCGGGTTCGCCATTCCAGCCGGTTTACTAGCCATCTCCCTCTTTGGAGAATCAGCACCTTTAACCTCCTGTTCCGTACAGGTTGCAATTTGTCCTGAGGATGAAGGGGAAGAGGGGGAACCAATGAGAGACTAGCTCTAGGTGTTGGGACAGGCATGGGTCACTCTATTTTCCCATCAGGAAGAAGAATTAAGCACAAGCTCAGCCTGCCCCCCAGAACCAGATGAGGGCCTGAAGCAATCCTGCGCTTTTGCGGCCAGCTCCCAAAAAAGCGAGTTGAAAAATGGAGCTCAGGGGCCCTGCAATTCACAAACCTGCAGAGTTTTAAATGATACCTCTCGTCCACAAATATATTGAGGGTAGGCAACGAAGAGGCTTTGAAAGCAAGGCAGAATTGCAAGAAACAGATTTCAGGAGGTAGATTCGAATTGCCTTGAAAGCACATGAAAAGCGGCAAAACGTGGACAATGATGCCCTTGGCCAAAAAGGGCGTATGCGTTTTTTCCTGAATATATTCAGGAAAAAACGCATACGCCCTTTTTGGCCAACCAAGCAACCTGGAAAGGCCAATCAGCGCTCCAAAGAAGTCTCGCTTCCCAGCGGGCAAAAGGGCCATGCGGAAAAAAGTGTCCAAACCAGAAATGCAGGACCGGCCATGGAGAAATGGGAGCCTTGCTACGCTGATGGGTGGGATGTAAATTGCCAACAGCCACTCTGGAGAAGTGTACGGTGTGTTCTGAAACATCTAAAAAACACAGCTTGGAGAGCATAGGGCACTTCCACTCATGGGCGTATAAATTGGGAAAACTAAAAATCAGCAAGACACAGGCACCCCAAAGTTTAGGGCTGCTCTGTTGACAAGAACCCCCACTTCATTACACCTTAAATATCCTAGGAAAGAGAAAAATGGATAAAGAAGTTGTGGTCCTCATGTACAATGGAATATCACTCAGCCATGAAATCAACGTCATAAGGCTAGTAGCAGCACGATGAGTGGATTTAGGTACGACGATTCTAAGTGAAATAAGTCACACAGAAAAAGACACTTATCCTAAGATATCACTTCTAGAGGGAATGTAAAAACCGCTACACTTGAACTGAATTGCAAAACAGAACAGAGTCACACGTTTAGGAAACACACTATGGCTGCTGAACGGGAAAGGTGAGGTGGGGTGATGCATAAAACAAGGGTTTCAAATTAGCTCAGATACCGTTCCATAAACCCAATATGTAAGAGACAAGACCTATTCCTTTTTCAGTGAACTGGACTCAACACCCCCTATTCACCGCACAAGAATATATCTGACTAGTAAGAATCTTCAAACCTATGTATTGATATCTCTCTGTAAGTGAGTCAAGGGGGTGTAAAGCGGCATAAACACAGCCGTGAAAAGCAGCTAAACCCCATTATAAAAATAAATTACTTTTAAAAACCAGTGAAACAAAGACAGTGAAAGAGAGAGAAATTCTTACAAAATTCGTTCAGGGGCTGTGATGCAACCTGGATTGACCATATCTAGACCCACAGCTGATTGAGACATAAGGGTGGACACTCTTGGGGCTGAGAGGTTCGGTGAGGTTGGGTGAGCCAACGCAGACCCTTTCAAGTAATACTGCATGGTACCCATCCCATGGGTTCCAAATCTCCAGGTTCAAGGGCATCTTCCTACATCGAAAACATGCATGAGAAACCCAGAAGATGGTACACCGTGTGATCGGGAAAGGTTTCTGAAACGCACCTCATTTCTCATCTCCTTTGCTCGGGTTCGACATTCCAGCCGATTTACTAGCCATCTCCCTCTTTGGAGAATCAGCACCTTTAACCTCCTGTTCCGTACAGGTTGCAATTTGTCCTGAGGATGAAGGGGAAGAGGGGGAACCAATGAGAGACTAGCTCTAGGTGTTGGGACAGGCATGGGTCACTCTATTTTCCCATCAGGAAGAAGAATTAAGCACAAGCTCAGCCTGCCCCCCAGAACCAGAAGAGGGCCTGAAGCAATCCTGCGCTTTTGCGGCCAGCTCCCAAAAAAGCGAGTTGAAAAATGGAGCTCAGGGGCCCTGCAATTCACAAACCTGCAGAGTTTTAAATGATACCTCTCGTCCACAAATATATTGAGGGTAGGCAACGAAGAGGCTTTGAAAGCAAGGCAGAATTGCAAGAAACAGATTTCAGGAGGTAGATTCGAATTGCCTTGAAAGCACATGAAAAGCGGCAAAACGTGGACAATGATGCCCTTGGCCAAAAAGGGCGTATGCGTTTTTTCCTGAATATATTCAGGAAAAAACGCATACGCCCTTTTTGGCCAACCAAGCAACCTGGAAAGGCCAATCAGCGCTCCAAAGAAGTCTCGCTTCCCAGCGGGCAAAAGGGCCATGCGGAAAAAAGTGTCCAAACCAGAAATGCAGGACCGGCCATGGAGAAATGGGAGCCTTGCTACGCTGATGGGTGGGATGTAAATTGCCAACAGCCACTCTGGAGAAGTGTACGGGGTGTTCTGAAACATCTAAAAAACACAGCTTGGAGAGCATAGGGCACTTCCACTCATGGGCGTATAAATTGGGAAAACTAAAAATCAGCAAGACACAGGCACCCCACAGTTTTTGGGCTGCTCTGTTGACAAGAACCCCCACTTCATTACACCTTAAATATCCTAGGAAAGAGAAAAATGGATAAAGAAGTTGTGGTCCTCATGTACAATGGAATATCACTCAGCCATGAAATCAACGTCATAAGGCTAGTAGCAGCACGATGAGTGGATTTAGGTACGACGATTCTAAGTGAAATAAGTCACACAGAAAAAGACACTTATCCTAAGATATCACTTCTAGAGGGAATGTAAAAACCGCTACACTTGAACTGAATTGCAAAAGAGAACAGAGTCACACGTTTAGGAAACACACTATGGCTGCTGAACGGGAAAGGTGAGGTGGGGTGATGCATAAAACAAGGGTTTCAAATTAGCTCAGATACCGTTCCATAAACCCAATATGTAAGAGACAAGACCTATTCCTTTTTCAGTGAACTGGACTCAACACCCCCTATTCACCGCACAAGAATATATCTGACTAGTAAGAATCTTCAAACCTATGTATTGATATCTCTCTGTAAGTGAGTCAAGGGGGTGTAAAGCGGCATAAACACAGCCGTGAAAAGCAGCTAAACCCCATTATAAAAATAAATTACTTTTAAAAACCAGTGAAACAAAGACAGTGAAAGAGAGAGAAATTCTTACAAAATTCGTTCAGGGGCTGTGATGCAACCTGGATTGACCATATCTAGACCCACAGCTGATTGAGACATAAGGGTGGACACTCTTGGGGCTGAGAGGTTCGGTGAGGTTGGGTGAGCCAACGCAGACCCTTTCAAGTAATACTGCATGGTACCCATCCCATGGGTCCCAAATCTCCAGGTTCAAGGGCATCTTCCTACATCGAAAACATGCATGAGAAACCCAGAAGATGGTACACCGTGTGATCGGGAAAGGTTTCTGAAACACACCTCATTTCTCATCTCCTTTGCTCGGGTTCGCCATTCCAGCCGATTTACTAGCCATCTCCCTCTTTGGAGAATCAGCACCTTTAACCTCCTGTTCCGTACAGGTTGCAATTTGTCCTGAGGATGAAGGGGAAGAGGGGGAACCAATGAGAGACTAGCTCTAGGTGTTGGGACAGGCATGGGTCACTCTATTTTCCCATCAGGAAGAAGAATTAAGCACAAGCTCAGCCTGCCCCCCAGAACCAGAAGAGGGCCTGAAGCAATCCTGCGCTTTTGCGGCCAGCTCCCAAAAAAGCGAGTTGAAAAATGGAGCTCAGGGGCCCTGCAATTCACAAACCTGCAGAGTTTTAAATGATACCTCTCGTCCACAAATATATTAAGGGAAGGCAACGAAGAGGCTTTGAAAGCAAGGCAGAATTGCAGGAAACAGATTTCAGGAGGTAGATTCGAATCGCCTTGAAAGCACATGAAAAGCGGCAAAACGTGGACAATGATGCCCTTGGCCAAAAAGGGCGTATGCGTTTTTTCCTGAATATATTCAGGAAAAAACGCATACGCCCTTTTTGGCCAACCAAGCAACCTGGAAAGGCCAATCAGCGCTCCAAAGAAGTCTCGCTTCCCAGCGGACAAAAGGGCCATGCGGAAAAAAGTGTCCAAACCAGAAATGCAGGACCGGCCATGGAGAAATGGGAGCCTTGCTACGCTGATGGGTGGGATGTAAATTGCCAACAGCCACTCTGGAGAAGTGTACGGTGTGTTCTGAAACATCTAAAAAACAGAGCTTGGAGAGCATAGGGCACTTCCACTCATGGGCGTATAAATTGGGAAAACTAAAAATCAGCAAGACACAGGCACCCCAAAGTTTAGGGCTGCTCTGTTGACAAGAACCCCCACTTCATTACACCTTAAATATCCTAGGAAAGAGAAAAATGGATAAAGAAGTTGTGGTCCTCATGTACAATGGAATATCACTCAGCCATGAAATCAA
The DNA here is from genome assembly GCF_949987535.1 of Balaenoptera acutorostrata. Taxonomy (NCBI): domain Eukaryota; kingdom Metazoa; phylum Chordata; class Mammalia; order Artiodactyla; family Balaenopteridae; genus Balaenoptera; species Balaenoptera acutorostrata. The sequence goes on along the minus strand of NW_026646087.1, from coordinate 442,866 downwards.
CGTCATAAGGCTAGTAGCAGCACGATGAGTGGATTTAGGTACGACGATTCTAAGTGAAATAAGTCACACAGAAAAAGACACTTATCCTAAGATATCACTTCTAGAGGGAATGTAAAAACCGCTACACTTGAACTGAATTGCAAAACAGAACAGAGTCACACGTTTAGGAAACACACTATGGCTGCTGAACGGGAAAGGTGAGGTGGGGTGATGCATAAAACAAGGGTTTCAAATTAGCTCAGATACCGTTCCATAAACCCAATATGTAAGAGACAAGACCTATTCCTTTTTCAGTGAACTGGACTCAACACCCCCTATTCACCGCACAAGAATATATCTGACTAGTAAGAATCTTCAAACCTATGTATTGATATCTCTCTGTAAGTGAGTCAAGGGGGTGTAAAGCGGCATAAACACAGCCGTGAAAAGCAGCTAAACCCCATTATAAAAATAAATTACTTTTAAAAACCAGTGAAACAAAGACAGTGAAAGAGAGAGAAATTCTTACAAAATTCGTTCAGGGGCTGTGATGCAACCTGGATTGACCATATCTAGACCCACAGCTGATTGAGACATAAGGGTGGACACTCTTGGGGCTGAGAGGTTCGGTGAGGTTGGGTGAGCCAACGCAGACCCTTTCAAGTAATACTGCATGGTACCCATCCCATGGGTCCCAAATCTCCAGGTTCAAGGGCATCTTCCTACATCGAAAACATGCATGAGAAACCCAGAAGATGGTACACCGTGTGATCGGGAAAGGTTTCTGAAACGCACCTCATTTCTCATCTCCTTTGCTCGGGTTCGCCATTCCAGCCGATTTACTAGCCATCTCCCTCTTTGGAGAATCAGCACCTTTAACCTCCTGTTCCGTACAGTTTGCAATTTGTCCTGAGGATGAAGGGGAAGAGGGGGAAACAATGAGAGACTAGCTCTAGGTGTTGGGACAGGCACGGGTCACTCTATTTTCCCATCAGGAAGAAGAATTAAGCACAAGCTCAGCCTGCCCCCCAGAACCAGAAGAGGGCCTGAAGCAATCCTGCGCTTTTGCGGCCAGCTCCCAAAAAAGCGAGTTGAAAAATGGAGCTCAGGGGCCCTGCAATTCACAAACCTGCAGAGTTTTAAATGATACCTCTCGTCCACAAATATATTAAGGGAAGGCAACGAAGAGGCTTTGAAAGTAAGGCAGAATTGCAGGAAACAGATTTCAGGAGGTAGATTCGAATCGCCTTGAAAGCACATGAAAAGCGGCAAAACGTGGACAATGATGCCCTTGGCCAAAAAGGGCGTATGCGTTTTTTCCTGAATATATTCAGGAAAAAACGCATACGCCCTTTTTGGCCAACCAAGCAACCTGGAAAGGCAAATCAGCGCTCCAAAGAAGTCTCGCTTCCCAGCGGGCAAAAGGGCCATGCGGAAAAAGGTGTCCAAACCAGAAATGCAGGACCGGCCATGGAGAAATGGGAGCCTTGCTACGCTGATGGGTGGGATGTAAATTGCCAACAGCCACTCTGGAGAAGTGTACGGTGTGTTCTGAAACATCTAAAAAACACAGCTTGGAGAGCATAGGGCACTTCCACTCATGGGCGTATAAATTGGGAAAACTAAAAATCAGCAAGACACAGGCACCCCAAAGTTTAGGGCTGCTCTGTTGACAAGAACCCCCACTTCATTACACCTTAAATATCCTAGGAAAGAGAAAAATGGATAAAGAAGTTGTGGTCCTCATGTACAATGGAATATCACTCAGCCATGAAATCAACGTCATAAGCCTAGTAGCAGCACGATGAGTGGATTTAGGTATGACGATTCTAAGTGAAATAAGTCACACAGAAAAAGACACTTATCCTAAGATATCACTTCTAGAGGGAATGTAAAAAACCGCTACACTTGAACTGAATTGCAAAACAGAACAGAGTCACACGTTTAGGAAACACACTATGGCTGCTGAACGGGAAAGGTGAGGTGGGGTGATGCATAAAACAAGGGTTTCAAATTAGCTCAGATACCGTTCCATAAACCCAATATGTAAGAGACAAGACCTATTCCTTTTTCAGTGAACTGGACTCAACACCCCCTATTCACCGCCCAAGAATATATCTGACTAGTAAGAATCTTCAAACCTATGTATTGATATCTCTCTGTAAGTGAGTCAAGGGGGTGTAAAGCGGCATAAACACAGCCGTGAAAAGCAGCTAAACCCCATTATAAAAATAAATTACTTTTAAAAACCAGTGAAACAAAGACAGTGAAAGAGAGAGAAATTCTTACAAAATTCGTTCAGGGGCTGTGATGCAACCTGGATTGACCATATCTAGACCCACAGCTGATTGAGACATAAGGGTGGACACTCTTGGGGCTGAGAGGTTCGGTGAGGTTGGGTGAGCCAACGCAGACCCTTTCAAGTAATACTGCATGGTACCCATCCCATGGGTCCCAAATCTCCAGGTTCAAGGGCACTTTCCTGCAACGAAAACATGCATGAGAAACCCAGAAGATGGTACACCGTGTGATCGGGAAAGGTTTCTGAAACGCACCTCATTTCTCATCTCCTTTGCTCGGGTTCGCCATTCCAGCCGATTTACTAGCCATCTCCCTCTTTGGAGAATCAGCACCTTTAACCTCCTGTTCCGTACAGTTTGCAATTTGTCCTGAGGATGAAGGGGAAGAGGGGGAAACAATGAGAGACTAGCTCTAGGTGTTGGGACAGGCACGGGTCACTCTATTTTCCCATCAGGAAGAAGAATTAAGCACAAGCTCAGCCTGCCCCCCAGAACCAGAAGAGGGCCTGAAGCAATCCTGCGCTTTTGCGGCCAGCTCCCAAAAAAGCGAGTTGAAAAATGGAGCTCAGGGGCCCTGCAATTCACAAACCTGCAGAGTTTTAAATGATACCTCTCGTCCACAAATATATTAAGGGAAGGCAACGAAGAGGCTTTGAAAGTAAGGCAGAATTGCAGGAAACAGATTTCAGGAGGTAGATTCGAATCGCCTTGAAAGCACATGAAAAGCGGCAAAACGTGGACAATGATGCCCTTGGCCAAAAAGGGCGTATGCGTTTTTTCCTGAATATATTCAGGAAAAAACGCATACGCCCTTTTTGGCCAACCAAGCAACCTGGAAAGGCAAATCAGCGCTCCAAAGAAGTCTCGCTTCCCAGCGGGCAAAAGGGCCATGCGGAAAAAGGTGTCCAAACCAGAAATGCAGGACCGGCCATGGAGAAATGGGAGCCTTGCTACGCTGATGGGTGGGATGTAAATTGCCAACAGCCACTCTGGAGAAGTGTACGGTGTGTTCTGAAACATCTAAAAAACACAGCTTGGAGAGCATAGGGCACTTCCACTCATGGGCGTATAAATTGGGAAAACTAAAAATCAGCAAGACACAGGCACCCCAAAGTTTAGGGCTGCTCTGTTGACAAGAACCCCCACTTCATTACACCTTAAATATCCTAGGAAAGAGAAAAATGGATAAAGAAGTTGTGGTCCTCATGTACAATGGAATATCACTCAGCCATGAAATCAACGTCATAAGCCTAGTAGCAGCACGATGAGTGGATTTAGGTATGACGATTCTAAGTGAAATAAGTCACACAGAAAAAGACACTTATCCTAAGATATCACTTCTAGAGGGAATGTAAAAACCGCTACACTTGAACTGAATTGCAAAACAGAACAGAGTCACACGTTTAGGAAACACACTATGGCTGCTGAACGGGAAAGGTGAGGTGGGGTGATGCATAAAACAAGGGTTTCAAATTAGCTCAGATACCGTTCCATAAACCCAATATGTAAGAGACAAGACCTATTCCTTTTTCAGTGAACTGGACTCAACACCCCCTATTCACCGCCCAAGAATATATCTGACTAGTAAGAATCTTCAAACCTATGTATTGATATCTCTCTGTAAGTGAGTCAAGGGGGTGTAAAGCGGCATAAACACAGCCGTGAAAAGCAGCTAAACCCCATTATAAAAATAAATTACTTTTAAAAACCAGTGAAACAAAGACAGTGAAAGAGAGAGAAATTCTTACAAAATTCGTTCAGGGGCTGTGATGCAACCTGGATTGACCATATCTAGACCCACAGCTGATTGAGACATAAGGGTGGACACTCTTGGGGCTGAGAGGTTCGGTGAGGTTGGGTGAGCCAACGCAGACCCTTTCAAGTAATACTGCATGGTACCCATCCCATGGGTCCCAAATCTCCAGGTTCAAGGGCACTTTCCTGCAACGAAAACATGCATGAGAAACCCAGAAGATGGTACACCGTGTGATCGGGAAAGGTTTCTGAAACGCACCTCATTTCTCATCTCCTTTGCTCGGGTTCGCCATTCCAGCCGATTTACTAGCCATCTCCCTCCTTGGAGAATCAGCACCTTTAACCTCCTGTTCCGTACAGGTTGCAATTTGTCCTGAGGATGAACGGGAAGAGGGAGAACCAATGAGAGACTAGCTCTAGGTGTTGGGACAGGCACGGGTCACTCTATTTTCCCATCAGGAATAAGAATTAAGCACAAGCTCAGCCTGCCCCCCAGAACCAGAAGAGGGCCTGAAGCAATCCTGCGCTTTTGCGGCCAGCTCCCAAAAAAGCGAGTTGAAAAATGGAGCTCAGGGGCCCTGCAATTCACAAACCTGCAGAGTTTTAAATGATACCTCTTGTCCACAAATATATTAAGGGAAGGCAACGAAGAGGCTTTGAAAGCAAGGCAGAATTGCAGGAAACAGATTTCAGGAGGTAGATTCGAATCGCCTTGAAAGCACATGAAAAGCGGCAAAACGTGGACAATGATGCCCTTGGCCAAAAAGGGCGTATGCGTTTTTTCCTGAATATATTCAGGAAAAAACGCATACGCCCTTTTTGGCCAACCAAGCAACCTGGAAAGGCCAATCAGCGCTCCAAAGAAGTCTCGCTTCCCAGCGGGCAAAAGGGCCATGCGGAAAAAAGTGTCCAAACCAGAAATGCAGGACCGGCCATGGAGAAATGGGAGCCTTGCTACGCTGATGGGTGGGATGTAAATTGCCAACAGCCACTCTGCAGAAGTGTACGGTGTGTTCTGAAACATCTAAAAAACACAGCTTGGAGAGCATAGGGCACTTCCACTCATGGGCGTATAAATTGGGAAAACTAAAAATCAGCAAGACACAGGCACCCCAAAGTTTAGGGCTGCTCTGTTGACAAGAACCCCCACTTCATTACACCTTAAATATCCTAGGAAAGAGAAAAATGGATAAAGAAGTTGTGGTCCTCATGTACAATGGAATATCACTCAGCCATGAAATCAACGTCATAAGGCTAGTAGCAGCACGATGAGTGGATTTAGGTACGACGATTCTAAGTGAAATAAGTCACACAGAAAAAGACACTTATCCTAAGATATCACTTCTAGAGGGAATGTAAAAACCGCTACACTTGAACTGAATTGCAAAACAGAACAGAGTCACACGTTTAGGAAACACACTATGGCTGCTGAACGGGAAAGGTGAGGTGGGGTGATGCATAAAACAAGGGTTTCAAATTAGCTCAGATACCGTTCCATAAACCCAATATGTAAGAGACAAGACCTATTCCTTTTTCAGTGAACTGGACTCAACACCCCCTATTCACCGCACAAGAATATATCTGACTAGTAAGAATCTTCAAACCTATGTATTGATATCTCTCTGTAAGTGAGTCAAGGGGGTGTAAAGCGGCATAAACACAGCCGTGAAAAGCAGCTAAACCCCATTATAAAAATAAATTACTTTTAAAAACCAGTGAAACAAAGACAGTGAAAGAGAGAGAAATTCTTACAAAATTCGTTCAGGGGCTGTGATGCAACCTGGATTGACCATATCTAGACCCACAGCTGATTGAGACATAAGGGTGGACACTCTTGGGGCTGAGAGGTTCGGTGAGGTTGGGTGAGCCAACACAGACCCTTTCAAGTAATACTGCATGGTACCCATCCCATGGGTCCCAAATCTCCAGGTTCAAGGGCACTTTCCTGCAACGAAAACATGCATGAGAAACCCAGAAGATGGTACACCGTGTGATCGGGAAAGGTTTCTGAAACGCACCTCATTTCTCATCTCCTTTGCTCGGGTTCGCCATTCCAGCCGATTTACTAGCCATCTCCCTCCTTGGAGAATCAGCACCTTTAACCTCCTGTTCCGTACAGGTTGCAATTTGTCCTGAGGATGAACGGGAAGAGGGAGAACCAATGAGAGACTAGCTCTAGGTGTTGGGACAGGCACGGGTCACTCTATTTTCCCATCAGGAAGAAGAATTAAGCACAAGCTCAGCCTGCCCCCCAGAACCAGAAGAGGGCCTGAAGCAATCCTGCGCTTTTGCGGCCAGCTCCCAAAAAAGCGAGTTGAAAAATGGAGCTCAGGGGCCCTGCAATTCACAAACCTGCAGAGTTTTAAATGATACCTCTCGTCCACAAATATATTAAGGGAAGGCAACGAAGAGGCTTTGAAAGCAAGGCAGAATTGCAGGAAACAGATTTCAGGAGGTAGATTCGAATCGCCTTGAAAGCACATGAAAAGCGGCAAAACGTGGACAATGATGCCCTTGGCCAAAAAGGGCGTATGCGTTTTTTCCTGAATATATTCAGGAAAAAACGCATACGCCCTTTTTGGCCAACCAAGCAACCTGGAAAGGCCAATCAGCACTCCAAAGAAGTCTCGCTTCCCAGCGGGCAAAAGGGCCATGCGGAAAAAAGTGTCCAAACCAGAAATGCAGGACCGGCCATGGAGAAATGGGAGCCTTGCTACGCTGATGGGTGGGATGTAAATTGCCAACAGCCACTCTGGAGAAGTGTACGGTGTGTTCTGAAACATCTAAAAAACACAGCTTGGAGAGCATAGGGCACTTCCACTCATGGGCGTATAAATTGGGAAAACTAAAAATCAGCAAGACACAGGCACCCCAAAGTTTAGGGCTGCTCTGTTGACAAGAACCCCCACTTCATTACACCTTAAATATCCTAGGAAAGAGAAAAATGGATAAAGAAGTTGTGGTCCTCATGTACAATGGAATATCACTCAGCCATGAAATCAACGTCATAAGGCTAGTAGCAGCACGATGAGTGGATTTAGGTACGACGATTCTAAGTGAAATAAGTAACACAGCAAAAGACACTTATCCTAAGATATCACTTCTAGAGGGAATGTAAAAACCGCTACACTTGAACTGAATTGCAAAACAGAACAGAGTCACACGTTTAGGAAACACACTATGGCTGCTGAACGGGAAAGGTGAGGTGGGGTGATGCATAAAACAAGGGTTTCAAATTAGCTCAGATACCGTTCCATAAACCCAATATGTAAGAGACAAGACCTATTCCTTTTTCAGTGAACTGGACTCAACACCCCCTATTCACCGCACAAGAATATATCTGACTAGTAAGAATCTTCAAACCTATGTATTGATATCTCTCTGTAAGTGAGTCAAGGGGGTGTAAAGCGGCATAAACACAGCCGGGAAAAGCAGCTAAACCCCATTATAAAAATAAATTACTTTTAAAAACCAGTGAAACAAAGACAGTGAAAGAGAGAGAAATTCTTCCAAAATTCGTTCAGGGGCTGTGATGCAACCTGGATTGACCATATCTAGACCCACAGCTGATTGAGACATAAGGGTGGACACTCTTGGGGCTGAGAGGTTCGGTGAGGTTGGGTGAGCCAACACAGACCCTTTCAAGTAATACTGCATGGTACCCATCCCATGGGTCCCAAATCTCCAGGTTCAAGGGCATCTTCCTACATCGAAAACATGCATGAGAAACCCAGAAGATGGTACACCGTGTGATCGGGAAAGGATTCTGAAACGCACCTCATTTCTCATCTCCTTTGCTCGGGTTCGCCATTCCAGCCGATTTACTAGCCATCTCCCTCCTTGGAGAATCAGCACCTTTAACCTCCTGTTCCGTATAGGTTGCAATTTGTCCTGAGGATGAACGGGAAGAGGGAGAACCAATGAGAGACTAGCTCTAGGTGTTGGGACAGGCACGGGTCACTCTATTTTCCCATCAGGAAGAAGAATTAAGCACAAGCTCAGCCTGCCCCCCAGAACCAGAAGAGGGCCTGAAGCAATCCTGCGCTTTTGCGGCCAGCTCCCAAAAAAGCGAGTTGAAAAATGGAGCTCAGGGGCCCTGCAATTCACAAACCTGCAGAGTTTTAAATGATACCTCTCGTCCACAAATATATTGAGGGTAGGCAACGAAGAGGCTTTGAAAGCAAGGCAGAATTGCAGGAAACAGATTTCAGGAGGTAGATTCGAATCGCCTTGAAAGCACATGAAAAGCGGCAAAACGTGGACAATGATGCCCTTGGCCAAAAAGCGCGTATGCGATTTTTCCTGAATATATTCAGGAAAAAACGCATACGCCCTTTTTGGCCAACCAAGCAACCTGGAAAGGCCAATCAGCGCTCCAAAGAAGTCTCGCTTCCCAGCGGGCAAAAGGGCCATGCGGAAAAAAGTGTCCAAACCAGAAATGCAGGACCGGCCATGGAGAAATGGGAGCCTTGCTACGCTGATGGGTGGGATGTAAATTGCCAACAGCCACTCTGGAGAAGTGTACGGTGTGTTCTGAAACATCTAAAAAACACAGCTTGGAGAGCATAGGGCACTTCCACTCATGGGCGTATAAATTGGGAAAACTAAAAATCAGCAAGACACAGGCACCCCAAAGTTTAGGGCTGCTCTGTTGACAAGAACCCCCACTTCATTACACCTTAAATATCCTAGGAAAGAGAAAAATGGATAAAGAAGTTGTGGTCCTCATGTACAATGGAATATCACTCAGCCATGAAATCAACGTCATAAGGCTAGTAGCAGCACGATGAGTGGATTTAGGTACGACGATTCTAAGTGAAATAAGTCACACAGAAAAAGACACTTATCCTAAGATATCACTTCTAGAGGGAATGTAAAAACCGCTACACTTGAACTGAATTGCAAAAGAGAACAGAGTCACACGTTTAGGAAACACACTATGGCTGCTGAACGGGAAAGGTGAGGTGGGGTGATGCATAAAACAAGGGTTTCAAATTAGCTCAGATACCGTTCCATAAACCCAATATGTAAGAGACAAGACCTATTCCTTTTTCAGTGAACTGGACTCAACACCCCCTATTCACCGCACAAGAAAATATCTGACTAGTAAGAATCTTCAAACCTATGTATTGATATCTCTCTGTAAGTGAGTCAAGGGGGTGTAAAGCGGCATAAACACAGCCGTGAAAAGCAGCTAAACCCCATTATAAAAATAAATTCCTTTTAAAAACCAGTGAAACAAAGACAGTGAAAGAGAGAGAAATTCTTCCAAAATTCGTTCAGGGGCTGTGATGCAACCTGGATTGACCATATCTAGACCCACAGCTGATTGAGACATAAGGGTGGACACTCTTGGGGCTGAGAGGTTCGGTGAGGTTGGGTGAGCCAACACAGACCCTTTCAAGTAATACTGCATGGTACCCATCCCATGGGTCCCAAATCTCCAGGTTCAAGGGGATCTTCCTACATCGAAAACATGCATGAGAAACCCATAAGATGGTACACCGTGTGATCGGGAAAGGATTCTGAAACGCACCTCATTTCTCATCTCCTTTGCTCGGGTTCGCCATTTCAGCCGATTTACTAGCCATCTCCCTCCTTGGAGAATCAGAACCTTTAACCTCCTGTTCTGTATAGGTTGCAATTTGTCCTGAGGATGAACGGGAAGAGGGAGAACCAATGAGAGACTAGCTCTAGGTGTTGGGACAGGCACGGGTCACTCTATTTTCCCATCAGGAAGAAGAATTAAGCACAAGCTCAGCCTGCCCCCCAGAACCAGAAGAGGGCCTGAAGCAATCCTGCGCTTTTGCGGCCAGCTCCCAAAAAAGCGAGTTGAAAAATGGAGCTCAGGGGCCCTGCAATTCACAAACCTGCAGAGTTTTAAATGATACCTCTCGTCCACAAATATATTGAGGGTAGGCAACGAAGAGGCTTTGAAAGCAAGGCAGAATTGCAGGAAACAGATTTCAGGAGGTAGATTCGAATCGCCTTGAAAGCACATGAAAAGCGGCAAAACGTCGACAATGATGCCCTTGGCCAAAAAGGGCGTATGCGATTTTTCCTGAATATATTCAGGAAAAAACGCATACGCCCTTTTTGGCCAACCAAGCAACCTGGAAAGGCCAATCAGCGCTCCAAAGAAGGCTCGCTTCCCAGCGGGCAAAAGGGCCATGCGGAAAAAAGTGTCCAAACCAGAAATGCAGGACCGGCCATGGAGAAATGGGAGCCTTGCTACGCTGATGGGTGGGATGTAAATTGCCAACAGCCACTCTGGAGAAGTGTACGGTGTGTTCTGAAACATCTAAAAAACACAGCTTGGAGAGCATAGGGCACTTCCACTCATGGGCGTATAAATTGGGAAAACTAAAAATCAGCAAGACACAGGCACCCCAAAGTTTAGGGCTGCTCTGTTGACAAGAACCCCCACTTCATTACACCTTAAATATCCTAGGAAAGAGAAAAATGGATAAAGAAGTTGTGGTCCTCATGTACAATGGAATATCACTCAGCCATGAAATCAACGTCATAAGGCTAGTAGCAGCACGATGAGTGGATTTAGGTACGACGATTCTAAGTGAAATAAGTCACACAGAAAAAGACACTTATCCTAAGATATCACTTCTAGAGGGAATGTAAAAACCGCTACACTTGAACTGAATTGCAAAAGAGAACAGAGTCACACGTTTAGGAAACACACTATGGCTGCTGAACGGGAAAGGTGAGGTGGGGTGATGCATAAAACAAGGGTTTCAAATTAGCTCAGATACCGTTCCATAAACCCAATATGTAAGAGACAAGACCTATTCCTTTTTCAGTGAACTGGACTCAACACCCCCTATTCACCGCACAAGAAAATATCTGACTAGTAAGAATCTTCAAACCTATGTATTGATATCTCTCTGTAAGTGAGTCAAGGGGGTGTAAAGCGGCATAAACACAGCCGTGAAAAGCAGCTAAACCCCATTATAAAAATAAATTCCTTTTAAAAACCAGTGAAACAAAGACAGTGAAAGAGAGAGAAATTCTTCCAAAATTCGTTCAGGGGCTGTGATGCAACCTGGATTGACCATATCTAGACCCACAGCTGATTGAGACATAAGGGTGGACACTCTTGGGGCTGAGAGGTTCGGTGAGGTTGGGTGAGCCAACGCAGACCCTTTCAAGTAATACTGCATGGTACCCATCCCATGGGTCCCAAATCTCCAGGTTCAAGGGCATCTTCCTACATCGAAAACATGCATGAGAAACCCAGAAGATGGTACACCGTGTGATCGGGAAAGGTTTCTGAAACGCACCTCATTTCTCATCTCCTTTGCTTGGGTTCGCCATTTCAGCCGGTTTACTAGCCATCTCCCTCTTTGGAGAATCAGCACCTTTAACCTCCGGTTCCGTACAGGTTGCAATTTGTCCTGAGGATGAAGGGGAAGAGGGGGAACCAATGAGAGACTAGCTCTAGGTGTTGGGACAGGCACGGGTCACTCTATTTTCCCATCAGGAAGAAGAATTAAGCACAAGCTCAGCCTGCCCCCCAGAAACAGAAGAGGGCCTGAAGCAATCCTGCGCTTTTGCGGCCAGCTCCCAAAAAAGCGAGTTGAAAAATGGAGCTCATGGGCCCTGCAATTCACAAACCTGCAGAGTTTTAAATGATACCTCTCGTCCACAAATATATTGAGGGTAGGCAACGAAGAGGCTTTGAAAGCAAGGCAGAATTGCAGGAAACAGATTTCAGGAGGTAGATTCGAATCGCCTTGAAAGCACATGAAAAGCGGCAAAACTTGGACAATGATGCCCTTGGCCAAAAAGGGCGTATGCGTTTTTTCCTGAATATATTCAGGAAAAAACGCATACGCCCTTTTTGGCCAACCAAGCAACCTGGAAAGGCCAATCAGCGCTCCAAAGAAGTCTCGCTTCACAGCGGGCAAAAGGGCCATGCGGAAAAAAGTGTCCAAACCAGAAATGCAGGACCGGCCATGGAGAAATGGGAGCCTTGCTACGCTGATGGGTGGGATGTAAATTGCCAACAGCCACTCTGGAGAAGTGTACGGTGTGTTCTGAAACATCTAAAAAACACAGCTTGGAGAGCATAGGGCACTTCCACTCATGGGCGTATAAATTGGGAAAACTAAAAATCAGCAAGACACAGGCACCCCAAAGTTTAGGGTTGCTCTGTTGACAAGAACCCCCACTTCATTACACCTTAAATATCCTAGGAAAGAGAAAAATGGATAAAGAAGTTGTGGTCCTCATGTACAATGGAATATCACTCAGCCATGAAATCAACGTCATAAGGCTAGTAGCAGCACGATGAGTGGATTTAGGTACGACGATTCTAAGTGAAATAAGTCACACAGAAAAAGACACTTATCCTAAGATATCACTTCTAGAGGGAATGTAAAAACCGCTACACTTGAACTGAATTGCAAAAGAGAACAGAATCACACGTTTAGGAAACACACTATGGCTGCTGAACGGGAAAGGTGAGGTGGGGTGATGCATAAAACAAGGGTTTCAAATTAGCTCAGATACCGTTCCATAAACCCAATATGTAAGAGACAAGACCTATTCCTTTTTCAGTGAACTGGACTCAACACCCCCTATTCACCGCACAAGAAAATATCTGACTAGTAAGAATCTTCAAACCTATGTATTGATATCTCTCTGTAAGTGAGTCAAGGGGGTGTAAAGCGGCATAAACACAGCCGTGAAAAGCAGCTAAACCCCATTATAAAAATAAATTCCTTTTAAAAACCAGTGAAACAAAGACAGTGAAAGAGAGAGAAATTCTTCCAAAATTCGTTCAGGGGCTGTGATGCAACCTGGATTGACCATATCTAGACCCACAGCTGATTGAGACATAAGGGTGGACACTCTTGGGGCTGAGAGGTTCGGTGAGGTTGGGTGAGCCAACGCAGACCCTTTCAAGTAATACTGCATGGTACCCATCCCATGGGTCCCAAATCTCCAGGTTCAAGGGCATCTTCCTACATCGAAAACATGCATGAGAAACCCAGAAGATGGTACACCGTGTGATCGGGAAAGGTTTCTGAAACGCACCTCATTTCTCATCTCCTTTGCTTGGGTTCGCCATTTCAGCCGGTTTACTAGCCATCTCCCTCTTTGGAGAATCAGCACCTTTAACCTCCGGTTCCGTACAGGTTGCAATTTGTCCTGAGGATGAAGGGGAAGAGGGGGAACCAATGAGAGACTAGCTCTAGGTGTTGGGACAGGCACGGGTCACTCTATTTTCCCATCAGGAAGAAGAATTAAGCACAAGCTCAGCCTGCCCCCCAGAACCAGAAGAGGGCCTGAAGCAATCCTGCGCTTTTGCGGCCAGCTCCCAAAAAAGCGAGTTGAAAAATGGAGCTCAGGGGCCCTGCAATTCACAAACCTGCAGAGTTTTAAATGATACCTCTCGTCCACAAATATATTGAGGGTAGGCAACGAAGAGGCTTTGAAAGCAAGGCAGAATTGCAGGAAACAGATTTCAGGAGGTAGATTCGAATCGCCTTGAAAGCACATGAAAAGCGGCAAAACGTGGACAATGATGCCCTTGGCCAAAAAGGGCGTATGCGTTTTTTCCTGAATATATTCAGGAAAAAACGCATACGCCCTTTTTGGCCAACCAAGCAACCTGGAAAGGCCAATCAGCGCTCCAAAGAAGTCTCGCTTCCCAGCGGGCAAAAGGGCCATGCGGAAAAAAGTGTCCAAACCAGAAATACAGGACCGGCCATGAAGAAATGGGAGCCTTGCTACGCTGATGGGTGGGATGTAAATTGCCAACAGCCACTCTGGAGAAGTGTACGGTGTGTTCTGAAACATCTAAAAAACTCAGCTTGGAGAGCATAGGGCACTTCCACTCATGGGCGTATAAATTGGGAAAACTAAAAATCAGCAAGACACAGGCACCCCAAAGTTTAGGGCTGCTCTGTTGACAAGAACCCCCACTTCATTACACCTTAAATATCCTAGGAAAGAGAAAAATGGATAAAGAAGTTGTGGTCCTCATGTACAATGGAATATCACTCAGCCATGAAATCAACGTCATAAGGCTAGTAGCAGCACGATGAGTGGATTTAGGTATGACGATTCTAAGTGAAATAAGTCACACAGAAAAAGACACTTATCCTAAGATATCACTTCTAGAGGGAATGTAAAAACCGCTACACTTGAACTGAATTGCAAAACAGAACAGAGTCACACGTTTAGGAAACACACTATGGCTGCTGAACGGGAAAGGTGAGGTGGGGTGATGCATAAAACAAGGGTTTCAAATTAGCTCAGATACCGTTCCATAAACCCAATATGTAAGAGACAAGACCTATTCCTTTTTCAGTGAACTGGACTCAACACCCCCTATTCACCGCACAAGAATATATCTGACTAGTAAGAATCTTCAAACCTATGTATTGATATCTCTCTGTAAGTGAGTCAAGGGGGTGTAAAGCGGCATAAACACAGCCGTGAAAAGCAGCTAAACCCCATTATAAAAATAAAATACTTTTCAAAACCCGTGAAACAAAGACAGTGAAAGAGAGAGAAATTCTTCCAAAATTCGTTCAGGGGCTGTGATGCAACCTGGATTGACCATATCTAGACCCACAGCTGATTGAGACATAAGGGTGGACACTCTTGGGGCTGAGAGGTTCGGTGAGGTTGGGTGAGCCAACGCAGACCCTTTCAAGTAATACTGCATGGTACCCATCCCATGGGTCCCAAATCTCCAGGTTCAAGGGCATCTTCCTACATCGAAAACATGCATGAGAAACCCAGAAGATGGTACACCGTGTGATCGGGAAAGGTTTCTGAAACGCACCTCATTTCTCATCTCCTTGGCTCGGGTTCGCCATTCCAGCCGATTTACTAGCCATCTCCCTCTTTGGAGAATCAGCACCTTTAACCTCCTGTTCCGTACAGGTTGCAATTTGTCCTGAGGATGAAGGGGAAGAGGGGGAAACAATGAGAGACTAGCTCTAGGTGTTGGGACAGGCACGGGTCACTCTATTTTCCCATCAGGAAGAAGAATTAAGCACAAGCTCAGCCTGCCCCCCAGAACCAGAAGAGGGCCTGAAGCAATCCTGCGCTTTTGCGGCCAGCTCCCAAAAAAGCGAGTTGAAAAATGGAGCTCAGGGGCCCTGCAATTCACAAACCTGCAGAGTTTTAAATGATACCTCTTGTCCACAAATATATTAAGGGAAGGCAACGAAGAGGCTTTGAAAGTAAGGCAGAATTGCAGGAAACAGATTTCAGGAGGTAGATTCGAATCGCCTTGAAAGCACATGAAAAGCGGCAAAACGTGGACAATGATGCCCTTGGCCAAAAAGGGCGTATGCGTTTTTTCCTGAATATATTCAGGAAAAAACGCATACGCCCTTTTTGGCCAACCAAGCAACCTGGAAAGGCAAATCAGCGCTCCAAAGAAGTCTCGCTTCCCAGCGGGCAAAAGGGCCATGCGGAAAAAAGTGTCCAAACCAGAAATGCAGGACCGGCCATGGAGAAATGGGAGCCTTGCTACGCTGATGGGTGGGATGTAAATTGCAAACAGCCACTCTGGAGAAGTGTACGGTGTGTTCTGAAACATCTAAAAAACACAGCTTGGAGAGCATAGGGCACTTCCACTCATGGGCGTATAAATTGGGAAAACTAAAAATCAGCAAGACACAGGCACCCCAAAGTTTTTGGGCTGCTCTGTTGACAAGAACCCCCACTTCATTACACCTTAAATATCCTAGGAAAGAGAAAAATGGATAAAGAAGTTGTGGTCCTCATGTACAATGGAATATCACTCAGCCATGAAATCAACGTCATAAGGCTAGTAGCAGCACGATGAGTGGATTTAGGTACGACGATTCTAAGTGAAATAAGTCACACAGAAAAAGACACTTATCCTAAGATATCACTTCTAGAGGGAATGTAAAAACCGCTACACTTGAACTGAATTGCAAAACAGAACAGAGTCACACGTTTAGGAAACACACTATGGCTGCTGAACGGGAAAGGTGAGGTGGGGTGATGCATAAAACAAGGGTTTCAAATTAGCTCAGATACCGTTCCATAAACCCAATATGTAAGAGACAAGACCTATTCCTTTTTCAGTGAACTGGACTCAACACCCCCTATTCACCGCACAAGAATATATCTGACTAGTAAGAATCTTCAAACCTATGTATTGATATCTCTCTGTAAGTGAGTCAAGGGGGTGTAAAGCGGCATAAACACAGCCGTGAAAAGCAGCTAAACCCCATTATAAAAATAAATTACTTTTAAAAACCAGTGAAACAAAGACAGTGAAAGAGAGAGAAATTCTTACAAAATTCGTTCAGGGGCTGTGATGCAACCTGGATTGACCATATCTAGACCCACAGCTGATTGAGACATAAGGGTGGACACTCTTGGGGCTGAGAGTTTCGGTGAGATTGGGTGAGCCAACGCAGACCCTTTCAAGTAATACTGCATGGTACCCATCCCATGGGTCCCAAATCTCCAGGTTCAAGGGCATCTTCCTACATCGAAAACAGGCATGAGAAACCCAGAAGATGGTACACCGTGTGATCGGGAAAGGTTTCTGAAACGCACCTCATTTCTCATCTCCTTTGCTCGGGTTCGCCATTCCAGCCGGTTTACTAGCCATCTCCCTCTTTGGAGAATCAGCACCTTTAACCTCCTGTTCCGTACAGGTTGCAATTTGTCCTGAGGATGAAGGGGAAGAGGGGGAACCAATGAGAGACTAGCTCTAGGTGTTGGGACAGGCATGGGTCACTCTATTTTCCCATCAGGAAGAAGAATTAAGCACAAGCTCAGCCTGCCCCCCAGAACCAGATGAGGGCCTGAAGCAATCCTGCGCTTTTGCGGCCAGCTCCCAAAAAAGCGAGTTGAAAAATGGAGCTCAGGGGCCCTGCAATTCACAAACCTGCAGAGTTTTAAATGATACCTCTCGTCCACAAATATATTGAGGGTAGGCAACGAAGAGGCTTTGAAAGCAAGGCAGAATTGCAAGAAACAGATTTCAGGAGGTAGATTCGAATTGCCTTGAAAGCACATGAAAAGCGGCAAAACGTGGACAATGATGCCCTTGGCCAAAAAGGGCGTATGCGTTTTTTCCTGAATATATTCAGGAAAAAACGCATACGCCCTTTTTGGCCAACCAAGCAACCTGGAAAGGCCAATCAGCGCTCCAAAGAAGTCTCGCTTCCCAGCGGGCAAAAGGGCCATGCGGAAAAAAGTGTCCAAACCAGAAATGCAGGACCGGCCATGGAGAAATGGGAGCCTTGCTACGCTGATGGGTGGGATGTAAATTGCCAACAGCCACTCTGGAGAAGTGTACGGTGTGTTCTGAAACATCTAAAAAACACAGCTTGGAGAGCATAGGGCACTTCCACTCATGGGCGTATAAATTGGGAAAACTAAAAATCAGCAAGACACAGGCACCCCAAAGTTTAGGGCTGCTCTGTTGACAAGAACCCCCACTTCATTACACCTTAAATATCCTAGGAAAGAGAAAAATGGATAAAGAAGTTGTGGTCCTCATGTACAATGGAATATCACTCAGCCATGAAATCAACGTCATAAGGCTAGTAGCAGCACGATGAGTGGATTTAGGTACGACGATTCTAAGTGAAATAAGTCACACAGAAAAAGACACTTATCCTAAGATATCACTTCTAGAGGGAATGTAAAAACCGCTACACTTGAACTGAATTGCAAAACAGAACAGAGTCACACGTTTAGGAAACACACTATGGCTGCTGAACGGGAAAGGTGAGGTGGGGTGATGCATAAAACAAGGGTTTCAAATTAGCTCAGATACCGTTCCATAAACCCAATATGTAAGAGACAAGACCTATTCCTTTTTCAGTGAACTGGACTCAACACCCCCTATTCACCGCACAAGAATATATCTGACTAGTAAGAATCTTCAAACCTATGTATTGATATCTCTCTGTAAGTGAGTCAAGGGGGTGTAAAGCGGCATAAACACAGCCGTGAAAAGCAGCTAAACCCCATTATAAAAATAAATTACTTTTAAAAACCAGTGAAACAAAGACAGTGAAAGAGAGAGAAATTCTTACAAAATTCGTTCAGGGGCTGTGATGCAACCTGGATTGACCATATCTAGACCCACAGCTGATTGAGACATAAGGGTGGACACTCTTGGGGCTGAGAGGTTCGGTGAGGTTGGGTGAGCCAACGCAGACCCTTTCAAGTAATACTGCATGGTACCCATCCCATGGGTTCCAAATCTCCAGGTTCAAGGGCATCTTCCTACATCGAAAACATGCATGAGAAACCCAGAAGATGGTACACCGTGTGATCGGGAAAGGTTTCTGAAACGCACCTCATTTCTCATCTCCTTTGCTCGGGTTCGACATTCCAGCCGATTTACTAGCCATCTCCCTCTTTGGAGAATCAGCACCTTTAACCTCCTGTTCCATACAGGTTGCAATTTGTCCTGAGGATGAAGGGGAAGAGGGGGAACCAATGAGAGACTAGCTCTAGGTGTTGGGACAGGCATGGGTCACTCTATTTTCCCATCAGGAAGAAGAATTAAGCACAAGCTCAGCCTGCCCCCCAGAACCAGAAGAGGGCCTGAAGCAATCCTGCGCTTTTGCGGCCAGCTCCCAAAAAAGCGAGTTGAAAAATGGAGCTCAGGGGCCCTGCAATTCACAAACCTGCAGAGTTTTAAATGATACCTCTCGTCCACAAATATATTGAGGGTAGGCAACGAAGAGGCTTTGAAAGCAAGGCAGAATTGCAAGAAACAGATTTCAGGAGGTAGATTCGAATTGCCTTGAAAGCACATGAAAAGCGGCAAAACGTGGACAATGATGCCCTTGGCCAAAAAGGGCGTATGCGTTTTTTCCTGAATATATTCAGGAAAAAACGCATACGCCCTTTTTGGCCAACCAAGCAACCTGGAAAGGCCAATCAGCGCTCCAAAGAAGTCTCGCTTCCCAGCGGGCAAAAGGGCCATGCGGAAAAAAGTGTCCAAACCAGAAATGCAGGACCGGCCATGGAGAAATGGGAGCCTTGCTACGCTGATGGGTGGGATGTAAATTGCCAACAGCCACTCTGGAGAAGTGTACGGGGTGTTCTGAAACATCTAAAAAACACAGCTTGGAGAGCATAGGGCACTTCCACTCATGGGCGTATAAATTGGGAAAACTAAAAATCAGCAAGACACAGGCACCCCAAAGTTTTTGGGCTGCTCTGTTGACAAGAACCCCCACTTCATTACACCTTAAATATCCTAGGAAAGAGAAAAATGGATAAAGAAGTTGTGGTCCTCATGTACAATGGAATATCACTCAGCCATGAAATCAACGTCATAAGGCTAGTAGCAGCACGATGAGTGGATTTAGGTACGACGATTCTAAGTGAAATAAGTCACACAGAAAAAGACACTTATCCTAAGATATCACTTCTAGAGGGAATGTAAAAACCGCTACACTTGAACTGAATTGCAAAAGAGAACAGAGTCACACGTTTAGGAAACACACTATGGCTGCTGAACGGGAAAGGTGAGGTGGGGTGATGCATAAAACAAGGGTTTCAAATTAGCTCAGATACCGTTCCATAAACCCAATATGTAAGAGACAAGACCTATTCCTTTTTCAGTGAACTGGACTCAACACCCCCTATTCACCGCACAAGAATATATCTGACTAGTAAGAATCTTCAAACCTATGTATTGATATCTCTCTGTAAGTGAGTCAAGGGGGTGTAAAGCGGCATAAACACAGCCGTGAAAAGCAGCTAAACCCCATTATAAAAATAAATTACTTTTAAAAACCAGTGAAACAAAGACAGTGAAAGAGAGAGAAATTCTTCCAAAATTCGTTCAGGGGCTGTGATGCAACCTGGATTGACCATATCTAGACCCACAGCTGATTGAGACATAAGGGTGGACACTCTTGGGGCTGAGAGGTTCGGTGAGGTTGGGTGAGCCAACGCAGACCCTTTCAAGTAATACTGCATGGTACCCATCCCATGGGTCCCAAATCTCCAGGTTCAAGGGCATCTTCCTACATCGAAAACATGCATGAGAAACCCAGAAGATGGTACACCGTGTGATCGGGAAAGGTTTCTGAAACACACCTCATTTCTCATCTCCTTTGCTCGGGTTCGCCATTCCAGCCGATTTACTAGCCATCTCCCTCTTTGGAGAATCAGCACCTTTAACCTCCTGTTCCGTACAGGTTGCAATTTGTCCTGAGGATGAAGGGGAAGAGGGGGAACCAATGAGAGACTAGCTCTAGGTGTTGGGACAGGCATGGGTCACTCTATTTTCCCATCAGGAAGAAGAATTAAGCACAAGCTCAGCCTGCCCCCCAGAACCAGAAGAGGGCCTGAAGCAATCCTGCGCTTTTGCGGCCAGCTCCCAAAAAAGCGAGTTGAAAAATGGAGCTCAGGGGCCCTGCAATTCACAAACCTGCAGAGTTTTAAATGATACCTCTCGTCCACAAATATATTAAGGGAAGGCAACGAAGAGGCTTTGAAAGCAAGGCAGAATTGCAGGAAACAGATTTCAGGAGGTAGATTCGAATCGCCTTGAAAGCACATGAAAAGCGGCAAAACGTGGACAATGATGCCCTTGGCCAAAAAGGGCGTATGCGTTTTTTCCTGAATATATTCAGGAAAAAACGCATACGCCCTTTTTGGCCAACCAAGCAACCTGGAAAGGCCAATCAGCGCTCCAAAGAAGTCTCGCTTCCCAGCGGGCAAAAGGGCCATGCGGAAAAAAGTGTCCAAACCAGAAATGCAGGACCGGCCATGGAGAAATGGGAGCCTTGCTACGCTGATGGGTGGGATGTAAATTGCCAACAGCCACTCTGGAGAAGTGTACGGTGTGTTCTGAAACATCTAAAAAACAGAGCTTGGAGAGCATAGGGCACTTCCACTCATGGGCGTATAAATTGGGAAAACTAAAAATCAGCAAGACACAGGCACCCCAAAGTTTAGGGCTGCTCTGTTGACAAGAACCCCCACTTCATTACACCTTAAATATCCTAGGAAAGAGAAAAATGGATAAAGAAGTTGTGGTCCTCATGTACAATGGAATATCACTCAGCCATGAAATCAACGTCATAAGGCTAGTAGCAGCACGATGAGTGGATTTAGGTACGACGATTCTAAGTGAAATAAGTCACACAGAAAAAGACACTTATCCTAAGATATCACTTCTAGAGGGAATGTAAAAACCGCTACACTTGAACTGAATTGCAAAACAGAACAGAGTCACACGTTTAGGAAACACACTATGGCTGCTGAACGGGAAAGGTGAGGTGGGGTGATGCATAAAACAAGGGTTTCAAATTAGCTCAGATACCGTTCCATAAACCCAATATGTAAGAGACAAGACCTATTCCTTTTTCAGTGAACTGGACTCAACACCCCCTATTCACCGCACAAGAATATATCTGACTAGTAAGAATCTTCAAACCTATGTATTGATATCTCTCTGTAAGTGAGTCAAGGGGGTGTAAAGCGGCATAAACACAGCCGTGAAAAGCAGCTAAACCCCATTATAAAAATAAATTACTTTTAAAAACCAGTGAAACAAAGACAGTGAAAGAGAGAGAAATTCTTACAAAATTCGTTCAGGGGCTGTGATGCAACCTGGATTGACCATATCTAGACCCACAGCTGATTGAGACATAAGGGTGGACACTCTTGGGGCTGAGAGGTTCGGTGAGGTTGGGTGAGCCAACGCAGACCCTTTCAAGTAATACTGCATGGTACCCATCCCATGGGTTCCAAATCTCCAGGTTCAAGGGCATCTTCCTACATCGAAAACATGCATGAGAAACCCAGAAGATGGTACACCGTGTGATCGGGAAAGGTTTCTGAAACGCACCTCATTTCTCATCTCCTTTGCTCGGGTTCGACATTCCAGCCGATTTACTAGCCATCTCCCTCTTTGGAGAATCAGCACCTTTAACCTCCTGTTCCATACAGGTTGCAATTTGTCCTGAGGATGAAGGGGAAGAGGGGGAACCAATGAGAGACTAGCTCTAGGTGTTGGGACAGGCATGGGTCACTCTATTTTCCCATCAGGAAGAAGAATTAAGCACAAGCTCAGCCTGCCCCCCAGAACCAGAAGAGGGCCTGAAGCAATCCTGCGCTTTTGCGGCCAGCTCCCAAAAAAGCGAGTTGAAAAATGGAGCTCAGGGGCCCTGCAATTCACAAACCTGCAGAGTTTTAAATGATACCTCTCGTCCACAAATATATTGAGGGTAGGCAACGAAGAGGCTTTGAAAGCAAGGCAGAATTGCAAGAAACAGATTTCAGGAGGTAGATTCGAATTGCCTTGAAAGCACATGAAAAGCGGCAAAACGTGGACAATGATGCCCTTGGCCAAAAAGGGCGTATGCGTTTTTTCCTGAATATATTCAGGAAAAAACGCATACGCCCTTTTTGGCCAACCAAGCAACCTGGAAAGGCCAATCAGCGCTCCAAAGAAGTCTCGCTTCCCAGCGGGCAAAAGGGCCATGCGGAAAAAAGTGTCCAAACCAGAAATGCAGGACCGGCCATGGAGAAATGGGAGCCTTGCTACGCTGATGGGTGGGATGTAAATTGCCAACAGCCACTCTGGAGAAGTGTACGGGGTGTTCTGAAACATCTAAAAAACACAGCTTGGAGAGCATAGGGCACTTCCACTCATGGGCGTATAAATTGGGAAAACTAAAAATCAGCAAGACACAGGCACCCCAAAGTTTTTGGGCTGCTCTGTTGACAAGAACCCCCACTTCATTACACCTTAAATATCCTAGGAAAGAGAAAAATGGATAAAGAAGTTGTGGTCCTCATGTACAATGGAATATCACTCAGCCATGAAATCAACGTCATAAGGCTAGTAGCAGCACGATGAGTGGATTTAGGTACGACGATTCTAAGTGAAATAAGTCACACAGAAAA
Organism: Balaenoptera acutorostrata; assembly: GCF_949987535.1. Lineage (NCBI taxonomy): Eukaryota > Metazoa > Chordata > Mammalia > Artiodactyla > Balaenopteridae > Balaenoptera > Balaenoptera acutorostrata. The sequence goes on along the minus strand of NW_026646087.1, from coordinate 419,920 downwards.
AGACACTTATCCTAAGATATCACTTCTAGAGGGAATGTAAAAACCGCTACACTTGAACTGAATTGCAAAAGAGAACAGAGTCACACGTTTAGGAAACACACTATGGCTGCTGAACGGGAAAGGTGAGGTGGGGTGATGCATAAAACAAGGGTTTCAAATTAGCTCAGATACCGTTCCATAAACCCAATATGTAAGAGACAAGACCTATTCCTTTTTCAGTGAACTGGACTCAACACCCCCTATTCACCGCACAAGAATATATCTGACTAGTAAGAATCTTCAAACCTATGTATTGATATCTCTCTGTAAGTGAGTCAAGGGGGTGTAAAGCGGCATAAACACAGCCGTGAAAAGCAGCTAAACCCCATTATAAAAATAAATTACTTTTAAAAACCAGTGAAACAAAGACAGTGAAAGAGAGAGAAATTCTTCCAAAATTCGTTCAGGGGCTGTGATGCAACCTGGATTGACCATATCTAGACCCACAGCTGATTGAGACATAAGGGTGGACACTCTTGGGGCTGAGAGGTTCGGTGAGGTTGGGTGAGCCAACGCAGACCCTTTCAAGTAATACTGCATGGTACCCATCCCATGGGTCCCAAATCTCCAGGTTCAAGGGCATCTTCCTACATCGAAAACATGCATGAGAAACCCAGAAGATGGTACACCGTGTGATCGGGAAAGGTTTCTGAAACACACCTCATTTCTCATCTCCTTTGCTCGGGTTCGCCATTCCAGCCGATTTACTAGCCATCTCCCTCTTTGGAGAATCAGCACCTTTAACCTCCTGTTCCGTACAGGTTGCAATTTGTCCTGAGGATGAAGGGGAAGAGGGGGAACCAATGAGAGACTAGCTCTAGGTGTTGGGACAGGCATGGGTCACTCTATTTTCCCATCAGGAAGAAGAATTAAGCACAAGCTCAGCCTGCCCCCCAGAACCAGAAGAGGGCCTGAAGCAATCCTGCGCTTTTGCGGCCAGCTCCCAAAAAAGCGAGTTGAAAAATGGAGCTCAGGGGCCCTGCAATTCACAAACCTGCAGAGTTTTAAATGATACCTCTCGTCCACAAATATATTAAGGGAAGGCAACGAAGAGGCTTTGAAAGCAAGGCAGAATTGCAGGAAACAGATTTCAGGAGGTAGATTCGAATCGCCTTGAAAGCACATGAAAAGCGGCAAAACGTGGACAATGATGCCCTTGGCCAAAAAGGGCGTATGCGTTTTTTCCTGAATATATTCAGGAAAAAACGCATACGCCCTTTTTGGCCAACCAAGCAACCTGGAAAGGCCAATCAGCGCTCCAAAGAAGTCTCGCTTCCCAGCGGGCAAAAGGGCCATGCGGAAAAAAGTGTCCAAACCAGAAATGCAGGACCGGCCATGGAGAAATGGGAGCCTTGCTACGCTGATGGGTGGGATGTAAATTGCCAACAGCCACTCTGGAGAAGTGTACGGTGTGTTCTGAAACATCTAAAAAACAGAGCTTGGAGAGCATAGGGCACTTCCACTCATGGGCGTATAAATTGGGAAAACTAAAAATCAGCAAGACACAGGCACCCCAAAGTTTAGGGCTGCTCTGTTGACAAGAACCCCCACTTCATTACACCTTAAATATCCTAGGAAAGAGAAAAATGGATAAAGAAGTTGTGGTCCTCATGTACAATGGAATATCACTCAGCCATGAAATCAACGTCATAAGGCTAGTAGCAGCACGATGAGTGGATTTAGGTACGACGATTCTAAGTGAAATAAGTCACACAGAAAAAGACACTTATCCTAAGATATCACTTCTAGAGGGAATGTAAAAACCGCTACACTTGAACTGAATTGCAAAACAGAACAGAGTCACACGTTTAGGAAACACACTATGGCTGCTGAACGGGAAAGGTGAGGTGGGGTGATGCATAAAACAAGGGTTTCAAATTAGCTCAGATACCGTTCCATAAACCCAATATGTAAGAGACAAGACCTATTCCTTTTTCAGTGAACTGGACTCAACACCCCCTATTCACCGCACAAGAATATATCTGACTAGTAAGAATCTTCAAACCTATGTATTGATATCTCTCTGTAAGTGAGTCAAGGGGGTGTAAAGCGGCATAAACACAGCCGTGAAAAGCAGCTAAACCCCATTATAAAAATAAATTACTTTTAAAAACCAGTGAAACAAAGACAGTGAAAGAGAGAGAAATTCTTACAAAATTCGTTCAGGGGCTGTGATGCAACCTGGATTGACCATATCTAGACCCACAGCTGATTGAGACATAAGGGTGGACACTCTTGGGGCTGAGAGGTTCGGTGAGGTTGGGTGAGCCAACGCAGACCCTTTCAAGTAATACTGCATGGTACCCATCCCATGGGTCCCAAATCTCCAGGTTCAAGGGCATCTTCCTACATCGAAAACATGCATGAGAAACCCAGAAGATGGTACACCGTGTGATCGGGAAAGGTTTCTGAAACGCACCTCATTTCTCATCTCCTTTGCTCGGGTTCGCCATTCCAGCCGATTTACTAGCCATCTCCCTCTTTGGAGAATCAGCACCTTTAACCTCCTGTTCCGTACAGTTTGCAATTTGTCCTGAGGATGAAGGGGAAGAGGGGGAAACAATGAGAGACTAGCTCTAGGTGTTGGGACAGGCACGGGTCACTCTATTTTCCCATCAGGAAGAAGAATTAAGCACAAGCTCAGCCTGCCCCCCAGAACCAGAAGAGGGCCTGAAGCAATCCTGCGCTTTTGCGGCCAGCTCCCAAAAAAGCGAGTTGAAAAATGGAGCTCAGGGGCCCTGCAATTCACAAACCTGCAGAGTTTTAAATGATACCTCTCGTCCACAAATATATTAAGGGAAGGCAACGAAGAGGCTTTGAAAGTAAGGCAGAATTGCAGGAAACAGATTTCAGGAGGTAGATTCGAATCGCCTTGAAAGCACATGAAAAGCGGCAAAACGTGGACAATGATGCCCTTGGCCAAAAAGGGCGTATGCGTTTTTTCCTGAATATATTCAGGAAAAAACGCATACGCCCTTTTTGGCCAACCAAGCAACCTGGAAAGGCAAATCAGCGCTCCAAAGAAGTCTCGCTTCCCAGCGGGCAAAAGGGCCATGCGGAAAAAGGTGTCCAAACCAGAAATGCAGGACCGGCCATGGAGAAATGGGAGCCTTGCTACGCTGATGGGTGGGATGTAAATTGCCAACAGCCACTCTGGAGAAGTGTACGGTGTGTTCTGAAACATCTAAAAAACACAGCTTGGAGAGCATAGGGCACTTCCACTCATGGGCGTATAAATTGGGAAAACTAAAAATCAGCAAGACACAGGCACCCCAAAGTTTAGGGCTGCTCTGTTGACAAGAACCCCCACTTCATTACACCTTAAATATCCTAGGAAAGAGAAAAATGGATAAAGAAGTTGTGGTCCTCATGTACAATGGAATATCACTCAGCCATGAAATCAACGTCATAAGCCTAGTAGCAGCACGATGAGTGGATTTAGGTATGACGATTCTAAGTGAAATAAGTCACACAGAAAAAGACACTTATCCTAAGATATCACTTCTAGAGGGAATGTAAAAACCGCTACACTTGAACTGAATTGCAAAACAGAACAGAGTCACACGTTTAGGAAACACACTATGGCTGCTGAACGGGAAAGGTGAGGTGGGGTGATGCATAAAACAAGGGTTTCAAATTAGCTCAGATACCGTTCCATAAACCCAATATGTAAGAGACAAGACCTATTCCTTTTTCAGTGAACTGGACTCAACACCCCCTATTCACCGCCCAAGAATATATCTGACTAGTAAGAATCTTCAAACCTATGTATTGATATCTCTCTGTAAGTGAGTCAAGGGGGTGTAAAGCGGCATAAACACAGCCGTGAAAAGCAGCTAAACCCCATTATAAAAATAAATTACTTTTAAAAACCAGTGAAACAAAGACAGTGAAAGAGAGAGAAATTCTTACAAAATTCGTTCAGGGGCTGTGATGCAACCTGGATTGACCATATCTAGACCCACAGCTGATTGAGACATAAGGGTGGACACTCTTGGGGCTGAGAGGTTCGGTGAGGTTGGGTGAGCCAACGCAGACCCTTTCAAGTAATACTGCATGGTACCCATCCCATGGGTCCCAAATCTCCAGGTTCAAGGGCACTTTCCTGCAACGAAAACATGCATGAGAAACCCAGAAGATGGTACACCGTGTGATCGGGAAAGGTTTCTGAAACGCACCTCATTTCTCATCTCCTTTGCTCGGGTTCGCCATTCCAGCCGATTTACTAGCCATCTCCCTCCTTGGAGAATCAGCACCTTTAACCTCCTGTTCCGTACAGGTTGCAATTTGTCCTGAGGATGAACGGGAAGAGGGAGAACCAATGAGAGACTAGCTCTAGGTGTTGGGACAGGCACGGGTCACTCTATTTTCCCATCAGGAAGAAGAATTAAGCACAAGCTCAGCCTGCCCCCCAGAACCAGAAGAGGGCCTGAAGCAATCCTGCGCTTTTGCGGCCAGCTCCCAAAAAAGCGAGTTGAAAAATGGAGCTCAGGGGCCCTGCAATTCACAAACCTGCAGAGTTTTAAATGATACCTCTTGTCCACAAATATATTAAGGGAAGGCAACGAAGAGGCTTTGAAAGCAAGGCAGAATTGCAGGAAACAGATTTCAGGAGGTAGATTCGAATCGCCTTGAAAGCACATGAAAAGCGGCAAAACGTGGACAATGATGCCCTTGGCCAAAAAGGGCGTATGCGTTTTTTCCTGAATATATTCAGGAAAAAACGCATACGCCCTTTTTGGCCAACCAAGCAACCTGGAAAGGCCAATCAGCGCTCCAAAGAAGTCTCGCTTCCCAGCGGGCAAAAGGGCCATGCGGAAAAAAGTGTCCAAACCAGAAATGCAGGACCGGCCATGGAGAAATGGGAGCCTTGCTACGCTGATGGGTGGGATGTAAATTGCCAACAGCCACTCTGGAGAAGTGTACGGTGTGTTCTGAAACATCTAAAAAACACAGCTTGGAGAGCATAGGGCACTTCCACTCATGGGCGTATAAATTGGGAAAACTAAAAATCAGCAAGACACAGGCACCCCAAAGTTTAGGGCTGCTCTGTTGACAAGAACCCCCACTTCATTACACCTTAAATATCCTAGGAAAGAGAAAAATGGATAAAGAAGTTGTGGTCCTCATGTACAATGGAATATCACTCAGCCATGAAATCAACGTCATAAGGCTAGTAGCAGCACGATGAGTGGATTTAGGTACGACGATTCTAAGTGAAATAAGTCACACAGAAAAAGACACTTATCCTAAGATATCACTTCTAGAGGGAATGTAAAAACCGCTACACTTGAACTGAATTGCAAAACAGAACAGAGTCACACGTTTAGGAAACACACTATGGCTGCTGAACGGGAAAGGTGAGGTGGGGTGATGCATAAAACAAGGGTTTCAAATTAGCTCAGATACCGTTCCATAAACCCAATATGTAAGAGACAAGACCTATTCCTTTTTCAGTGAACTGGACTCAACACCCCCTATTCACCGCACAAGAATATATCTGACTAGTAAGAATCTTCAAACCTATGTATTGATATCTCTCTGTAAGTGAGTCAAGGGGGTGTAAAGCGGCATAAACACAGCCGTGAATAGCAGCTAAACCCCATTATAAAAATAAATTACTTTTAAAAACCAGTGAAACAAAGACAGTGAAAGAGAGAGAAATTCTTACAAAATTCGTTCAGGGGCTGTGATGCAACCTGGATTGACCATATCTAGACCCACAGCTGATTGAGACATAAGGGTGGACACTCTTGGGGCTGAGAGGTTCGGTGAGGTTGGGTGAGCCAACACAGACCCTTTCAAGTAATACTGCATGGTACCCATCCCATGGGTCCCAAATCTCCAGGTTCAAGGGCACTTTCCTGCAACGAAAACATGCATGAGAAACCCAGAAGATGGTACACCGTGTGATCGGGAAAGGTTTCTGAAACGCACCTCATTTCTCATCTCCTTTGCTCGGGTTCGCCATTCCAGCCGATTTACTAGCCATCTCCCTCCTTGGAGAATCAGCACCTTTAACCTCCTGTTCCGTACAGGTTGCAATTTGTCCTGAGGATGAACGGGAAGAGGGAGAACCAATGAGAGACTAGCTCTAGGTGTTGGGACAGGCACGGGTCACTCTATTTTCCCATCAGGAAGAAGAATTAAGCACAAGCTCAGCCTGCCCCCCAGAACCAGAAGAGGGCCTGAAGCAATCCTGCGCTTTTGCGGCCAGCTCCCAAAAAAGCGAGTTGAAAAATGGAGCTCAGGGGCCCTGCAATTCACAAACCTGCAGAGTTTTAAATGATACCTCTCGTCCACAAATATATTAAGGGAAGGCAACGAAGAGGCTTTGAAAGCAAGGCAGAATTGCAGGAAACAGATTTCAGGAGGTAGATTCGAATCGCCTTGAAAGCACATGAAAAGCGGCAAAACGTGGACAATGATGCCCTTGGCCAAAAAGGGCGTATGCGTTTTTTCCTGAATATATTCAGGAAAAAACGCATACGCCCTTTTTGGCCAACCAAGCAACCTGGAAAGGCCAATCAGCACTCCAAAGAAGTCTCGCTTCCCAGCGGGCAAAAGGGCCATGCGGAAAAAAGTGTCCAAACCAGAAATGCAGGACCGGCCATGGAGAAATGGGAGCCTTGCTACGCTGATGGGTGGGATGTAAATTGCCAACAGCCACTCTGGAGAAGTGTACGGTGTGTTCTGAAACATCTAAAAAACACAGCTTGGAGAGCATAGGGCACTTCCACTCATGGGCGTATAAATTGGGAAAACTAAAAATCAGCAAGACACAGGCACCCCAAAGTTTAGGGCTGCTCTGTTGACAAGAACCCCCACTTCATTACACCTTAAATATCCTAGGAAAGAGAAAAATGGATAAAGAAGTTGTGGTCCTCATGTACAATGGAATATCACTCAGCCATGAAATCAACGTCATAAGGCTAGTAGCAGCACGATGAGTGGATTTAGGTACGACGATTCTAAGTGAAATAAGTAACACAGCAAAAGACACTTATCCTAAGATATCACTTCTAGAGGGAATGTAAAAACCGCTACACTTGAACTGAATTGCAAAACAGAACAGAGTCACACGTTTAGGAAACACACTATGGCTGCTGAACGGGAAAGGTGAGGTGGGGTGATGCATAAAACAAGGGTTTCAAATTAGCTCAGATACCGTTCCATAAACCCAATATGTAAGAGACAAGACCTATTCCTTTTTCAGTGAACTGGACTCAACACCCCCTATTCACCGCACAAGAATATATCTGACTAGTAAGAATCTTCAAACCTATGTATTGATATCTCTCTGTAAGTGAGTCAAGGGGGTGTAAAGCGGCATAAACACAGCCGGGAAAAGCAGCTAAACCCCATTATAAAAATAAATTACTTTTAAAAACCAGTGAAACAAAGACAGTGAAAGAGAGAGAAATTCTTCCAAAATTCGTTCAGGGGCTGTGATGCAACCTGGATTGACCATATCTAGACCCACAGCTGATTGAGACATAAGGGTGGACACTCTTGGGGCTGAGAGGTTCGGTGAGGTTGGGTGAGCCAACACAGACCCTTTCAAGTAATACTGCATGGTACCCATCCCATGGGTCCCAAATCTCCAGGTTCAAGGGCATCTTCCTACATCGAAAACATGCATGAGAAACCCAGAAGATGGTACACCGTGTGATCGGGAAAGGATTCTGAAACGCACCTCATTTCTCATCTCCTTTGCTCGGGTTCGCCATTCCAGCCGATTTACTAGCCATCTCCCTCCTTGGAGAATCAGCACCTTTAACCTCCTGTTCCGTATAGGTTGCAATTTGTCCTGAGGATGAACGGGAAGAGGGAGAACCAATGAGAGACTAGCTCTAGGTGTTGGGACAGGCACGGGTCACTCTATTTTCCCATCAGGAAGAAGAATTAAGCACAAGCTCAGCCTGCCCCCCAGAACCAGAAGAGGGCCTGAAGCAATCCTGCGCTTTTGCGGCCAGCTCCCAAAAAAGCGAGTTGAAAAATGGAGCTCAGGGGCCCTGCAATTCACAAACCTGCAGAGTTTTAAATGATACCTCTCGTCCACAAATATATTGAGGGTAGGCAACGAAGAGGCTTTGAAAGCAAGGCAGAATTGCAGGAAACAGATTTCAGGAGGTAGATTCGAATCGCCTTGAAAGCACATGAAAAGCGGCAAAACGTGGACAATGATGCCCTTGGCCAAAAAGCGCGTATGCGATTTTTCCTGAATATATTCAGGAAAAAACGCATACGCCCTTTTTGGCCAACCAAGCAACCTGGAAAGGCCAATCAGCGCTCCAAAGAAGTCTCGCTTCCCAGCGGGCAAAAGGGCCATGCGGAAAAAAGTGTCCAAACCAGAAATGCAGGACCGGCCATGGAGAAATGGGAGCCTTGCTACGCTGATGGGTGGGATGTAAATTGCCAACAGCCACTCTGGAGAAGTGTACGGTGTGTTCTGAAACATCTAAAAAACACAGCTTGGAGAGCATAGGGCACTTCCACTCATGGGCGTATAAATTGGGAAAACTAAAAATCAGCAAGACACAGGCACCCCAAAGTTTAGGGCTGCTCTGTTGACAAGAACCCCCACTTCATTACACCTTAAATATCCTAGGAAAGAGAAAAATGGATAAAGAAGTTGTGGTCCTCATGTACAATGGAATATCACTCAGCCATGAAATCAACGTCATAAGGCTAGTAGCAGCACGATGAGTGGATTTAGGTACGACGATTCTAAGTGAAATAAGTCACACAGAAAAAGACACTTATCCTAAGATATCACTTCTAGAGGGAATGTAAAAACCGCTACACTTGAACTGAATTGCAAAAGAGAACAGAGTCACACGTTTAGGAAACACACTATGGCTGCTGAACGGGAAAGGTGAGGTGGGGTGATGCATAAAACAAGGGTTTCAAATTAGCTCAGATACCGTTCCATAAACCCAATATGTAAGAGACAAGACCTATTCCTTTTTCAGTGAACTGGACTCAACACCCCCTATTCACCGCACAAGAAAATATCTGACTAGTAAGAATCTTCAAACCTATGTATTGATATCTCTCTGTAAGTGAGTCAAGGGGGTGTAAAGCGGCATAAACACAGCCGTGAAAAGCAGCTAAACCCCATTATAAAAATAAATTCCTTTTAAAAACCAGTGAAACAAAGACAGTGAAAGAGAGAGAAATTCTTCCAAAATTCGTTCAGGGGCTGTGATGCAACCTGGATTGACCATATCTAGACCCACAGCTGATTGAGACATAAGGGTGGACACTCTTGGGGCTGAGAGGTTCGGTGAGGTTGGGTGAGCCAACACAGACCCTTTCAAGTAATACTGCATGGTACCCATCCCATGGGTCCCAAATCTCCAGGTTCAAGGGGATCTTCCTACATCGAAAACATGCATGAGAAACCCATAAGATGGTACACCGTGTGATCGGGAAAGGATTCTGAAACGCACCTCATTTCTCATCTCCTTTGCTCGGGTTCGCCATTTCAGCCGATTTACTAGCCATCTCCCTCCTTGGAGAATCAGAACCTTTAACCTCCTGTTCTGTATAGGTTGCAATTTGTCCTGAGGATGAACGGGAAGAGGGAGAACCAATGAGAGACTAGCTCTAGGTGTTGGGACAGGCACGGGTCACTCTATTTTCCCATCAGGAAGAAGAATTAAGCACAAGCTCAGCCTGCCCCCCAGAACCAGAAGAGGGCCTGAAGCAATCCTGCGCTTTTGCGGCCAGCTCCCAAAAAAGCGAGTTGAAAAATGGAGCTCAGGGGCCCTGCAATTCACAAACCTGCAGAGTTTTAAATGATACCTCTCGTCCACAAATATATTGAGGGTAGGCAACGAAGAGGCTTTGAAAGCAAGGCAGAATTGCAGGAAACAGATTTCAGGAGGTAGATTCGAATCGCCTTGAAAGCACATGAAAAGCGGCAAAACGTCGACAATGATGCCCTTGGCCAAAAAGGGCGTATGCGATTTTTCCTGAATATATTCAGGAAAAAACGCATACGCCCTTTTTGGCCAACCAAGCAACCTGGAAAGGCCAATCAGCGCTCCAAAGAAGGCTCGCTTCCCAGCGGGCAAAAGGGCCATGCGGAAAAAAGTGTCCAAACCAGAAATGCAGGACCGGCCATGGAGAAATGGGAGCCTTGCTACGCTGATGGGTGGGATGTAAATTGCCAACAGCCACTCTGGAGAAGTGTACGGTGTGTTCTGAAACATCTAAAAAACACAGCTTGGAGAGCATAGGGCACTTCCACTCATGGGCGTATAAATTGGGAAAACTAAAAATCAGCAAGACACAGGCACCCCAAAGTTTAGGGCTGCTCTGTTGACAAGAACCCCCACTTCATTACACCTTAAATATCCTAGGAAAGAGAAAAATGGATAAAGAAGTTGTGGTCCTCATGTACAATGGAATATCACTCAGCCATGAAATCAACGTCATAAGGCTAGTAGCAGCACGATGAGTGGATTTAGGTACGACGATTCTAAGTGAAATAAGTCACACAGAAAAAGACACTTATCCTAAGATATCACTTCTAGAGGGAATGTAAAAACCGCTACACTTGAACTGAATTGCAAAAGAGAACAGAGTCACACGTTTAGGAAACACACTATGGCTGCTGAACGGGAAAGGTGAGGTGGGGTGATGCATAAAACAAGGGTTTCAAATTAGCTCAGATACCGTTCCATAAACCCAATATGTAAGAGACAAGACCTATTCCTTTTTCAGTGAACTGGACTCAACACCCCCTATTCACCGCACAAGAAAATATCTGACTAGTAAGAATCTTCAAACCTATGTATTGATATCTCTCTGTAAGTGAGTCAAGGGGGTGTAAAGCGGCATAAACACAGCCGTGAAAAGCAGCTAAACCCCATTATAAAAATAAATTCCTTTTAAAAACCAGTGAAACAAAGACAGTGAAAGAGAGAGAAATTCTTCCAAAATTCGTTCAGGGGCTGTGATGCAACCTGGATTGACCATATCTAGACCCACAGCTGATTGAGACATAAGGGTGGACACTCTTGGGGCTGAGAGGTTCGGTGAGGTTGGGTGAGCCAACGCAGACCCTTTCAAGTAATACTGCATGGTACCCATCCCATGGGTCCCAAATCTCCAGGTTCAAGGGCATCTTCCTACATCGAAAACATGCATGAGAAACCCAGAAGATGGTACACCGTGTGATCGGGAAAGGTTTCTGAAACGCACCTCATTTCTCATCTCCTTTGCTTGGGTTCGCCATTTCAGCCGGTTTACTAGCCATCTCCCTCTTTGGAGAATCAGCACCTTTAACCTCCGGTTCCGTACAGGTTGCAATTTGTCCTGAGGATGAAGGGGAAGAGGGGGAACCAATGAGAGACTAGCTCTAGGTGTTGGGACAGGCACGGGTCACTCTATTTTCCCATCAGGAAGAAGAATTAAGCACAAGCTCAGCCTGCCCCCCAGAAACAGAAGAGGGCCTGAAGCAATCCTGCGCTTTTGCGGCCAGCTCCCAAAAAAGCGAGTTGAAAAATGGAGCTCATGGGCCCTGCAATTCACAAACCTGCAGAGTTTTAAATGATACCTCTCGTCCACAAATATATTGAGGGTAGGCAACGAAGAGGCTTTGAAAGCAAGGCAGAATTGCAGGAAACAGATTTCAGGAGGTAGATTCGAATCGCCTTGAAAGCACATGAAAAGCGGCAAAACGTGGACAATGATGCCCTTGGCCAAAAAGGGCGTATGCGTTTTTTCCTGAATATATTCAGGAAAAAACGCATACGCCCTTTTTGGCCAACCAAGCAACCTGGAAAGGCCAATCAGCGCTCCAAAGAAGTCTCGCTTCACAGCGGGCAAAAGGGCCATGCGGAAAAAAGTGTCCAAACCAGAAATGCAGGACCGGCCATGGAGAAATGGGAGCCTTGCTACGCTGATGGGTGGGATGTAAATTGCCAACAGCCACTCTGGAGAAGTGTACGGTGTGTTCTGAAACATCTAAAAAACACAGCTTGGAGAGCATAGGGCACTTCCACTCATGGGCGTATAAATTGGGAAAACTAAAAATCAGCAAGACACAGGCACCCCAAAGTTTAGGGTTGCTCTGTTGACAAGAACCCCCACTTCATTACACCTTAAATATCCTAGGAAAGAGAAAAATGGATAAAGAAGTTGTGGTCCTCATGTACAATGGAATATCACTCAGCCATGAAATCAACGTCATAAGGCTAGTAGCAGCACGATGAGTGGATTTAGGTACGACGATTCTAAGTGAAATAAGTCACACAGAAAAAGACACTTATCCTAAGATATCACTTCTAGAGGGAATGTAAAAACCGCTACACTTGAACTGAATTGCAAAACAGAACAGAGTCACACGTTTAGGAAACACACTATGGCTGCTGAACGGGAAAGGTGAGGTGGGGTGATGCATAAAACAAGGGTTTCAAATTAGCTCAGATACCGTTCCATAAACCCAATATGTAAGAGACAAGACCTATTCCTTTTTCAGTGAACTGGACTCAACACCCCCTATTCACCGCACAAGAATATATCTGACTAGTAAGAATCTTCAAACCTATGTATTGATATCTCTCTGTAAGTGAGTCAAGGGGGTCTAAAGCGGCATAAACACAGCCGTGAAAAGCAGCTAAACCCCATTATAAAAATAAATTACTTTTAAAAACCAGTGAAACAAAGACAGTGAAAGAGAGAGAAATTCTTCCAAAATTCGTTCAGGGGCTGTGATGCAACCTGGATTGACCATATCTAGACCCACAGCTGATTGAGACATAAGGGTGGACACTCTTGGGGCTGAGAGGTTCGGTGAGGTTGGGTGAGCCAACACAGACCCTTTCAAGTAATACTGCATGGTACCCATCCCATGGGTCCCAAATCTCCAGGTTCAAGGGCATCTTCCTACATCGAAAACATGCATGAGAAACCCAGAAGATGGTACACCGTGTGATCGGGAAAGGATTCTGAAACGCACCTCATTTCTCATCTCCTTTGCTCGGGTTCGCCATTCCAGCCGATTTACTAGCCATCTCCCTCCTTGGAGAATCAGCACCTTTAACCTCCTGTTCCGTATAGGTTGCAATTTGTCCTGAGGATGAACGGGAAGAGGGAGAACCAATGAGAGACTAGCTCTAGGGGACAGGCACGGGTCACTCTATTTTCCCATCAGGAAGAAGAATTAAGCACAAGCTCAGCCTGCCCCCCAGAACAGAAGAGGGCCTGAAGCAATCCTGCGCTTATTGCGGCCAGCTCCCAAAAAAGCGAGTTGAAAAATGGAGCTCAGGGGCCCTGCAATTCACAAACCTGCAGAGTTTTAAATGATACCTCTGTCCACAAATATATTGAGGGTAGGCAACGAAGAGGCTTTGAAAGCAAGGGCAGAATTGCAGGAAACAGATTTCAGGAGGTAGATTCGAATCGCCTTGAAAGCACATGAAAAGCGGCAAAACGTTGGACAATGATGCCCTTGGCCAAAAAGGGCGTATGCGATTTTTCCTGAATATATTCAGGAAAAATCGCATACGCCCTTTTTGGCCAACCAAGCAACCTGGAAAGGCCAATCAGCGCTCCAAAGTAGTCTCGCTTCCCAGCGGACAAAAGGGCCATGCGGAAAAAAAGTGTCCAAACCAGAAATGCAGGACCGGCCATGGAGAAATGGAGCCTTGCTACGCTGAGGGGTGGGATGTAAATTGCAAACAGCCACTCTGGAGAAGTGTACGGTGTGTTCTGAAACATCTAAAAAACACAGCTTGGAGAGCATAGGGCACATCCACTCAATGGGCGTATAAATTGGGAAAACTAAAAATCAGCAAGACACAGGCACCCCAAAGTTTAGGGCCTGCTCTGTTGACAAGAACCCCACTTCAATTACACCTTAAATATCCTAGGAAAGAGAAAAATGGATAAAGAAGTTGTGGTCCTCATGTACAATGGAATATCACTCAGCCATGAAATCAACGTCATAAGGCTAGTAGCAGCACGATGAGTGGATTTAGGTACGACGATTCTAAGTGAAATAAGGTCACACAGAAAAAGACACTTATCCTAAGATATCACTTCTAGAGGGAATGTAAAAACCGCTACACTTGAACTGAATTGCAAAACAGAACAGAGTCACACGTTTAGGAACACACTATGGCTGCTGAACGGGAAAGGTGAGGTGGGGTGATGCATAAAACAAGGGTTTCAAATTAGCTCAGATACCGTTCCATAAACCCAATATGTAAGAGACAAGACCTATTCCTTTTTCAGTGAACTGGACTCAACACCCCCTATTCACCGCACAGAATATATCTGACTAGTAAGAATCTTCAAACCTATGTATTGATATCTCTCTGTAAGTGAGTCAAGGGGGTGTAAAGCGCATAAACACAGCCGTGAAAAGCAGCTAAACCCCATTATAAAAATAAATTACTTTTAAAAACCAGTGAAACAAAGACAGTGAAAGAGAGAAGAAATTCTTCCAAAATTCGTTCAGGGGCTGTGATGCAACCTGGATTGACCATATCTAGACCCACAGCTGATTGAGACATAAGGGTGGACACTCTTGGGCTGAGAGGTTCGGTGAGGTTGGGTGAGCCAACGCAGACCCTTTCAAGTAATACTGCATGGTACCCATCCCATGGGTCCCAAATCTCCAGGTTCAAGGGCATCTTCCTACATCGAAAAACATGCATGAGAAACCCAGAAGATGGTACACCGTGTGATCGGGAAAGTTTCTGAAACGCACCTCATTTCTCATCTCCTTTGCTCGGGTTCGCCATTCCAGCCGATTTACTAGCCATCTCCCTCTTTGGAGAATCAGCACCTTTAACCTCCGGTCCGTACAGGTTGCAATTTGTCCTGAGGATGAAGGGGAAGAGGGGGAACCAATGAGAGACTAGCTCTAGGTGTTGGGACAGGCACGGGTCACTCTATTTTCCCATCAGGAAGAAGAATTAAGCACAAGCTCAGCCTGCCCCCCAGAACCAGAAGAGGGCTGAAGCAATCCTGCGCTTTTGCGGCCAGCTCCCAAAAAAGCGAGTTGAAAAATGGAGCTCAGGGGCCCTGCCAATTCACAAACCTGCAGAGTTTTAAATGATACCTCTCGTCCCACAAATATATTGAGGGTAGGCAACGAAGAGGCTTTGAAAGCAAGGCAGAATTGCAGGAAACAGATTTCAGGAGGTTAGATTCGAATCGCCTTGAAAGCACATGAAAAGCGGCAAAACGTGGACAATGATGCCCTTGGCCAAAAAGGGCGTATGCGTTTTTTCCTGAATATATTCAGGAAAAAACGCATACGCCCTTTTTGGCCAACCAAGCAACCTGGAAAGGCCAATCAGCGCTCCAAAGATTCTCGCTTCCCAGCGGGCAAAAGGGCCATGCGGAAAAAAGTGTCCAAACCAGAAATACAGGACCGGCCATGAAGAAATGGGAGCCTTGCTACGCTGATGGGTGGGATGTAAATTGCCAACAGCCACTCTGGAGAAGTGTACGGTGTGTTCTGAAACATCTAAAAAACACAAGCTTGGAGAGCATAGGGCACTTCCACTCATGGGCGTATAAACTGGGAAAACTAAAAATCAGCAAGACACAGGCACCCCCAAAGTTGAGGGCTGCTCTGTTGACAAGAACCCCCACTTCATTACACCTTAAATATCCTAGGAAAGAGAAAAATGGATAAAGAAGTTATGGTCCTCATGTACAATGGAATATCACTCAGCCATGAAATCACACGTCATAAGGCTAGTAGCAGCACGATGAGTGGATTTAGGTATGACGATTCTAAGTGAAATAAGTCACACAGAAAAGGACACTTATCCTAAGATATCACTTCTAGAGGGAATGTAAAAACCGCTACACTTGAACCTGAATTGCAAAACAGAACAGAGTCACACGTTTAGGAAACACACTATGGCTGCTGAACGGGAAAGGTGAGGTGGGGTGATGCATAAAACAAGGGTTTCAAATTAGCTCAGATACCGTTCCATAAACCCAATATGTAAGAGACAAGACCTATTCCTTTTTTAGTGAACTGGACTCAACACCCCCTATTCACCGCACAAGAATATATCTGACTAGTAAGAATCTTCAAACCTATGTATTGATATCTCTCTGTAAGTGAGTCAAGGGGGTGTAAAGCGGCATAAACACAGCCGTGAAAAGCAGCTAAACCCCATTATAAAAATAAATTACTTTTAAAAACCAGTGAAACAAAGACAGTGAAAGAGAGAGAAATTCTTACAAAATTCGTTCAGGGGCTGTGATGCAACGTGGATTTACCATATCTAGACCCACAGCTGATTGAGACATAAGGGTGGACACTCTTGGGGCTGAGAGGTTCGGTGAGGTTGGGTGAGCCAACGCAGACCCTTTCAAGTAATACTGCATGGTACCCATCCCATGGGTCCCAAATCTCCAGGTTCAAGGGCACTTTCCTGCAAAGAAAACATGCATGAGAAACCCAGAAGATGGTACACCGTGTGATCGGGAAAGGTTTCTGAAACGCACCTCATTTCTCATCTCCTTTGCTCGGGTTCGCCATTCCAGCCGATTTACTAGCCATCTCCCTCCTTGGAGAATCAGCACCTTTAACCTCCTGTTCCGTACAGGTTGCAATTTGTCCTGAGGATGAACGGGAAGAGGGAGAACCAATGAGAGACTAGCTCTAGGTGTTGGGACAGGCACGGGTCACTCTATTTTCCCATCAGGAAGAAGAATTAAGCACAAGCTCAGCCTGCCCCCCAGAACCAGAAGAGGGCCTGAAGCAATCCTGCGCTTTTGCGGCCAGCTCCCAAAAAAGCGAGTGAAAAATGGAGCTCAGGGGCCCTGCAATTCACAAACCTGCAGAGTTTTAAATGATACCTCTCGTCACAAATATATTGAGGGTAGGCAACGAAGAGGCTTTGAAAGCAAGGCAGAATTGCAGGAAACAGATTTCAGGAGGTAGATTCGAATCGCCTTGAAAGCACATGAAAAGCGGCAAAACGTGGACAATGATGCCCTTGGCCAAAAAGGGCGTATGCGATTTTTCCTGAATATATTCAGGAAAAATCGCATACGCCCTTTTTGGCCAACCAAGCAACCTGGAAAGGCAATCAGCGCTCCAAAGTAGTCTCGCTTCCCAGCGGACAAAAGGGCCATGCGGAAAAAAGTGTCCAAACCAGAAATGCAGGACCGGCCATGGAGAAATGGGAGCCTTGCTACGCTGATGGGTGGGATGTAAATTGCCAACAGCCACTCTGGAGAAGTGTACGGTGTGTTCTGAAACATCTAAAAAACACAGCTTGGAGAGCATAGGGCACATCCACTCGATGGGCGTATAAATTGGGAAAACTAAAAATCAGCAAGACACAGGCACCCCAAAGTTTAGGGCTGCTCTGTTGACAAGAACCCCCACTTCATTACACCTTAAATATCCTAGGAAAGAGAAAAATGGATAAAGAAGTTGTGGTCCTCATGTACAATGGAATATCACTCAGCCATGAAATCAACGTCATAAGGCTAGTAGCAGCACGATGAGTGGATTTAGGTACGACGATTCTAAGTGAAATAAGTCACACAGAAGAAAGACACTTATCCTAAGATATCACTTCTAGAGGGAATGTAAAAACCGCTACACTTGAACTGAATTGCAAAACAGAACAGAGTCACACGTTTAGGAAACACACTATGGCTGCGGAACGGGAAAGTGAGGTGGGTGGTGATGCATAAAACAAGGGTTTCAAATTAGCTCAGATACCGTTCCATAAACCCAATATGTAAGAGACAAGACCTATTCCTTTTTCAGTGAACTGGACTCAACACCCCCTATTCACCGCACAAGAATATATCTGACTAGTAAGAATCTTCAAACCTATGTATTGATATCTCTCTGTAAGTGAGTCAAGGGGGTGTAAAGCGGCATAAACACAGCCGTGAAAAGCAGCTAAACCCCATTATAAAAATAAATTACTTTTAAAAACCAGTGAAACAAAGACAGTGAAAGAGAGAGAAATTCTTCCAAAATTCGTTCAGGGGCTGTGATGCAACCTGGATTGACCATATCTAGACCCACAGCTGATTGAGACATAAGGGTGGACACTCTTGGGGCTGAGAGGTTCGGTGAGGTTGGGTGAGCCAACGCAGACCCTTTCAAGTAATACTGCATGGTACCCATCCCATGGGTCCCAAATCTCCAGGTTCAAGGGCATCTTCCTACATCGAAAACATGCATGAGAAACCCAGAAGATGGTACACCGTGTGATCGGGAAAGGTTTCTGAAACGCACCTCATTTCTCATCTCCTTTGCTCGGGTTCGCCATTCCAGCCGATTTACTAGCCATCTCCCTCTTTGGAGAATCAGCACCTTTAACCTCCTGTTCCGTACAGGTTGCAATTTGTCCTGAGGATGAAGGGGAAGAGGGGGAACCAATGAGAGACTAGCTCTAGGTGTTGGGACAGGCATGGGTCACTCTATTTTCCCATCAGGAAGAAGAATTAAGCACAAGCTCAGCCTGCCCCCCAGAACCAGAAGAGGGCCTGAAGCAATCCTGCGCTTTTGCGGCCAGCTCCCAAAAAAGCGAGTTGAAAAATGGAGCTCAGGGGCCCTGCAATTCACAAACCTGCAGAGTTTTAAATGATACCTCTCGTCCACAAATATATTGAGGGTAGGCAACGAAGAGGCTTTGAAAGCAAGGCAGAATTGCAGGAAACAGATTTCAGGAGGTAGATTCGAATCGCCTTGAAAGCACATGAAAAGCGGCAAAACGTGGACAATGATGCCCTTGGCCAAAAAGGGCGTATGCGTTTTTTCCTGAATATATTCAGGAAAAAACACATACGCCCTTTTTGGCCAACCAAGCAACCTGGAAAGGCCAATCAGCGCTCCAAAGAAGTCTCACTTCCCAGCGGGCAAAAGGGCCATGCGGAAAAAAGTGTCCAAACCAGAAATGCAGGACCGGCCATGGAGAAATGGGAGCCTTGCTACGCTGATGGGTGGGATGTAAATTGCCAACAGCCACTCTGGAGAAGTGTACGGTGTGTTCTGAAACATCTAAAAAACACAGCTTGGAGAGCATAGGGCACTTCCACTCATGGGCGTATAAATTGGGAAAACTAAAAATCAGCAAGACACAGGCACCCCAAAGTTTAGGGCTGCTCTGTTGACAAGAACCCCCACTTCATTACACCTTAAATATCCTAGGAAAGAGAAAAATGGATAAAGAAGTTGTGGTCCTCATGTACAATGGAATATCACTCAGCCATGAAATCAACGTCATAAGGCTAGTAGCAGCACGATGAGTGGATTTAGGTACGACGATTCTAAGTGAAATAAGTCACACAGAAAAAGACACTTATCCTAAGATATCACTTCTAGAGGGAATGTAAAAACCGCTACACTTGAACTGAATTGCAAAACAGAACAGAGTCACACGTTTAGGAAACACACTATGGCTGCTGAACGGGAAAGGTGAGGTGGGGTGATGCATAAAACAAGGGTTTCAAATTAGCTCAGATACCGTTCCATAAACCCAATATGTAAGAGACAAGACCTATTCCTTTTTCAGTGAACTGGACTCAACACCCCCTATTCACCGCACAAGAATATATCTGACTAGTAAGAATCTTCAAACCTATGTATTGATATCTCTCTGTAAGTGAGTCAAGGGGGTGTAAAGCGGCATAAACACAGCCGTGAAAAGCAGCTAAACCCCATTATAAAAATAAATTACTTTTAAAAACCAGTGAAACAAAGACAGTGAAAGAGAGAGAAATTCTTCCAAAATTCGTTCAGGGGCTGTGATGCAACCTGGATTGACCATATCTAGACCCACAGCTGATTGAGACATAAGGGTGGACACTCTTGGGGCTGAGAGGTTCGGTGAGGTTGGGTGAGCCAACGCAGACCCTTTCAAGTAATACTGCATGGTACCCATCCCATGGGTCCCAAATCTCCAGGTTCAAGGGCATCTTCCTACATCGAAAACATGCATGAGAAACCCAGAAGATGGTACACCGTGTGATCGGGAAAGGTTTCTGAAACGCACCTCATTTCTCATCTCCTTTGCTCGGGTTCGCCATTCCAGCCGATTTACTAGCCATCTCCCTCTTTGGAGAATCAGCACCTTTAACCTCCTGTTCCGTACAGGTTGCAATTTGTCCTGAGGATGAAGGGGAAGAGGGGCAACCAATGAGAGACTAGCTCTAGGTGTTGGGACAGGCATGGGTCACTCTATTTTCCCATCAGCAAGAAGAATTAAGCACAAGCTCAGCCTGCCCCCCAGAACCAGAAGAGGGCCTGAAGCAATCCTGCGCTTTTGCGGCCAGCTCCCAAAAAAGCGAGTTGAAAAATGGAGCTCAGGGGCCCTGCAATTCACAAACCTGCAGAGTTTTAAATGATACCTCTCGTCCACAAATATATTGAGGGTAGGCAACGAAGAGGCTTTGAAAGCAAGGCAGAATTTCAGGAAACAGATTTCAGGAGGTAGATTCGAATCGCCTTGAAAGCACATGAAAAGCGGCAAAACGTGGACAATGATGCCCTTGGCCAAAAAGGGCGTATGAGTTTTTTCCTGAATATATTCAGGAAAAAACACATACGCCCTTTTTGGCCAACCAAGCAACCTGGAAAGGCCAATCAGCGCTCCAAAGAACTCTCACTTCCCAGCGGGCAAAAGGGCCATGCGGAAAAAAGTGTCCAAACCAGAAATGCAGGACCGGCCATGGAGAAATGGGAGCCTTGCTACGCTGATGGGTGGGATGTAAATTGCCAACAGCCACTCTGGAGAAGTGTACGGTGTGTTCTGAAACATCTAAAAAACACAGCTTGGAGAGCATAGGGCACTTCCACTCATGGGCGTATAAATTGGGAAAACTAAAAATCAGCAAGACACAGGCACCCCAAAGTTTAGGGCTGCTCTGTTGACAAGAACCCCCACTTCATTACACCTTAAATATCCTAGGAAAGAGAAAAATGGATAAAGAAGTTGTGGTCCTCATGTACAATGGAATATCACTCAGCCATGAAATCAACGTCATAAGGCTAGTAGCAGCACGATGAGTGGATTTAGGTACGACGATTCTAAGTGAAATAAGTCACACAGAAAAAGACACTTATCCTAAGATATCACTTCTAGAGGGAATGTAAAAACCGCTACACTTGAACTGAATTGCAAAACAGAACAGAGTCACACGTTTAGGAAACACACTATGGCTGCTGAACGGGAAAGGTGAGGTGGGGTGATGCATAAAACAAGGGTTTCAAATTAGCTCAGATACCGTTCCATAAACCCAATATGTAAGAGACAAGACCTATTCCTTTTTCAGTGAACTGGACTCAACACCCCCTATTCACCGCACAAGAATATATCTGACTAGTAAGAATCTTCAAACCTATGTATTGATATCTCTCTGTAAGTGAGTCAAGGGGGTGTAAAGCGGCATAAACACAGCCGTGAAAAGCAGCTAAACCCCATTATAAAAATAAATTACTTTTAAAAACCAGTGAAACAAAGACAGTGAAAGAGAGAGAAATTCTTACAAAATTCGTTCAGGGGCTGTGATGCAACCTGGATTGACCATATCTAGACCCACAGCTGATTGAGACATAAGGGTGGACACTCTTGGGGCTGAGAGGTTCGGTGAGGTTGGGTGAGCCAACGCAGACCCTTTCAAGTAATACTGCATGGTACCCATCCCATGGGTTCCAAATCTCCAGGTTCAAGGGCATCTTCCTACATCGAAAACATGCATGAGAAACCCAGAAGATGGTACACCGTGTGATCGGGAAAGGTTTCTGAAACGCACCTCATTTCTCATCTCCTTTGCTCGGGTTCGCCATTCCAGCCGATTTACTAGCCATCTCCCTCTTTGGAGAATCAGCACCTTTAACCTCCTGTTCCGTACAGGTTGCAATTTGTCCTGAGGATGAAGGGGAAGAGGGGCAACCAATGAGAGACTAGCTCTAGGTGTTGGGACAGGCACGGGTCACTCTATTTTCCCATCAGCAAGAAGAATTAAGCACAAGCTCAGCCTGCCCCCCAGAACCAGAAGAGGGCCTGAAGCAATCCTGCGCTTTTGCGGCCAGCTCCCAAAAAAGCGAGTTGAAAAATGGAGCTCAGGGGCCCTGCAATTCACAAACCTGCAGAGTTTTAAATGATACCTCTCGTCCACAAATATATTGAGGGTAGGCAACGAAGAGGCTTTGAAAGCAAGGCAGAATTGCAGGAAACAGATTTCAGGAGGTAGATTCGAATCGCCTTGAAAGCACATGAAAAGCGGCAAAACGTGGACAATGATGCCCTTGGCCAAAAAGGGCGTATGCGTTTTTTCCTGAATATATTCAGGAAAAAACGCATACGCCCTTTTTGGCCAACCAAGCAACCTGGAAAGGCCAATCAGCGCTCCAAAGAAGTCTCGCTTCCCAGCGGGCAAAAGGCCCATGCGGAAAAAAGTGTCCAAACCAGAAATGCAGGACCGGCCATGGAGAAATGGGAGCCTTGCTACGCTGATGGGTGGGATGTAAATTGCCAACAGCCACTCTGGAGAAGTGTACGGTGTGTTCTGAAACATCTAAAAAACACAGCTTGGAGAGCATAGGGCACTTCCACTCATGGGCGTATAAATTGGGAAAACTAAAAATCAGCAAGACACAGGCACCCCAAAGTTTAGGGCTGCTCTGTTGACAAGAACCCCCACTTCATTACACCTTAAATATCCTAGGAAAGAGAAAAATGGATAAAGAAGTTGGGGTCCTCATGTACAATGGAATATCACTCAGCCATGAAATCAACGTCATAAGGCTAGTAGCAGCACGATGAGTGGATTTAGGTACGACGATTCTAAGTGAAATAAGTCACACAGAAAAAGACACTTATCCTAAGATATCACTTCTAGAGGGAATGTAAAAACCGCTATACTTGAACTGAATTGCAAAACAGAACAGAGTCACACGTTTAGGAAACACACTATGGCTGCTGAACGGGAAAGGTGAGGTGGGGTGATGCATAAAACAAGGGTTTCAAATTAGCTCAGATACCGTTCCATAAACCCAATATGTAAGAGACAAGACCTATTCCTTTTTCAGTGAACTGGACTCAACACCCCCTATTCACCGCACAAGAATATATCTGACTAGTAAGAATCTTCAAACCTATGTATTGATATCTCTCTGTAAGTGAGTCAAGGGGGTGTAAAGCGGAATAAACACAGCCGTGAAAAGCAGCAAAACCCCATTATAAAAATAAATTACTTTTAAAAACCAGTGAAACAAAGACAGTGAAAGAGAGAGAAATTCTTACAAAATTCGTTCAGGGGCTGTGATGCAACCTGGATTGACCATATCTAGACCCACAGCTGATTGAGACATAAGGGTGGACACTCTTGGGGCTGAGAGGTTCGGTGAGGTTGGGTGAGCCAAT
Organism: Balaenoptera acutorostrata; assembly: GCF_949987535.1. Taxonomy (NCBI): domain Eukaryota; kingdom Metazoa; phylum Chordata; class Mammalia; order Artiodactyla; family Balaenopteridae; genus Balaenoptera; species Balaenoptera acutorostrata. Next base: position 396,500 of record NW_026646087.1, on the reverse strand, counting down.
GCAGACCCTTTCAAGTAATACTGCATGGTACCCATCCCATGGGTCCCAAATCTCCAGGTTCAAGGGCATCTTCCTACATCGAAAACATGCATGAGAAACCCAGAAGATGGTACACCGTGTGATCGGGAAAGGTTTCTGAAACGCACCTCATTTCTCATCTCCTTTGCTCGGGTTTGCCATTCCAGCCGATTTACTAGCCATCTCCCTCCTTGGAGAATCAGCACCTTTAACCTCCTGTTCCGTACAGGTTGCAATTTGTCCTGAGGATGAAGGGGAAGAGGGGGAACCAATGAGAGACTAGCTCTAGGTGTTGGGACAGGCACGGGTCACTCTATTTTCCCATCAGGAAGAAGAATTAAGCACAAGCTCAGCCTGCCCCCCAGAACCAGAAGAGGGCCTGAAGCAATCCTGCGCTTTTGCGGCCAGCTCCCAAAAAAGCGAGTTGAAAAATGGAGCTCAGGGGCCCTGCAATTCACAAACCTGCAGAGTTTTAAATGATACCTCTCGTCCACAAATATATTGAGGGTAGGCAACGAAGAGGCTTTGAAAGCAAGGCAGAATTGCAGGAAACAGATTTCAGGAGGTAGATTCGAATCGCCTTGAAAGCACATGAAAAGCGGCAAAACGTGGACAATGATGCCCTTGGCCAAAAAGGGCGTATGCGTTTTTTCCTGAATATATTCAGGAAAAAACACATACGCCCTTTTTGGCCAACCAAGCAACCTGGAAAGGCCAATCAGCGCTCCAAAGAAGTCTCGCTTCCCAGCGGGCAAAAGGGCCATGCGGAAAAAAGTGTCCAAACCAGAAATGCAGGACCGGCCATGGAGAAATGGGAGCCTTGCTACGCTGATGGGTGGGATGTAAATTGCCAACAGCCACTCTGGAGAAGTGTACGGTGTGTTCTGAAACATCTAAAAAACACAGCTTGGAGAGCATAGGGCACTTCCACTCATGGGCGTATAAATTGGGAAAACTAAAAATCAGCAAGACACAGGCACCCCAAAGTTTAGGGCTGCTCTGTTGACAAGAACCCCCACTTCATTACACCTTAAATATCCTAGGAAAGAGAAAAATGGATAAAGAAGTTGTGGTCCTCATGTACAATGGAATATCACTCAGCCATGAAATCAACGTCATAAGGCTAGTAGCAGCACGATGAGTGGATTTAGGTACGACGATTCTAAGTGAAATAAGTCACACAGAAAAAGACACTTATCCTAAGATATCACTTCTAGAGGGAATGTAAAAACCGCTACACTTGAACTGAATTGCAAAACAGAACAGAGTCACACGTTTAGGAAACACACTATGGCTGCTGAACGGGAAAGGTGAGGTTGGCTGATGCATAAAACAAGGGTTTCAAATTAGCTCAGATACCGTTCCATAAACCCAATATGTAAGAGACAAGACCTATTCCTTTTTCAGTGAACTGGACTCAACACCCCCTATTCACCGCACAAGAATATATCTGACTAGTAAGAATCTTCAAACCTATGTATTGATATCTCTCTGTAAGTGAGTCAAGGGGGTGTAAAGCGGCATAAACACAGCCGTGAAAAGCAGCTAAACCCCATTATAAAAATAAATTACTTTTCAAAACCCGTGAAACAAAGACAGTGAAAGAGAGAGAAATTCTTCCAAAATTCGTTCAGGGGCTGTGATGCAACCTGGATTGACCATATCTAGACCCACAGCTGATTGAGACATAAGGGTGGACACTCTTGGGGCTGAGAGGTTCGGTGAGGTTGGGTGAGCCAACGCAGACCCTTTCAAGTAATACTGCATGGTTCCCATCCCATGGGTCCCAAATCTCCAGGTTCAAGGGCATCTTCCTACATCGAAAACATGCATGAGAAACCCAGAAGATGGTACACCGTGTGATCGGGAAAGGTTTCTGAAACGCACCTCATTTCTCATCTCCTTTGCTCGGGTTCGCCATTCCAGCCGATTTACTAGCCATCTCCCTCTTTGGAGAATCAGCACCTTTAACCTCCTGTTCCGTACAGGTTGCAATTTGTTCTGAGGATGAACGGGAAGAGGGGGAACCAATGAGAGACTAGCTCTAGGTGTTGGGACAGGCACGGGTCACTCTATTTTCCCATCAGGAAGAAGAATTAAGCACAAGCTCAGCCTGCCCCCCAGAACCAGAAGAGGGCCTGAAGCAATCCTGCGCTTTTGCGGCCAGCTCCCAAAAAAGCGAGTTGAAAAATGGAGCTCAGGGGCCCTGCAATTCACAAACCTGCAGAGTTTTAAATGATACCTCTCGTCCACAAATATATTGAGGGTAGGCAACGAAGAGGCTTTGAAAGCAAGGCAGAATTGCAGGAAACAGATTTCAGGAGGTAGATTCGAATCGCCTTGAAAGCACATGAAAAGCGGCAAAACGTGGACAATGATGCCCTTGGCCAAAAAGGGCGTATGCGTTTTTTCCTGAATATATTCAGGAAAAAACGCATACGCCCTTTTTGGCCAACCAAGCAACCTGGAAAGGCCAATCAGCGCTCCAAAGAAGTCTCGCTTCCCAGCGGGAAAAAGGCCCATGCGGAAAAAAGTGTCCAAACCAAAAATGCAGGACCGGCCATGGAGAAATGGGAGCCTTGCTACGCTGATGGGTGGGATGTAAATTGCCAACAGCCACTCTGGAGAAGTGTACGGTGTGTTCTGAAACATCTATAAAACACAGCTTGGAGAGCATAGGGCACTTCCACTCATGGGCGTATAAATTGGGAAAACTAAAAATCAGCAAGACACAGGCACCCCAAAGTTTAGGGCTGCTCTGTTGACAAGAACCGCCACTTCATTACACCTTAAATATCCTAGGAAAGAGAAAAATGGATAAAGAAGTTGTGGTCCTCAAGTACAATGGAATATCACTCAGCCATGAAATCAACGTCATAAGGCTAGTAGCAGCACGATGAGTGGATTTACGTACGACGATTCTAAGTGAAATAAGTCACACAGAAAAAGACACTTATCCTAAGATATCACTTCTAGAGGGAATGTAAAAACCGCTACACTTGAACTGAATTGCAAAACAGAACAGAGTCACACGTTTAGGAAACACACTATGGCTGCTGAACGGGAAAGGTGAGGTGGGGTGATGCATAAAACAAGGGTTTCAAATTAGCTCAGATACCGTTCCATAAACCCAATATGTAAGAGACAAGACCTATTCCTTTTTCAGTGAACTGGACTCAACACCACCTATTCACCGCACAAGAATATATCTGACTAGTAAGAATCTTCAAACCTATGTATTGATATCTCTCTGTAAGTGAGTCAAGGGGGTGTAAAGCGGAATAAACACAGCCGTGAAAAGCAGCAAAACCCCATTATAAAAATAAATTACTTTTAAAAACCAGTGAAACAAAGACAGTGAAAGAGAGAGAAATTCTTCCAAAATTCGTTCAGGGGCTGTGATGCAACCTGGATTGACCATATCTAGACCCACAGCTGATTGAGACATAAGGGTGGACACTCTTGGGGCTGAGAGGTTCGGTGAGCTTGGGTGAGCCAACGCAGACCCTTTTAAGTAATACTGCATGGTACCCATCCCATGGGTCCCAAATCTCCAGTTTCAAGGGCATCTTCCTACATCGAAAACATGCATGAGAAACCCAGAAGATGGTACACCATGTGATCGGGAAAGGTTTCTGAAACGCACCTCATTTCTCATCTCCTTTGCTCGGGTTCGCCATTCCAGCCGATTTACTAGCCATCTCCCTCTTTGGAGAATCAGCACCTTTAAACTCCTGTTCCGTACAGGTTGCAATTTGTCCTGAGGATGAAGGGGAAGAGGGGGAACCAATGAGAGACTAGCTCTAGGGGTTGGGACAGGCACGGGTCACTCTATTTTCCCATCAGGAAGAAGAATTAAGCACAAGCTCAGCCTGCCCCCCAGAACCAGAAGAGGGCCTGAAGCAATCCTGCGCTTTTGCGGCCAGCTCCCAAAAAAGCGCGTTGAAAAATGGAGCTCAGGGGCCCTGCAATTCACAAACCTGCAGAGTTTTAAATGATACCTCTCGTCCACAAATATATTAAGGGAAGGCAACGAAGAGGCTTTGAAAGCAAGGCAGAATTGCAGGAAACAGATTTCAGGAGGTAGATTCGAATCGCCTTGAAAGCACATGAAAAGCGGCAAAACGTGGACAATGATGCCCTTGGACAAAAAGGGCGTATGCGTTTTTCCCTGAATATATGCAGGAAAAAACGCATACGCCCTTTTTGGCCAACCAAGCAACCTGGAAAGGCAAATCAGCACTCCAAAGAAGTCTGGCTTCCCAGCGGGCAAAAGGGCCATGCGGAGAAAAGTGTCCAAACCAGAAACGCAGGAACGGCCATGGAGAAATGGGAGCCTTGCTACGCTGATGGGTGGGATGTAAATTGCCAACAGCCACTCTGGAGAAGTGTACGGTGTGTTCTGAAACATCTAAAAAACACAGCTTGGAGAGCATAGGGCACTTCCACTCATGGGCGTATGAATTGGAAAAACTAAAAATCAGCAAGACACAGGCACCCCAAAGTTTAGGGCTGCTCTGTTGACAAGAACCCCCAATTCATTACACCTTAAATATCCTAGGAAAGAGAAAAGTGGATAAAGAAGTTGGGGTCCTCATGTACAATGGAATATCACTCAGCCATGAAATCAACGTCATAAGGCTAGTAGCAGCACGATGAGTGGATTTAGGTATGACGATTCTAAGTGAAATAAGTCACACAGAAAAAGACACTTATCCTAAGATATCACTTCTAGAGGGAATGTAAAAACCGCTACACTTGAACTGAATTGCAAAACAGAACAGAGTCACACGTTTAGGAAACACACTATGGCTGCTGAACGGGAAAGGTGAGGTGGGGTGATGCATAAAACAAGGGTTTCAAATTAGCTCAGATACCGTTCCATAAACCCAATATGTAAGAGACAAGACCTATTCCTTTTTCAGTGAACTGGACTCAACACCCCCTATTCACCGCACAAGAATATATCTGACTAGTAAAATCTTCAAACCTGTGTATAGATATCTCTCTGTAAGTGAGTCAAGGGGGTGTAAAGCGGCATAAACACAGCCGTGAAAAGCAGCTAAACCCCTTTATAAAAATAAATTACTTTTCAAAACCCGTGAAACAAAGGCAGTGAAAGAGAGAGAAATTCTTCCAAAATTCGTTCAGGGGCTGTGATGCAACCTGGATTGACCATATCTAGACCCACAGCTGATTGAGACATAAGGGTGGACACTCTTGGGGCTGAGAGGTTCGGTGAGCTTGGGTGAGCCAACGCAGACCCTTTCAAGTAATACTGCATGGTACCCATCCCATGGGTCCCAAATCTCCAGGTTCAAGGGCATCCTCCTACATCGAAAACATGCATGAGAAACCCAGAAGATGGTACACCGTGTGATCGGGAAAGGTTTCTGAAACGCACCTCATTTCTCATCTCCTTTGCTCGGGTTTGCCATTCCAGCCGATTTACTAGCCATCTCCCTCTTTGGAGAATCAGCACCTTTAACCTCCTGTTCCGTACAGGTTGCAATTTGTCCTGAGGATGAAGGGGAAGAGGGGGAACCAATGAGAGACTAGCTCTAGGTGTTGGGACAGGCACGGGTCACTCTCTTTTCCCATCAGGAAGAAGAATTAAGCACAAGCTCAGCCTGCCCCCCAGAACCAGAAGAGGGCCTGAAGCAATCCTGCGCTTTTGCGGCCAGCTCCCAAAAAAGCGAGTTGAAAAATGGAGCTCAGGGACCCTGCAATTCACAAACCTGCAGAGTTTTAAATGATACCTCTCGTCCACAAATATATTAAGGGAAGGCAACGAAGAGGCTTTGAAAGCAAGGCAGAATTGCAGGAAACAGATTTCAGGAGGTAGATTCGAATCGCCTTGAAAGCACATGAAAAGCGGCAAAACGTGGACAATGATGCCCTTGGCCAAAAAGGGCGTATGCGTTTTTTCCTGAATATATTCAGGAAAAAACGCATACGCCCTTTTTGGCCAACCAAGCAACCTGGAAAGGCAAATCAGCGCTCCAAAGAAGTCTCGCTTCCCAGCGGGCAAAAGGGCCATGCGGAAAAAAGTGTCCAAACCAGACATGCAGGACCGGCCATGGAGAAATGGGAGCCTTGCTACGCTGATGGGCGGGATGTAAATTGCCAACAGCCACTCTGGAGAAGTGTACGGTGTGTCCTGAAACATCTAAAAAACACAGCTTGGAGAGCATAGGGCACTTCCACTCATGGGCGTATAAATTGGGAAAACTAAAAATCAGCAAGACACAGGCACCCCAAAGTTTAGGGCTGCTCTGTTGACAAGAACCCCCACTTCATTACACCTTAAATTTCCTAGGAAAGAGAAAAATGGATAAAGAAGTTGGGGTCCTCATGTACAATGGAATATCACTCAGCCATGAAATCAACGTCATAAGGGTAGTAGCAGCACGATGAGTGGATTTAGGTACGACGATTCTAAGTGAAATAAGTCACACAGAAAATGACACTTATCCTAAGATATCACTTATAGAGGGAACGTAAAAACCGCTACACTTGAACTGAATTGCAAAACAGAACAGAGTCACACGTTTAGGAAACACACTATGGCTGCTGAATGGGAAAAGTGAGGTGGGGTGATGCATAAAACAAGGGTTTCAAATTAGCTCCGATACCGTTCCATAAACCCAATATGTAAGAGACAAGACCTATTCCTTTTTCAGTGAACTGGACTCAACACCCCCTATTCACCGCACAAGAATATATCTGACTAGTAAGAATCTTCAAACCTATGTATTGATATCTCTCTGTAAGTGAGTCAAGGGGGTGTAAAGCGGCATAAACACAGCCGTGAAAAGCAGCTAAACCCCATTATAAAAATAAATTACTTTTCAAAACCCGTGAAACAAAGACAGTGAAAGAGAGAGAAATTCTTCCAAAATTCGTTCAGGGGCTGTGATGCAACCTGGATTGACCATATCTAGACCCACAGCTGATTGAGACATAAGGGTGGACACTCTTGGGGCTGAGAGGTTCGGTGAGGTTGGGTGAGCCAACGCAGACCCTTTCAAGTAATACTGCATGGTACCCATCCCATGGGTCCCAAATCTCCAGGTTCAAGGGCATCTTCCTACGTCGAAAACAGGCATGAGAAACCCAGAAGATGGTACACCGTGTGATCGGGAAAGGTTTCTAAAACGCACCTCATTTCTCATCTCCTTTGCTCGGGTTCGCCATTCCAGCCGATTTACTAGCCATCTCCCTCCTTGGAGAATCAGCACCTTTAACCTCCTGTTCCGTACAGGTTGCAATTTGTCCTGAGGATGAACGGGAAGAGGGGGAACCAATGAGAGACTAGCTCTAGGTGTTGGGACAGGCACAGGTCACTCTATTTTCCCATCAGGAAGAAGAATTAAGCACAAGCTCAGCCTGCCCCCCAGAACCAGAAGAGGGCCTGAAGCAATCCTACGCTTTTGCGGCCAGCTCCCAAAAAAGCGAGTTGAAAAATGGAGCTCAGGGGCACTGCAATTCACAAACCTGCAGAGTTTTAAATGATACCTCTCGTCCACAAATATATTAAGGGAAGGCAACGAAGAGGCTTTGAAAGCAAGGCAGAATTGCAGGAAACAGATTTCAGGAGGTAGATTCGAATCGCCTTGAAAGCACATGAAAAGCGGCAAAACGTGGACAATGATGCCCTTGGCCAAAAAGGGCGTATGCGTTTTTTCCTGAATATATTCAGGAAAAAGCACATAGGCCCTTTTTGGCCAACCAAGCAACCTGGAAAGTCCAATCAGCGCTCCAAAGAAGTCTCGCTTCCCAGCGGGCAAAAGGGCCATGCGGAGAAAAGTGTCCAAACCAGAAACGCAGGAACGGCCATGGAGAAATGGGAGCCTTGCTACGCTGATGGGTGGGATGTAAATTGCCAACAGCCACTCTGGAGAAGTGTACGGTGTGTTCTGAAACATCTAAAAAACACAGCTTGGAGAGCATAGGGCACTTCCACTCATGGGCGTATGAATTGGAAAAACTAAAAATCAGCAAGACACAGGCACCCCAAAGTTTAGGGCTGCTCTGTTGACAAGAACCCCCAATTCATTACACCTTAAATATCCTAGGAAAGAGAAAAGTGGATAAAGAAGTTGGGGTCCTCATGTACAATGGAATATCACTCAGCCATGAAATCAACGTCATAAGGCTAGTAGCAGCACGATGAGTGGATTTAGGTACGACGATTCTAAGTGAAATAAGTCACACAGAAAATGACACTTATCCTAAGATATCACTTATAGAGGGAACGTAAAAACCGCTACACTTGAACTGAATTGCAAAACAGAACAGAGTCACACGTTTAGGAAACACACTATGGCTGCTGAATGGGAAAAGTGAGGTGGGGTGATGCATAAAACAAGGGTTTCAAATTAGCTCCGATACCGTTCCATAAACCCAATATGTAAGAGACAAGACCTATTCCTTTTTCAGTGAACTGGACTCAACACCCCCTATTCACCGCACAAGAATATATCTGACTAGTAAGAATCTTCAAACCTATGTATTGATATCTCTCTGTAAGTGAGTCAAGGGGGTGTAAAGCGGCATAAACACAGCCGTGAAAAGCAGCTAAACCCCATTATAAAAATAAATTACTTTTCAAAACCCGTGAAACAAAGACAGTGAAAGAGAGAGAAATTCTTCCAAAATTCGTTCAGGGGCTGTGATGCAACCTGGATTGACCATATCTAGACCCACAGCTGATTGAGACATAAGGGTGGACACTCTTGGGGCTGAGAGGTTCGGTGAGGTTGGGTGAGCCAACGCAGACCCTTTCAAGTAATACTGCATGGTACCCATCCCATGGGTCCCAAATCTCCAGGTTCAAGGGCATCTTCCTACGTCGAAAACAGGCATGAGAAACCCAGAAGATGGTACACCGTGTGATCGGGAAAGGTTTCTAAAACGCACCTCATTTCTCATCTCCTTTGCTCGGGTTCGCCATTCCAGCCGATTTACTAGCCATCTCCCTCCTTGGAGAATCAGCACCTTTAACCTCCTGTTCCGTACAGGTTGCAATTTGTCCTGAGGATGAACGGGAAGAGGGGGAACCAATGAGAGACTAGCTCTAGGTGTTGGGACAGGCACAGGTCACTCTATTTTCCCATCAGGAAGAAGAATTAAGCACAAGCTCAGCCTGCCCCCCAGAACCAGAAGAGGGCCTGAAGCAATCCTACGCTTTTGCGGCCAGCTCCCAAAAAAGCGAGTTGAAAAATGGAGCTCAGGGGCACTGCAATTCACAAACCTGCAGAGTTTTAAATGATACCTCTCGTCCACAAATATATTAAGGGAAGGCAACGAAGAGGCTTTGAAAGCAAGGCAGAATTGCAGGAAACAGATTTCAGGAGGTAGATTCGAATCGCCTTGAAAGCACATGAAAAGCGGCAAAACGTGGACAATGATGCCCTTGGCCAAAAAGGGCGTATGCGTTTTTTCCTGAATATATTCAGGAAAAAGCACATAGGCCCTTTTTGGCCAACCAAGCAACCTGGAAAGTCCAATCAGCGCTCCAAAGAAGTCTCGCTTCCCAGCGGGCAAAAGGGCCATGCGGAAAAATGTGTCCAAACCAGAACTGCACGACCGGCCATGGAGAAATGGGAGCCTTGCTTCGCTGATGGGCGGGATGTAAATTGCCAACAGCCACTCGGGAGAAGTGTACGGTGTGTTCTGAAACATCTAAAAAACACAGCTTGGGGAGCATAGGGCACTTCCACTCATGGGCGAATAAATTGGGAAAACTAAAAATCAGCAAGACACAGGCACCCCAAAGTTTAGGGCTGCTCTGTTGACAAGAACCCCCACTTCATTACACCTTAAATATCCTAGGAAAGAGAAAAATGGATAAAGAAGTTGGGGTCCTCATGTACAATGGAATATCACTCAGCCATGAAATCAACGTCATAAGGCTAGTAGCAGCACGATGAGTGGATTTAGGTACGACGATTCTAAGTGAAATAAGTCACACAGAAAAAGACACTTATCGTAAGATATCACTTAGAGAGGGAATGTAAAAACCGCTACACTTGAACTGAATTACAAAACAGAACAGAGTCACACGTTTAGAAAACACACTATGGCTGCTGAACGGTAAAGGTGAGGTGGGCTGATGCATAAAACAAGGGTTTCAAATTAGCTCCGATACCGTTCCATAAACCCAATATGTAAGAGACAAGTCCTATTGTTTTTTCAGTGAACTGGACTCAACACCCCCTATTCACCGCACAAGTATATATCTGACTAGTAAGAATCTTCAAACCTATGTATTGATATCTCTCTGTAAGTGAGTCAAGGGGGTGTAAAGCGGCATAAACACAGCCGTGAAAAGCAGCTAAACCCCATTATAAAAATAAATTACTTTTCAAAACCCGTGAAACAAAGACAGTGAAAGAGAGAGAAATCTTCCAAAATTCGTTCAGGGGCTGTGATGCAACCTGGATTGACCATATCTAGACCCACAGCTGATTGAGACATAAGGGTGGACACTCTTGGGGCTGAGAGGTTCGGTGAGGTTGGGTGAGCCAACGCAGACCCTTTCAAGTAATACTGCATGGTACCCATCCCATGGGTCCCAAATCTCCAGGTTCAAGGGCATCTTCCTACGTCGAAAACAGGCATGAGAAACCCAGAAGATGGTACACCGTGTGATCGGGAAAGGTTTCTAAAACGCACCTCATTTCTCATCTCCTTTGCTCGGGTTCGCCATTCCAGCCGATTTACTAGCCATCTCCCTCCTTGGAGAATCAGCACCTTTAACCTCCTGTTCCGTACAGGTTGCAATTTGTCCTGAGGATGAACGGGAAGAGGGGGAACCAATGAGAGACTAGCTCTAGGTGTTGGGACAGGCACAGGTCACTCTATTTTCCCATCAGGAAGAAGAATTAAGCACAAGCTCAGCCTGCCCCCCAGAACCAGAAGAGGGCCTGAAGCAATCCTGCGCTTTTGCGGCCAGCTCCCAAAAAAGCGAGTTGAAAAATGGAGCTCAGGGGCACTGCAATTCACAAACCTGCAGAGTTTTAAATGATACCTCTCGTCCACAGATATATTAAGGGAAGGCAACGAAGAGGCTTTTTAAGCAAGGCAAAATTGCAGGAAACAGATTTCAGGAGGTAGATTCGAATCGCCTTGAAAGCACATGAAAAGCGGCAAAACGTGGACAATGATGCCCTTGGCCAAAAAGGGCGTATGCGTTTTTTCCTGAATATATTCAGGAAAAAACGCATACGCCCTTTTTGGCCAACCAAGCAACCTGGAAAGGCCAATCAGCGCTGCAAAGAAGTCTCGCTTCCCAGCGGGCAAAAGGGCCATGCGGAAAAAAGTGTCCAAACCAGAACTGCACGACCGGCCATGGAGAAATGGGAGCCTTGCTTCGCTAATGGGGGGGATGTAAATTGCCAACAGCCACTCGGGAGAAGTGTACGGTGTGTCCTGAAACATCTAAAAAACACAGCTTGGAGAGCATAGGGCACTTCCACTCATGGGCGTATAAATTGGGAAAAATAAAAATCAGCAAGACACAGGCACCCCAAAGTTTAGGGCTGCTCTGTTGACAAGAACCCCCACTTCATTACACCTTAAATATCCTAGGAAAGAGAAAAATGGATAAAGAAGTTGTGGTCCTCATGTACAATGGAATATCACTCAGCCATGAAATCAACGTCATAAGGCTAGTAGCAGCACGATGAGTGGATTTAGGTACGACGATTCTAAGTGAAATAAGTCACACAGAAAAAGACACTTATCCTAAGATATCACTTAGAGAGGGAATGTAAAAACCGCTGCACGTGAACTGAATTACAAAACAGAACAGAGTCACACGTTTAGAAAACACACTATGGCTGCTGAACGGGAAAGGTGAGGTGGGGTGATGCATAAAACAAGGGTTTCAAATTAGCTCCGATACCGTTCCATAAACTCAATATGTAAGAGACAAGACCTATTCCTTTTTCAGTGAACTGGACTCAACACCCCCTATTCACCGCACAAGAATATATCTGACTAGTAAGAATCTTCAAACCTATGTATTGATATCTCTCTGTAAGTGAGTCAAGGGGGTGTAAAGCGGCATAAACACAGCCGTGAAAAGCAGCTAAACCCCATTATAAAAATAAATTACTTTTCAAAACCCGTGAAACAAAGACAGTGAAAGAGAGAGAAATTCTTCCAAAATTCGTTCAGGGGCTGTGATGCAACCTGGATTGACCATATCTAGACCCACAGCTGATTGAGACATAAGGGTGGAAACTCTTAGGGCTGAGAGGTTCGGTGAGGTTGGGTGAGCCAACGCAGATCCTTTCAAGTAATACTGCATGGTACCCATCCCATGGGTCCCAAATCTCCAGGTTCAAGGGCATCTTCCTACGTCGAAAACAGGCATGAGAAACCCAGAAGATGGTACACCGTGTGATCGGGAAAGGTTTCTAAAACGCACCTCATTTCTCATCTCCTTGGCTCGGGTTCGCCATTCCAGCCAATTTACTAGCCATCTCCCTCCTTGGAGAATCAGCACCTTTAACCTCCTGTTCCGTACAGGTTGCAATTTGTCCTGAGGATGAACGGGAAGAGGGGGAACCAATGAGAGACTAGCTCTAGGTGTTGGGACAGGCACAGGTCACTCTATTTTCCCATCAGGAAGAAGAATTAAGCACAAGCTCAGCCTGCCCCCCAGAACCAGAAGAGGGCCTGAAGCAATCCTGCGCTTTTGCGGCCAGCTCCCAAAAAAGCGAGTTGAAAAATGGAGCTCAGGGGCACTGCAATTCACAAACCTGCAGAGTTTTAAATGATACCTCTCGTCCACAAATATATTAAGGGAAGGCAACGAAGAGGCTTTGAAAGCAAGGCAGAATTGCAGGAAACAGATTTCAGGAGGTAGATTCGAATCGCCTTGAAAGCACATGAAAAGCGGCAAAACGTGGACAATGATGCCCTTGGCCAAAAAGGGCGTATGCGTTTTTTCCTGAATATATTCAGGAAAAAACGCATACGCCCTTTTTGGCCAACCAAGCAACCTGGAAAGGCCAATCAGCGCTGCAAAGAAGTCTCGCTTCCCAGCGGGCAAAAGGGCCATGCGGAAAAAAGTGTCCAAACCAGAACTGCACGACCGGCCATGGAGAAATGGGAGCCTTGCTTCACTGATGGGCGGGATGTAAATTGCCAGCAGCCACTCGGGAGAAGTGTACGGTGTGTCCTGAAACATCTAAAAAACACAGCTTGGAGAGCATAGGGCACTTCAACTCATGGGCGTATAAATTGGGAAAACTAAAAATCAGCAAGACACAGGCACCCCAAAGTTTAGGGCTGCTCTGTTGACAAGAACCCCCACTTCATTACACCTTAAATATCTTAGGAAAGAGAAAAATGGATAAAGAAGTTGGGGTCCTCATGTACAATGGAATATCACTCAGCCATGAAATCAACGTCATAAGGCTAGTAGCAGCACGATGAGTGGATTTAGGTACGACGATTCTAAGTGAAATAAGTCACACAGAAAAAGACACTTATCCTAAGATATCACTTATAGAGGGAACGTAAAAACCGCTACACTTGAACTGAATTGCAAAACAGAACAGAGTCACACGTTTAGGAAACACACTATGGCTGCTGAACGGGAAAGGTGAGGTGGGGTGATGCATAAAACAAGGGTTTCAAATTAGCTCCGATACCGTTCCATAAACCCAATATGTAAGAGACAAGACCTACTCCTTGCTCAGTGAACTGGACTCAACACCCCCTATTCACCGCACAAGAATATATCTGACTAGTAATAATCTTCAAACCTATGTATTGATATCTCTCTGTAAGTGAGTCAAGGGGGTGTAAAGCGGCATAAACACAGCCGTGAAAAGCAGCTAAACCCCATTATAAAAATAAATTAGTTTTCAAAACCCGTGAAACAAAGACAGTGAAAGAGAGAGAAATTCTTCCAAAATTCGTTCAGGGGCTGTGATGCAACCTGGATTGACCATATCTAGACCCACAGCTGATTGAGACATAAGGGTGGACATTCTTGGGGCTGAGAGGTTCGGTGAGGTTGGGTGAGCCAACGCAGACCCTTTCAAGTAATACTGCATGGTACCCATCCCATGGGTCCCAAATCTCCAGGTTCAAGGGCATCTTCCTACATCGAAAACAGGCATGAGAAACCCAGAAGATGGTACACCGTGTGATCGGGAAAGGTTTCTAAAACGCACCTCATTTCTCATCTCCTTTGCTCGGGTTCGCCATTCCAGCCGATTTACTAGCCATCTCCCTCCTTGGAGAATCAGCACCTTTAACCTCCTGTTCCGTACAGGTTGCAATTTGTCCTGAGGATGAACGGGAAGAGGGGAAACCAATGAGAGACTAGCTCTAGGTGTTGGGACAGGCACAGGTCACTCTATTTTCCCATCAGGAAGAAGAATTAAGCACAAGCTCAGCCTGCCCCCCAGAACCAGAAGAGGGCCTGAAGCAATCCTGCGCTTTTGCGGCCAGCTCCCAAAAAAGCGAGTTGAAAAATGGAGCTCAGGGGCACTGCAATTCACAAACCTGCAGAGTTTTCACTGATACCTCTCGTCCACAAATATATTAAGGGAAGGCAACGAAGAGGCTTTGAAAGCAAGGCAGAATTGCAGGAAACAGATTTCAGGAGGTAGATTCGAATCGCCTTGAAAGCACATGAAAAGCGGCAAAACGTGGACAATGATGCCCTTGGCCAAAAAGGGCGTATGCGTTTTTTCCTGAATATATTCAGGAAAAAACGCATACGCCCTTTTTGGCCAACCAAGCAACCTGGAAAGGCCAATCAGCGCTCCAAAGAAGTCTCGCTTCCCAGCGGGCAAAAGGGCCATGCGGAAAAAACTGTCCAAACCAGAAATGCAGGACCTGCCATGGAGAAATGGGAGCCTTGCTACGCTGATGGGCGGGATGTAAATTGCCAACAGCCACTCTGGAGAAGTGTACGGTGTGTCCTGAAACATCTAAAAAACACAGTTTGGAGAGCATAGGGCACTTCCACTCATGGGCGTATAAATTGAGAAAACTAAAAATCAGCAAGACACAGGCACCCCAAAGTTTAGGGCTGCTCTGTTGACAAGAACCCCCACTTCATTACACCTTAAATATCCTAGGAAAGAGAAAAATGGATAAAGAAGTTGGGGTCCTCATGTACAATGGAATATCACTCAGCCATGAAATCAACGTCATAAGGCTAGTAGCAGCACGATGAGTGGATTTAGGTACGACGATTCTAAGTGAAATAAGTCACACAGAAAAAGACACTTATCATAAGATATCACTTAGAGAGGGAATGTAAAAACCGCTACACTTGAACTGAATAAGAAACAGAACAGAGTCACACGTTTAGAAAACACACTATGGCTGCTGAACGGGAAAGGTGAGGTGGGGTGATGCATAAAACAAGGGTTTCAAATTAGCTCTGATACCGCTCCATAAACCCAATATGTAAGAGACAAGACCTATTCCTTTTTCAGTGAACTGGACTCAACACCCCGTATTCACCGCACAAGAATATATCTGACTAGTAAGAATCTTCAAACCTATGTATTGATATCTCTCTGTAAGTGAGTCAAGGGGGTGTAAAGCGGCATAAACACAGCCGTGAAAAGCAGCTAAACCCCATTATAAAAATAAATTACTTTTCAAAACCCGTGAAACAAAGACAGTGAAAGAGAGAGAAATTCTTCCAAAATTCGTTCAGGGGCTGTGATGCAACCTGGATTGACCATATCTAGACCCACAGCTGATTGAGACATAAGGGTGGACACTCTTGGGGCTGAGAGGTTCGGTGAGGTTGGGTGAGCCAACGCAGACCCTTTCAAGTAATACTGCATGCTACCCATCCCATGGGTCCCAAATCTCCAGGTTCAAGGGCATCTTCCTACATCGAAAACAGGCATGAGAAACCCAGAAGATGGTACACCGTGTGATCGGGAAAGGTTTCTAAAACGCACCTCATTTCTCATCTCCTTTGCTCGGGTTCGCCATTCCAGCCGATTTACTAGCCATCTCCCTCCTTGGAGAATCAGCACCTTTAACCTCCTGTTCCGTACAGGTTGCAATTTGTCCTGAGGATGAACGGGAAGAGGGGGAACCAATGAGAGACTAGCTCTAGGTGTTGGGACAGGCACAGGTCACTCTATTTTCCCATCAGGAAGAAGAATTAAGCACAAGCTCAGCCTGCCCCCCAGAACCAGAAGAGGGCCTGAAGCAATCCTGCGCTTTTGCGGCCAGCTCTCAAAAAAGCGAGTTGAAAAATGGAGCTCAGGGGCACTGCAATTCACAAACCTGCAGAGTATTAACTGATACCTCTCGTCCACAATTATATTAAGGGAAGGCAACGAAGAGGCTTTGAAAGCAAGGCAGAATTGCAGGAAACAGATTTCAGGAGGTAGATTCGAATCGCCTTGAAAGCACATGAAAAGCGGCAAAACGTGGACAATGATGCCCTTGGCCAAAAAGGGCGTATGCGTTTTTTCCTGAATATATTCAGGAAAAAACGCATACGCCCTTTTTGGCCAACGAAGCAACCTGGAAAGGCAAATCAGCGCTCCAAAGAAGTCTCGCTTCCCAGCGGGCAAAAGGGCCATGCGGAAAAAAGGGTCCAAACCAGAACTGCACAACCGGCCATGGAGAAATGGGAGCCTTGCTTCGCTAATGGGCGGGATGTAAATTGCCAACAGCCACTCAGGAGAAGTGTACGGTGTGTCCTGAAACATCTAAAAAACACAGCTTGGAGAGCATAGGGCACTTCCACTCATGGGCGTATAAATTGGGAAAACTAAAAATCAGCAAGACAGAGGCACCCCAAAGTTTGGGGCTGCTCTGTTGACAAGAACCCCCACTTCATTACACCTTAAATATCCTAGGAAAGAGAAAAATGGATAAAGAAGTTGGGGTCCTCTTGTACAACGGAATATCACACAGCCATGAAATCAACGTCATAAGGCTAGTAGCAGCACGATGAGTGGATTTAGGTACGACGATTCTAAGTGAAATAAGTCACACAGAAAAAGACACTTATCATAAGATATCACTTAGAGAGGGAATGTAAAAACCGCTACACTTGAACTGAATAAGAAACAGAACAGAGTCACACGTTTCGAAAACACACTATGGCTGCTGAACGGGAAAGGTGAGGTGGGTTGATGCATAAAACAAGGGTTTCAAATTAGCTCCGATACCGTTCCATAAACCCAATATGTAAGAGACAAGACCTATTCCTTTTTTAGTGAACTGGACTCAACACCCCCTATTCACCGCACAAGAATATATCTGACTAGTAAGAATCTTCAAACCTATGTATTGATAGCTCTCTGTAAGTGAGTCAAGGGGGTGTAAAGCGGCATAAACACAGCCGTGAAAAGCAGCTAAACCCCATTATAAAAAATAAATTAGTTTTCAAAACCCGTGAAACAAAGACAGTGAAAGAGAGAGAAATTCTTCCAAAATTCGTTCAGGGGCTGTGATGCAACCTGGATTGACCATATCTAGACCCACAGCTGATTGAGAGATAAGGGTGGACACTCTTGGGGCTGAGAGTTTCGGTGAGGTTGGGTGAGCCAACGCAGACCCTTTCAAGTAATACTGCATGGTACCCATCCCATGGGTCCCAAATCTCCAGGTTCAAGGGCATCGTCCTACATCGAAAACAGGCATGAGAAACCCAGAAGATGGTACACCGTGTGATCGGGAAAGGTTTCTAAAACGCACCTCATTTCTCATCTCCTTTGCTCGGGTTCGCCATTCCAGCCGACTTACTAGCCATCTCCCTCCTTGGAGAATCAGCACCTTTAACCTCCTGTTCCGTACAGGTTGCAATTTGTCCTGAGGATGAACGGGAAGAGGGGGAACCAATGAGAGACTAGCTCTAGGTGTTGGGACAGGCACTGGTCACTCTATTTTCCCATCAGGAAGAAGAATTAAGCACAAGCTCAGCCTCCCCCCAGAACCAGAAGAGGGCCTGAAGCAATCCTGCGCTTTTGCGGCCAGCTCCCAAAAAAGCGAGTTGAAAAATGGAGCTCAGGGGCACTGCAATTCACAAACCTGCAGAGTTTTAAATGATACCTCTCGTCCACAAATATATTAAGGGAAGGCAACGAAGAGGCTTTGAAAGCAAGGCAGAATTGCAGGAAACAGATTTCAGGAGGTAGATTCGAATCGCCTTGAAAGCACCTGAAAAGCGGCAAAACGTGGACAATGATGCCCTTGGCCAAAAAGGGCGTATGCGTTTTTTCCTGAATATATTCAGGAAAAAACGCATACGCCCTTTTTGGCCAACCAAGCAACCTGGAAAGGCCAATCAGCGCTCCAAAGAAGTCTCGCTTCCCAGCGGGCAAAAGGGCCATGCGGAAAAAAGTGTCCAAACCAGAACTGCACGACCGGCCATGGAGAAATGGGAGCCTTGCTTCGCTGATGGGCGGGATGTAAATTGCCAGCAGCCACTCGGGAGAAGTGTACGGTGTGTCCTGAAACATCTAAAAAACACAGCTTGGAGAGCATAGGGCACTTCAACTCATGGGCGTATAAATTGGGAAAACTAAAAATCAGCAAGACACAGGCACCCCAAAGTTTAGGGCTGCTCTGTTGACAAGAACCCCCACTTCATTACACCTTAAATATCCTAGGAAAGAGAAAAATGGATAAAGAAGTTGGGGTCCTCATGTACAATGGAATATCACTCAGCCATGAAATCTACGTCATAAGGCTAGTAGCAGCACGATGAGTGGATTTAGGTACGACGATTCTAAGTGAAATAAGTCACACAGAAAAAGACACTTATCCTAAGATATCACTTTTAGAGGGAACGTAAAAACCGCTACACTTGAACTGAATTGCAAAACAGAACAGAGTCACACGTTTAGGAAACACACTATGGCTGCTGAACGGGAAAGGTGAGGTGGGGTGATGCATAAAACAAGGGTTTCAAATTAGCTCAGATACCGTTCCATAAACCCAATATGTAAGAGACAAGACCTATTCCTTTTTCAGTGAACTGGACTCAACACCCCCTATTCACCGCACAAGAATATATCTGACTAGTAAGAATCTTCAAACCTATGTATTGATAGCTCTCTGTAAGTGAGTCAAGGGGGTGTAAAGCGGCATAAACACAGCCGTGAAAAGCAGCTAAACCCCATTATAAAAATAAATTAGTTTTCAAAACCCGTGAAACAAAGACAGTGAAAGAGAGAGAAATTCTTCCAAAATTCGTTCAGGGGCTGTGATGCAACCTGGATTGACCATATCTAGACCCACAGCTGATTGAGACATAAGGGTGGACATTCTTGGGGCTGAGAGGTTCGGTGAGGTTGGGTGAGCCAACGCAGACCCTTTCAAGTAATACTGCATGGTACCCATCCCATGGGTCCCAAATCTCCAGGTTCAAGGGCATCTTCCTACATCGAAAACAGGCATGAGAAACCCAGAAGATGGTACACCGTGTGATCGGGAAAGGTTTCTAAAACGCACCTCATTTCTCATCTCCTTTGCTCGGGTTCGCCATTCCAGCCGATTTACTAGCCATCTCCCTCCTTGGAGAATCAGCACCTTTAACCTCCTGTTCCGTACAGGTTGCAATTTGTCCTGAGGATGAACGGGAAGAGGGGAAACCAATGAGAGACTAGCTCTAGGTGTTGGGACAGGCACAGGTCACTCTATTTTCCCATCAGGAAGAAGAATTAAGCACAAGCTCAGCCTGCCCCCCAGAACCAAAAGAGGGCCTGAAGCAATCCTGCGCTTTTGCGGCCAGCTCCCAAAAAAGCGAGTTGAAAAATGGAGCTCAGGGGCACTGCAATTCACAAACCTGCAGAGTTTTAACTGATACCTCTCGTCCACAAATATATTAAGGGAAGGCAACGAAGAGGCTTTGAAAGCAAGGCAGAATTGCAGGAAACAGATTTCAGGAGGTAGATTCGAATCGCCTTGAAAGCACATGAAAAGCGGCAAAACGTGGACAATGATGCCCTTGGCCAAAAAGGGCGTATGCGTTTTTTCCTGAATATATTCAGGAAAAAACGCATACGCCCTTTTTGGCCAACCAAGCAACCTGGAAAGGCAAATCAGCGCTCCAAAGAAGTCTCGCTTCCCAGCGGGCAAAAGGGCCATGCGGAAAAAAGTGTCCAAACCAGAACTGCACGACCGGCCATGGAGAAATGGGAGCCTTGCTTCGCTGATGGGCGGGATGTAAATTGCCAGCAGCCACTCGGGAGAAGTGTACGGTGTGTCCTGAAACATCTAAAAAACACAGCTTGGAGAGCATAGGGCACTTCAACTCATGGGCGTATAAATTGGGAAAACTAAAAATCAGCAAGACACAGGCACCCCAAAGTTTAGGGCTGCTCTGTTGACAAGAACCCCCACTTCATTACACCTTAAATATCCTAGGAAAGAGAAAAATGGATAAAGAAGTTGGGGTCCTCATGTACAATGGAATATCACTCAGCCATGAAATCTACGTCATAAGGCTAGTAGCAGCACGATGAGTGGATTTAGGTACGACGATTCTAAGTGAAATAAGTCACACAGAAAAAGACACTTATCCTAAGATATCACTTTTAGAGGGAATGTAAAAACCGCTACACTTGAACTGAATTGCAAAACAGAACAGAGTCACACGTTTAGGAAACACACTATGGCTGCTGAACGGGAAAGGTGAGGTGGGGTGATGCATAAAACAAGGGTTTCAAATTAGCTCAGATACCGTTCCATAAACCCAATATGTAAGAGACAAGACCTATTCCTTTTTCAGTGAACTGGACTCAACACCCCCTATTCACCGCACAAGAATATATCTGACTAGTAAGAATCTTCAAACCTATGTACTGATAGCTCTCTGTAAGTGAGTCAAGGGGGTGTAAAGCGGCATAAACACAGCCGTGAAAAGCAGCTAAACCCCATTATAAAAATAAATTACTTTTCAAAACCCGTGAAACAAAGACAGTGAAAGAGAGAGAAATTCTTCCAAAATTCGTTCAGGGGCTGTGATGCAACCTGGATTGACCATATCTAGACCCACAGCTGATTGAGACATAAGGGTGGACACTCTTGGGGCTGAGAGGTTCGGTGAGGTTGGGTGAGCCAACGCAGACCCTTTCAAGTAATACTGCATGCTACCCATCCCATGGGTCCCAAATCTCCAGGTTCAAGGGCATCTTCCTACATCGAAAACAGGCATGAGAAACCCAGAAGATGGTACACCGTGTGATCGGGAAAGGTTTCTAAAACGCACCTCATTTCTCATCTCCTTTGCTCGGGTTCGCCATTCCAGCCGATTTACTAGCCATCTCCCTCCTTGGAGAATCAGCACCTTTAACCTCCTGTTCCGTACAGGTTGCAATTTGTCCTGAGGATGAACGGGAAGAGGGGGAACCAATGAGAGACTAGCACTAGGTGTTGGGACAGGCACAGGTCACTCTATTTTCCCATCAGGAAGAAGAATTAAGCACAAGCTCAGCCTGCCCCCCAGAACCAGAAGAGGGCCTGAAGCAATCCTGCGCTTTTGCGGCCAGCTCCCAAAAAAGCGAGTTGAAAAATGGAGCTCAGGGGCACTGCAATTCACAAACCTGCAGAGTTTTAAATGATACCTCTCGTCCACAAATATATTAAGGGAAGGCAACGAAGAGGCTTTGAAAGCAAGGCAGAATTGCAGGAAACAGATTTCAGGAGGTAGATTCGAATCGCCTTGAAAGCACATGAAAAGCGGCAAAACGTGGACAATGATGCCCTTGTCCAAAAAGGGCGTATGCGTTTTTTCCTGAATATATTCAGGAAAAAACGCATACGCCCTTTTTGGCCAACCAAGCAACCTGGAAAGGCAAATCAGCGATCCAAAGAAGTCTCGCTTCCCAGCGGGCAAAAGGGCCATGCGGAAAAAAGGGTCCAAACCAGAACTGCACAACCGGCCATGGAGAAATGGGAGCCTTGCTTCGCTAATGGGCGGGATGTAAATTGCCAACAGCCACTCGGGAGAAGTGTACGGTGTGTCCTGAAACATCTAAAAAACACAGCTTGGAGAGCATAGGGCACTTCCACTCATGGGCGTATAAATTGGGAAAACTAAAAATCAGCAAGACACAGGCACCCCAAAGTTTGGGGCTGCTCTGTTGACAAGAACCCCCACTTCATTACACCTTAAATATCCTAGGAAAGAGAAAAATGGATAAAGAAGTTGGGGTCCTCATGTACAATGGAATATCACTCAGCCATGAAATCAACGTCATAAGGCTAGTAGCAGCACGATGAGTGGATTTAGGTACGACGATTCTAAGTGAAATAAGTCACACAGAAAAAGACACTTATCCTAAGATATCACTTCGAGAGGGAATGTAAAAACCGCTACACTTGAACTGAATTACAAAACAGAACAGAGTCACACGTTTAGAAAACACACTATGGCTGCTGAACGGGAAAGGTGAGGTGGGGTGATGCATAAAACAAGGGTTTCAAATTAGCTCCGATACCGTTCCATAAACCCAATATGTAAGAGACAAGACCTATTCCTTTTTCAGTGAACTGGACTCAACACCCCCTATTCACCGCACAAGAATATATCTGACTAGTAAGAATCCTCAAACCTATGTATTGATAGCTCTCTGTAAGTGAGTCAAGGGGGTGTAAAGCGGCATAAACACAGCCGTGAAAAGCAGCTAAACCCCATTATAAAAATAAATTACTTTTCAAAACCCGTGAAACAAAGACAGTGAAAGAGAGAGAAATTCTTCCAAAATTCGTTCAGGGGCTGTGATGCAACCTGGATTGACCATATCTAGACCCACAGCTGATTGAGACATAAGGGTGGACACTCTTGGGGCTGAGAGGTTCGGTGAGGTTGGGTGAGCCAACGCAGACCCTTTCAAGTAATACTGCATGGTACCCATCCCATGGATCCCAAATCTCCAGGTTCAAGGGCATCTTCCTACATCGAAAACAGGCATGAGAAACCCAGAAGATGGTACACCGTGTGATCGGGAAAGGTTTCTAAAACGCACCTCATTTCTCATCTCCTTTGCTCGGGTTCGCCATTCCAGCCGATTTACTAGCCATCTCCCTCCTTGGAGAATCAGCACCTTTAACCTCCTGTTCTGTACAGGTTACAATTTGTCCTGAGGATGAACGGGAAGAGGGGGAACCAATGAGAGGCTAGCTCTAGGTGTTGGGACAGGCACAGGTCACTCTATTTTCCCATCAGGAAGAAGAATTAAGCACAAGCTCAGCCTGCCCCCCAGAAACAGAAGAGGCCCTGAAGCAATCCTGCGCTTTTGCGGCCAGCTCCCAAAAAAGCGAGTTGAAAAATGGAGCTCAGGGGCACTGCAATTCACAAACCTGCAGAATTTTAACTGATACCTCTCGTCCACAAATATATTAAGGGAAGGCAACGAAGAGGCTTTGAAAGCAAGGCAGAATTGCAGGAAACAGATTTCAGGAGGTAGATTCGAATCGCCTTGAAAGCACATGAAAAGCGGCAAAACGTGGACAATGATGCCCTTGGCCAAAAAGGGCGTATGCGTTTTTTCCTGAATATATTCAGGAAAAAACGCATACGCCCTTTTTGGCCAACCAAGCAACCTGGAAAGGCAAATCAGCGCTCCAAAGAAGTCTGGCTTCCCAGCGGGCAAAAGGGCCATGCGGAAAAAAGTGTCCAAAGCAGAAATGCAGGACCGGCCATGGAGAAATGGGAGCCTTGCTACGCTGATGGGCGGGATGTAAATTGCCAACAGCCACTAGGGAGAAGTGTACGGTGTGTCCTGAAACATCTAAAAAACACAGCTTGGAGAGCATAGGGCACTACCACTCATGGGCGTATAAATTGGGAAAACTAAAAATCAGCAAGACACAGGCACCCCAAAGTTTAGGGCTGCTCTGTTGACAAGAACCCCCACTTCATTACACCTTAAATATCCTAGGAAAGAGAAAAATGGATAAAGAAGTTGGGGTCCTCATGTACAATGGAATATCACTCAGCCATGAAATCAACGTCATAAGGCTAGTAGCAGCACGATGAGTGGATTTAGGTATGACGATTCTAAGTGAAATAAGTCACACAGAAAAAGACACTTATCCTAAGATATCACTTCGAGAGGGAATGTAAAAACCGCTACACTTGAACTGAATTACAAAACAGAACAGAGTCACACGTTTAGAAAACACACTATGGCTGCTGAACGGGAAAGGTGAGGTGGGGTGATGCATAAAACAAGGGTTTCAAATTAGCTCCGATACCGTTCCATAAACCCAATATGTAAGAGACAAGACCTATTCCTTTTTCAGTGAACTGGACTGAACACCCCCTATTCACCGCACAAGAATATATCTGACTAGTAAGAATCTTCAAACCTATGTATTGATAGCTCTCTGTAAGTGAGTCAAGGGGGTGTAAAGCGGCATAAACACAGCCGTGAAAAGCAGCTAAACCCCATTATAAAAATAAATTACTTTTCAAAACCCGTGAAACAAAGACAGTGAAAGAGAGAGAAATTCTTCCAAAATTCGTTCAGGGGCTGTGATGCAACCTGGATTGACCATATCTAGACCCACAGCTGATTGAGACATAAGGGTGGACACTCTTGGGGCTGAGAGTTTCGGTGAGGTTGGGTGAGCCAACGCAGACCCTTTCAAGTAATACTGCATGGTACCCATCCCATGGGTCCCAAATCTCCAGGTTCAAGGGCATCTTCCTACATCGAAAACAGGCATGAGAAACCCAGAAGATGGTACACCGTGTGATCGGGAAAGGTTTCTAAAACGCACCTCATTTCTCATCTCCTTTGCTCGGGTTCGCCATTCCAGCCGATTTACTAGCCATCTCCCTCCTTGGAGAATCAGCACCTTTAACCTCCTGTTCCGTACAGGTTGCAATTTGTCCTGAGGATGAACGGGAAGAGGGGGAACCAATGAGAGACTAGCTCTAGGTGTTGGGACAGGCACAGGTCACTCTATTTTCCCATCAGGAAGAAGAATTAAGCACAAGCTCAGCCTGCCCCCCAGAACCAGAAGAGGGCCTGAAGCAATCCTGCGCTTTTGCGGCCAGCTCCCAAAAAAGCGAGTTGAAAAATGGAGCTCAGGGGCCCTGCAATTCACAAACCTGCAGAGTTTTAAATGATACCTCTCGTCCACAAATATATTAAGGGAAGGCAACGAAGAGGCTTTGAAATCAAGGCAGAATTGCAGGAAACAGATTTCAGGAGGTAGATTCGAATCGCCTTGAAAGCACATGAAAAGCGGCAAAACGTGGACAATGATGCCCTTGTCCAAAAAGGGCGTATGCGTTTTTTCCTGAATATATTCAGGAAAAAACGCATACGCCCTTTTTGGCCAACCAAGCAACCTGGAAAGGCAAATCAGCGATCCAAAGAAGTCTCGCTTCCCAGCGGGCAAAAGGGCCATGCGGAAAAAAGGGTCCAAACCAGAACTGCACAACCGGCCATGGAGAAATGGGAGCCTTGCTTCGCTAATGGGCGGGATGTAAATTGCCAACAGCCACTCGGGAGAAGTGTACGGTGTGTCCTGAAACATCTAAAAAACACAGCTTGGAGAGCATAGGGCACTTCCACTCATGGGCGTATAAATTGGGAAAACTAAAAATCAGCAAGACACAGGCACCCCAAAGTTTGGGGCTGCTCTGTTGACAAGAACCCCCACTTCATTACACCTTAAATATCCTAGGAAAGAGAAAAATGGATAAAGAAGTTGGGGTCCTCATGTACAATGGAATATCACTCAGCCATGAAATCAACGTCATAAGGCTAGTAGCAGCACGATGAGTGGATTTAGGTACGACGATTCTAAGTGAAATAAGTCACACAGAAAAAGACACTTATCATAAGATATCACTTAGAGAGGGAATGTAAAAACCGCTACACTTGGACTGAATAAGAAACAGAACAGAGTCACACGTTTAGAAAACACACTATGGCTGCTGAACGGGAAAGGTGAGGTGGGGTGATGCATAAAACAAGGGTTTCAAATTAGCTCCGATACCGCTCCATAAACCCAATATGTAAGAGACAAGACCTATTCCTTTTTCAGTGAACTGGACTCAACACCCCCTATTCACCGCACAAGAATATATCTGACTAGTAAGAATCTTCAAACCTATGTATTGATAGCTCTCTGTAAGTGAGTCAAGGGGGTGTAAAGCGGCATAAACACAGCCGTGAAAAGCAGCTAAACCCCATTATAAAAATAAATTACTTTTCAAAACCCGTGAAACAAAGACAGTGAAAGAGAGAGAAATTCTTCCAAAATTCGTTCAGGGGCTGTGATGCAACCTGGATTGACCATATCTAGACCCACAGCTGATTGAGACATAAGGGTGGACACTCTTGGGGCTGAGAGGTTCGGTGAGGTTGGGTGAGCCAACGCAGACCCTTTCAAGTAATACTTCATGGTACCCATTCCATGGGTCCCAAATCTCCAGGTTCAAGGGCATCTTCCTACATCGAAAACAGGCATGAGAAACCCAGAAGATGGTACACCGTGTGATCGGGAAAGGTTTCTAAAACGCACCTCATTTCTCATCTCCTTTGCTCGGGTTCGCCATTCCAGCCGATTTACTAGCCATCTCCCTCCTTGGAGAATCAGCACCTTTAACCTCCTGTTCTGTACAGGTTACAATTTGTCCTGAGGATGAACGGGAAGAGGGGGAACCAATGAGAGGCTAGCTCTAGGTGTTGGGACAGGCACAGGTCACTCTATTTTCCCATCAGGAAGAAGAATTAAGCACAAGCTCAGCCTGCCCCCCAGAACCAGAAGAGGGCCTGAAGCAATCCTGCGCTTTTGCGGCCAGCTCCCAAAAAAGCGAGTTGAAAAATGGAGCTCAGGGGCACTGCAATTCACAAACCTGCAGAGTTTTAAATGATACCTCTCGTCCACAAATATATTAAGGGAAGGCAACGAAGAGGCTTTGAAAGCAAGGCAGAATTGCAGGAAACAGATTTCAGGAGGTAGATTCGAATCGCCTTGAAAGCACATGAAAAGCGGCAAAATGTGGACAATGATGCCCTTGGCCAAAAAGGGCGTATGCGTTTTTTCCTGAATATATTCAGGAAAAAACGCATACGCCCTTTTTGGCCAACCAAGCAACCTGGAAAGGCAAATCAGCGCTCCAAAGAAGTCTCGCTTCCCAGCGGGCAAAAGGGCCATGCGGAAAAAAGTTTCCAAAACAAAACTGCACGACCGGCCATGGAGAAATGGGAGCCTTGCTTCGCTGATGGGCGGGATGTAAATTGCCAACAGCCACTCGGGAGAAGTGTACGGTGTGTCCTGAAACATCTAAAAAACACAGCTTGGAGAGCATAGGGCACTTCCACTCATGGGCGTATAAATTGGGAAAACTAAAAATCAGCAAGACACAGGCACCCCAAAGTTTAGAGCTGCTCTGTTGACAAGAACCCCCACTTTATTACACCTTAAATATCCTAGGAAAGAGCAAAATGGATAAAGAAGTTGGGGTCCTCATGTACAATGGAATATCACTCAGCTATGAAATCAACGTCATAAGGCTAGTAGCAGCACGATGATTGGATTTAGGTACGACGATTCTAAGTGAAATAAGTCACACAGAAAAAGACACTTATCATAAGATATCACTTAGAGAGGGAATGTAAAAACCGCTACACTTGAACTGAATTACAAAACAGAACAGAGTCACACGTTTAGAAAACACACTATGGCTGCTGAACGGGAAAGGAGAGGTGGGGTGATGCATAAAACAAGGGTTTCAAATTAGCTCCGATACCGTTCCATAAACCCAATATGTAACAGACAAGACCTATTCCTTTTTCAGTGAACTGGACTGAACACGCCCTATTCACCGCACAAGAATATATCTGACTAGTAAGAATCTTCAAACCTATGTATTGATAGCTCTCTGTAAGTGAGTCAAGGGGGTGTAAAGCGGCATAAACACAGCCGTGAAAAGCAGCTAAACCCCATTATAAAAATAAATTACTTTTCAAAACCCGTGAAACAAAGACAGTGAAAGAGAGAGAAATTCTTCCAAAATTCGTTCAGGGGCTGTGATGCAACCTGGATTGACCATATCTAGACCCACAGCTGATTGAGACATAAGGGTGGACACTCTTGGGGCTGAGAGGTTCGGTGAGGTTGGGTGAGCCAACGCAGACACTTTCAAGTAATACTGCATGGTACCCATCCCATGGGTCCCAAATCTCCAGGTTCAAGGGCATCTTCCTACATCGAAAACAGGCATGAGAAACCCTGAAGATGGTACACGTGTGATCGGGAAAGGTTTCTAAAACGCACCTCATTTCTCATCTCCTTTGCTCGGGTTCGCCATTCCAGCCGATTTACTAGCCATCTCCCTTCTTGGAGAATCAGCACCTTTAACCTCCTGTTCCGTACAGGTTGCAATTTGTCCTGAGGATGAAGGGGAAGAGGGGGAACCAATGAGAGACTAGCTCTAGGTTTTGGGACAGGCACAGGTCACTCTATTTTCCCATCAGGAAGAAGAATTAAGCACAAGCTCAGCCTGCCCCCCAGAACCAGAAGAGGGCCTGAAGCAATCCTGCGCTTTTGCGGCCAGCTCCCAAAAAAGCGAGTTGAAAAATGGAGCTCAGGGGCCCTGCAATTCACAAACCTGCAGAGTTTTAAATGATACCTCTCGTCCACAAATATATTGAGGGTAGGCAACGAAGAGGCTTTGAAAGCAAGGCAGAATTGCAGGAAACAGATTTCAGGAGGTAGATTCGAATCGCCTTGAAAGCACATGAAAAGCGGCAAAACGTGGACAATGATGCCCTTGGCCAAAAAGGGCGTATGCGTTTTTTCCTGAATATATTCAGGAAAAAACGCATACGCCCTTTTTGGCCAACCAAGCAACCTGGAAAGGCCAATCAGCGCTCCAAAGAAGTCTCGCTTCCCAGCGGGCAAAAGGCCCATGCGGAAAAAAGTGTCCAAACCAAAAATGCAGGACCGGCCATGGAGAAATGGGAGCCTTGCTACGCTGATGGGTGGGATGTAAATTGCCAACAGCCACTCTGGAGAAGTGTACGGTGTGTTCTGAAACATCTATAAAACACAGCTTGGAGAGCATAGGGCACTTCCACTCATGGGCGTATAAATTGGGAAAACTAAAAATCAGCAAGACACAGGCACCCCAAAGTTTAGGGCTGCTCTGTTCACAAGAACCGCCACTTCATTACACCTTAAATATCCTAGGAAAGAGAAAAATGGATAAAGAAGTTGTGGTCCTCAAGTACAATGGAATATCACTCAGCCATGAAATCAACGTCATAAGGCTAGTAGCAGCACGATGAGTGGATTTAGGTACGACGATTCTAAGTGAAATAAGTCACACAGAAAAAGACACTTATCATAAGATATCACTTATAGAGGGAATGTAAAAACCGCTACACTTGAACTGAATTGCAAAACAGAACAGAGTCACACGTTTAGGAAACACACTATGGCTGCTGAACGGGAAAGGTGAGGTGGGGTGATGCATAAAACAAGGGTTTCAAATTAGCTCAGATACCGTTCCATAAACCCAATATGTAAGAGACAAGACCTATTCCTTTCTCAGTGAACTGGACTCAACACCACCTATTCACCGCACAAGAATATATCTGACTAGTAAGAATCTTCAAACCTATGTATTGATATCTCTCTGTAAGTGAGTCAAGGGGGTGTAAAGCGGAATAAACACAGCCGTGAAAAGCAGCAAAACCCCATTATAAAAATAAATTACTTTTAAAAACCAGTGAAACAAAGACAGTGAAAGAGAGAGAAATTCTTCCAAAATTCGTTCAGGGGCTGTGATGCAACCTGGATTGACCATATCTAGACCCACAGCTGATTGAGACATAAGGGTGGACACTCTTGGGGCTGAGAGGTTCGGTGAGGTTGGGTGAGCCAACGCAGACCCTTTCAAGTAATACTGCATGGTACCCATCCCATGGGTCCCAAATCTCCAGTTTCAAGGGCATCTTCCTACATCGAAAACATGCATGAGAAACCCAGAAGATGGTACACCGTGTGATCGGGAAAGGTTTCTGAAACGCACCTCATTTCTCATCTCCTTTGCTCGGGTTCGCCATTCCAGCCGATTTACTAGCCATCTCCCTCTTTGGAGAATCAGCACCTTTAACCTCCTGTTCCGTACAGGTTGCAATTTGTCCTGAGGATGAAGGGGAAGAGGGGGAACCAATGAGAGACTAGCTCTAGGGGTTGGGACAGGCACGGGTCACTCTATTTTCCCATCAGGAAGAAGAATTAAGCACAAGCTCAGCCTGCCCCCCAGAACCAGAAGAGGGCCTGAAGCAATCCTGCGCTTTTGCGGCCAGCTCCCAAAAAAGCGCGTTGAAAAATGGAGCTCAGGGGCCCTGCAATTCACAAACCTGCAGAGTTTTAAATGATACCTCTCGTCCACAAATATATTAAGGGAAGGCAACGAAGAGGCTTTGAAAGTAAGGCAGAATTGCAGGAAACAGATTTCAGGAGGTAGATTCGAATCGCCTTGAAAGCACATGAAAAGCGGCAAAACGTGGACAATGATGCCCTTGGCCAAAAAGGGCGTATGCGTTTTTTCCTGAATATATTCAGGAAAAAACGCATACGCCCTTTTTGGCCAACCAAGCAACCTGGAAAGGCAAATCAGCACTCCAAAGAAGTCTCGCTTCCCAGCGGGCAAAAGGGCCTTGCGGAAAAAAGTGTCCAAACCAGAAACGCAGGACCGGCTATGGAGAAATGGGAGCCTTGCTACGCTGATGGGTGGGATGTAAATTGCCAACAGCCACTCTGGAGAAGTGTACGGTGTGTTCTGAAACATCTAAAAAACACAGCTTGGAGAGCATAGGGCACTTCCACTCATGGGCGTATAAATTGGGAAAACTAAAAATCAGCAAGACACAGGCACCCCAAAGTTTAGGGCTGCTCTGTTGACAAGAACCCCCACTTCATTACACCTTAAATATCCTAGGAAAGAGAAAAGTGGATAAAGAAGTTGGGGTCCTCATGTACAATGGAATATCACTCAGCCATGAAATCAACGTCATAAGGCTAGTAGCAGCACGATGAGTGGATTTAGGTACGACGATTCTAAGTGAAATAAGTCACACAGAAAAAGACACTTATCCTAAGATATCACTTATAGAGGGAATGTAAAAACCGCTACACTTGAACTGAATTGCAAAACAGAACAGAGTCACACGTTTAGGAAACACACTATGGCTGCTGAACGGGAAAGGTGAGGTGGGGTGATGCATAAAACAAGGGTTTCAAATTAGCTCAGATACCGTTCCATAAACCCAATATGTAAGAGACAAGACCTATTCCTTTTTCAGTGAACTGGACTCAACACCCCCTATTCACCGCACAAGAATATATCTGACTAGTAAGAATCTTCAAACCTGTGTATTGATATCTCTCTGTAAGTGAGTCAAGGGGGTGTAAAGCGGCATAAACACAGCCGTGAAAAGCAGCTAAACCCCTTTATAAAAATAAATTACTTTTCAAAACCCGTGAAACAAAGGCAGTGAAAGAGAGAGAAATTCTTCCAAAATTCGTTCAGGGGATGTGATGCAACCTGGATTGACCATATCTAGACCCACAGCTGATTGAGACATAAGGGTGGACACTCTTGGGGCTGAGATTTTCGGTGAGGTTGGGTGAGCCAACGCAGACCCTTTCAAGTAATACTGCATGGTACCCATCCCATGGGTCCCAAATCTCCAGGTTCAAGGGCATCTTCCTACATCGAAAACATGCATGAGAAACCCAGAAGATGGTACACCGTGTGATCGGGAAAGGTTTCTGAAACGCACCTCATTTCTCATCTCCTTTGCTCGGGTTTGCCATTCCAGCCGATTTACTAGCCATCTCCCTCCTTGGAGAATCAGCACCTTTAACCTCCTGTTCCGTACAGGTTGCAATTTGTCCTGAGTATGAAGGGGAAGAGGGGGAACCAATGAGAGACTAGCTCTAGGTGTTGGGACAGGCACGGGTCACTCTATTTTCCCATCAGGAAGAAGAATTAAGCACAAGCTCAGCCTGCCCCCCCGGAACCAGAAGAGGGCCTGAAGCAATCCTGCGCTTTTGCGGCCAGCTCCCAAAAAAGCGAGTTGAAAAATGGAGCTCAGGGTCCCTGCAATTCACAAACCTGCAGAGTTTTAAATGATACCTCTCGTCCACAAATATATTAAGGGAAGGCAACGAAGAGGCTTTGAAAGTAAGGCAGAATTGCAGGAAACAGATTTCAGGAGGTAGATTCGAATCGCCTTGAAAGCACATGAAAAGCGGCAAAACGTGGACAATGATGCCCTTGGCCAAAAAGGGCGTATGCGTTTTTTCCTGAATATATTCAGGAAAAAACGCATACGCCCTTTTTGGCCAACCAAGCAACCTGGAAAGGCAAATCAGCACTCCAAAGAAGTCTCGCTTCCCAGCGGGCAAAAGGGCCATGCGGAGAAAAGTGTCCAAACCAGAAACGCAGGAACGGCCATGGAGAAATGGGAGCCTTGCTACGCTGATGGGTGGGATGTAAATTGCCAACAGCCACTCTGGAGAAGTGTACGGTGTGTTCTGAAACATCTAAAAAACACAGCTTGGAGAGCATAGGGCACTTCCACTCATGGGCGTATGAATTGGAAAAACTAAAAATCAGCAAGACACAGGCACCCCAAAGTTTAGGGCTGCTCTGTTGACAAGAACCCCCAATTCATTACACCTTAAATATCCTAGGAAAGAGAAAAGTGGATAAAGAAGTTGGGGTCCTCATGTACAATGGAATATCACTCAGCCATGAAATCAACGTCATAAGGCTAGTAGCAGCACGATGAGTGGATTTAGGTACGACGATTCTAAGTGAAATAAGTCACACAGAAAAAGACACTTATCCTAAGATATCACGTCTAGAGGGAATGTAAAAACCGCTACACTTGAACTGAATTGCAAAACAGAACAGAGTCACACGTTTAGGAAACACACTATGGCTGCTGAACGGGAAAGGTGAGGTGGGGTGATGCATAAAACAAGGGTTTCAAATTAGCTCAGATACCGTTCCATAAACCCAATATGTAAGAGACAAGACCTATTCCTTTTTCAGTGAACTGGACTCAACACCCCCTATTCACCGCACAAGAATATATCTGACTAGTAAAATCTTCAAACCTGTGTATAGATATCTCTCTGTAAGTGAGTCAAGGGGGTGTAGAGCGGCATAAACACAGCCGTGAAAAGCAGCTAAACCCCTTTATAAAAATAAATTACTTTTCAAAACCCGTGAAACAAAGGCAGTGAAAGAGAGAGAAATTCTTCCAAAATTCGTTCAGGGGCTGTGATGCAACCTGGATTGACCATATCTAGACCCACAGCTGATTGAGACATAAGGGTGGACACTCTTGGGGCTGAGAGGTTCGGTGAGCTTGGGTGAGCCAACGCAGACCCTTTCAAGTAATACTGCATGGTACCCATCCCATGGGTCCCAAATCTCCAGGTTCAAGGGCATCCTCCTACATCGAAAACATGCATGAGAAACCCAGAAGATGGTACACCGTGTGATCGGGAAAGGTTTCTGAAACGCACCTCATTTCTCATCTCCTTTGCTCGGGTTTGCCATTCCACCCGATTTACTAGCCATCTCCCTCTTTGGAGAATCAGCACCTTTAACCTCCTGTTCCGTACAGGTTGCAATTTGTCCTGAGGATGAAGGGGAAGAGGGGGAACCAATGAGAGACTAGCTCTAGGTGTTGGGACAGGCACGGGTCACTCTCTTTTCCCATCAGGAAGAAGAATTAAGCACAAGCTCAGCCTGCCCCCCAGAACCAGAAGAGGGCCTGAAGCAATCCTGCGCTTTTGCGGCCAGCTCCCAAAAAAGCGAGTTGAAAAATGGAGCTCAGGGACCCTGCAATTCACAAACCTGCAGAGTTTTAAATGATACCTCTCGTCCACAAATATATTAAGGGAAGGCAACGAAGAGGCTTTGAAAGCAAGGCAGAATTGCAGGAAACAGATTTCAGGAGGTAGATTCGAATCGCCTTGAAAGCACATGAAAAGCGGCAAAACGTGGACAATGATGCCCTTGGCCAAAAAGGGCGTATGCGTTTTTTCCTGAATATATTCAGGAAAAAACGCATACGCCCTTTTTGGCCAACCAAGCAACCTGGAAAGGCAAATCAGCGCTCCAAAGAAGTCTCGCTTCCCAGCGGGCAAAAGGGCCATGCGGAAAAAAGTGTCCAAACCAGACATGCAGGACCGGCCATGGAGAAATGGGAGCCTTGCTACGCTGATGGGCGGGATGTAAATTGCCAACAGCCACTCTGGAGAAGTGTACGGTGTGTCCTGAAACATCTAAAAAACACAGCTTGGAGAGCATAGGGCACTTCCACTCATGGGCGTATAAATTGGGAAAACTAAAAATCAGCAAGACACAGGCACCCCAAAGTTTAGGGCTGCTCTGTTGACAAAAACCCCCACTTCATTACACCTTAAATTTCCTAGGAAAGAGAAAAATGGATAAAGAAGTTGGGGTCCTCATGTACAATGGAATATCACTCAGCCATGAAATCAACGTCATAAGGGTAGTAGCAGCACGATGAGTGGATTTAGGTACGACGATTCTAAGTGAAATAAGTCACACAGAAAATGACACTTATCCTAAGATATCACTTATAGAGGGAACGTAAAAACCGCTACACTTGAACTGAATTGCAAAACAGAACAGAGTCACACGTTTAGGAAACACACTATGGCTGCTGAATGGGAAAAGTGAGGTGGGGTGATGCATAAAACAAGGGTTTCAAATTAGCTCCGATACCGTTCCATAAACCCAATATGTAAGAGACAAGACCTATTCCTTTTTCAGTGAACTGGACTCAACACCCCCTATTCACCGCACAAGAATATATCTGACTAGTAAGAATCTTCAAACCTGTGTATTGATATCTCTCTGTAAGTGTGTCAAGGGGGTGTAAAGCGGCATAAACACAGCCGTGAAAAGCAGCTAAACCCCTTTATAAAAATAAATTACTTTTCAAAACCCGTGAAACAAAGGCAGTGAAAGAGAGAGAAATTCTTCCAAAATTCGTTCAGGGGATGTGATGCAACCTGGATTGACCATATCTAGACCCACAGCTGATTGAGACATAAGGGTGGACACTCTTGGGGCTGAGATTTTCGGTGAGGTTGGGTGAGCCAACGCAGACCCTTTCAAGTAATACTGCATGGTACCCATCCCATGGGTCCCAAATCTCCAGGTTCAAGGGCATCTTCCTACATCGAAAACATGCATGAGAAACCCAGAAGATGGTACACCGTGTGATCGGGAAAGGTTTCTGAAACGCACCTCATTTCTCATCTCCTTTGCTCGGGTTTGCCATTCCAGCCGATTTACTAGCCATCTCCCTCCTTGGAGAATCAGCACCTTTAACCTCCTGTTCCGTACAGGTTGCAATTTGTCCTGAGTATGAAGGGGAAGAGGGGGAACCAATGAGAGACTAGCTCTAGGTGTTGGGACAGGCACGGGTCACTCTATTTTCCCATCAGGAAGAAGAATTAAGCACAAGCTCAGCCTGCCCCCCCGGAACCAGAAGAGGGCCTGAAGCAATCCTGCGCTTTTGCGGCCAGCTCCCAAAAAAGCGAGTTGAAAAATGGAGCTCAGGGTCCCTGCAATTCACAAACCTGCAGAGTTTTAAATGATACCTCTCGTCCACAAATATATTAAGGGAAGGCAACGAAGAGGCTTTGAAAGTAAGGCAGAATTGCAGGAAACAGATTTCAGGAGGTAGATTCGAATCGCCTTGAAAGCACATGAAAAGCGGCAAAACGTGGACAATGATGCCCTTGGCCAAAAAGGGCGTATGCGTTTTTTCCTGAATATATTCAGGAAAAAACGCATACGCCCTTTTTGGCCAACCAAGCAACCTGGAAAGGCAAATCAGCACTC
Source organism: Balaenoptera acutorostrata (assembly GCF_949987535.1). Taxonomy (NCBI): domain Eukaryota; kingdom Metazoa; phylum Chordata; class Mammalia; order Artiodactyla; family Balaenopteridae; genus Balaenoptera; species Balaenoptera acutorostrata. The sequence goes on along the minus strand of NW_026646087.1, from coordinate 360,580 downwards.
CAAAGAAGTCTCGCTTCCCAGCGGGCAAAAGGGCCTTGCGGAAAAAAGTGTCCAAACCAGAAACGCAGGACCGGCCATGGAGAAATGGGAGCCTTGCTACGCTGATGGGTGGGATGTAAATTGCCAACAGCCACTCTGGAGAAGTGTACGGTGTGTTCTGAAACATCTATAAAACACAGCTTGGAGAGCATAGGGCACTTCCACTCATGGGCGTATAAATTGGGAAAACTAAAAATCAGCAAGACACAGGCACCCCAAAGTTTAGGGCTGCTCTGTTGACAAGAACCCCCACTTCATTACACCTTAAATATCCTAGGAAAGAGAAAAGTGGATAAAGAAGTTGGGGTCCTCATGTACAATGGAATATCACTCAGCCATGAAATCAACGTCATAAGGCTAGTAGCAGCACGATGAGTGGATTTAGGTACGACGATTCTAAGTGAAATAAGTCACACAGAAAAAGACACTTATCCTAAGATATCACTTATAGAGGGAATGTAAAAACCGCTACACTTGAACTGAATTGCAAAACAGAACAGAGTCACACGTTTAGGAAACACACTATGGCTGCTGAACGGGAAAGGTGAGGTGGGGTGATGCATAAAACAAGGGTTTCAAATTAGCTCAGATACCGTTCCATAAACCCAATATGTAAGAGACAAGACCTATTCCTTTTTCAGTGAACTGGACTCAACACCCCCTATTCACCGCACAAGAATATATCTGACTAGTAAGAATCTTCAAACCTGTGTATTGATATCTCTCTGTAAGTGAGTCAAGGGGGTGTAAAGCGGCATAAACACAGCCGTGAAAAGCAGCTAAACCCCTTTATAAAAATAAATTACTTTTCAAAACCCGTGAAACAAAGGCAGTGAAAGAGAGAGAAATTCTTCCAAAATTCGTTCAGGGGATGTGATGCAACCTGGATTGACCATATCTAGACCCACAGCTGATTGAGACATAAGGGTGGACACTCTTGGGGCTGAGATTTTCGGTGAGGTTGGGTGAGCCAACGCAGACCCTTTCAAGTAATACTGCATGGTACCCATCCCATGGGTCCCAAATCTCCAGGTTCAAGGGCATCTTCCTACATCGAAAACATGCATGAGAAACCCAGAAGATGGTACACCGTGTGATCGGGAAAGGTTTCTGAAACGCACCTCATTTCTCATCTCCTTTGCTCGGGTTTGCCATTCCAGCCGATTTACTAGCCATCTCCCTCCTTGGAGAATCAGCACCTTTAACCTCCTGTTCCGTACAGGTTGCAATTTGTCCTGAGGATGAAGGGGAAGAGGGGGAACCAATGAGAGACTAGCTCTAGGTGTTGGGACAGGCACGGGTCACTCTATTTTCCCATCAGGAAGAAGAATTAAGCACAAGCTCAGCCTGCCCCCCCGGAACCAGAAGAGGGCCTGAAGCAATCCTGCGCTTTTGCGGCCAGCTCCCAAAAAAGCGAGTTGAAAAATGGAGCTCAGGGGCCCTGCAATTCACAAACCTGCAGAGTTTTAAATGATACCTCTCGTCCACAAATATATTAAGGGAAGGCAACGAAGAGGCTTTGAAAGCAAGGCAGAATTGCAGGAAACAGATTTCAGGAGGTAGATTCGAATCGCCTTGAAAGCACATGAAAAGCGGCAAAACGTGGACAATGATGCCCTTGGACAAAAAGGGCGTATGCGTTTTTCCCTGAATATATGCAGGAAAAAACGCATACGCCCTTTTTGGCCAACCAAGCAACCTGGAAAGGCAAATCAGCACTCCAAAGAAGTCTGGCTTCCCAGCGGGCAAAAGGGCCATGCGGAGAAAAGTGTCCAAACCAGAAACGCAGGAACGGCCATGGAGAAATGGGAGCCTTGCTACGCTGATGGGTGGGATGTAAATTGCCAACAGCCACTCTGGAGAAGTGTACGGTGTGTTCTGAAACATCTAAAAAACACAGCTTGGAGAGCATAGGGCACTTCCACTCATGGGCGTATGAATTGGAAAAACTAAAAATCAGCAAGACACAGGCACCCCAAAGTTTAGGGCTGCTCTGTTGACAAGAACCCCCAATTCATTACACCTTAAATATCCTAGGAAAGAGAAAAGTGGATAAAGAAGTTGGGGTCCTCATGTACAATGGAATATCACTCAGCCATGAAATCAACGTCATAAGGCTAGTAGCAGCACGATGAGTGGATTTAGGTACGACGATTCTAAGTGAAATAAGTCACACAGAAAAAGACACTTATCCTAAGATATCACTTATAGAGGGAATGTAAAAACCGCTACACTTGAACTGAATTGCAAAACAGAACAGAGTCACACGTTTAGGAAACACACTATGGCTGCTGAACGGGAAAGGTGAGGTGGGGTGATGCATAAAACAAGGGTTTCAAATTAGCTCAGATACCGTTCCATAAACCCAATATGTAAGAGACAAGACCTATTCCTTTTTCAGTGAACTGGACTCAACACCCCCTATTCACCGCACAAGAATATATCTGACTAGTAAGAATCTTCAAACCTGTGTATTGATATCTCTCTGTAAGTGAGTCAAGGGGGTGTAAAGCGGCATAAACACAGCCGTGAAAAGCAGCTAAACCCCTTTATAAAAATAAATTACTTTTCAAAACCCGTGAAACAAAGGCAGTGAAAGAGAGAGAAATTCTTCCAAAATTCGTTCAGGGGATGTGATGCAACCTGGATTGACCATATCTAGACCCACAGCTGATTGAGACATAAGGGTGGACACTCTTGGGGCTGAGATTTTCGGTGAGGTTGGGTGAGCCAACGCAGACCCTTTCAAGTAATACTGCATGGTACCCATCCCATGGGTCCCAAATCTCCAGGTTCAAGGGCATCTTCCTACATCGAAAACATGCATGAGAAACCCAGAAGATGGTACACCGTGTGATCGGGAAAGGTTTCTGAAACGCACCTCATTTCTCATCTCCTTTGCTCGGGTTTGCCATTCCAGCCGATTTACTAGCCATCTCCCTCCTTGGAGAATCAGCACCTTTAACCTCCTGTTCCGTACAGGTTGCAATTTGTCCTGAGGATGAAGGGGAAGAGGGGGAACCAATGAGAGACTAGCTCTAGGTGTTGGGACAGGCACGGGTCACTCTATTTTCCCATCAGGAAGAAGAATTAAGCACAAGCTCAGCCTGCCCCCCCGGAACCAGAAGAGGGCCTGAAGCAATCCTGCGCTTTTGCGGCCAGCTCCCAAAAAAGCGAGTTGAAAAATGGAGCTCAGGGTCCCTGCAATTCACAAACCTGCAGAGTTTTAAATGATACCTCTCGTCCACAAATATATTAAGGGAAGGCAACGAAGAGGCTTTGAAAGCAAGGCAGAATTGCAGGAAACAGATTTCAGGAGGTAGATTCGAATCGCCTTGAAAGCACATGAAAAGCGGCAAAACGTGGACAATGATGCCCTTGGACAAAAAGGGCGTATGCGTTTTTCCCTGAATATATGCAGGAAAAAACGCATACGCCCTTTTTGGCCAACCAAGCAACCTGGAAAGGCAAATCAGCACTCCAAAGAAGTCTGGCTTCCCAGCGGGCAAAAGGGCCATGCGGAGAAAAGTGTCCAAACCAGAAACGCAGGAACGGCCATGGAGAAATGGGAGCCTTGCTACGCTGATGGGTGGGATGTAAATTGCCAACAGCCACTCTGGAGAAGTGTACGGTGTGTTCTGAAACATCTAAAAAACACAGCTTGGAGAGCATAGGGCACTTCCACTCATGGGCGTATGAATTGGAAAAACTAAAAATCAGCAAGACACAGGCACCCCAAAGTTTAGGGCTGCTCTGTTGACAAGAACCCCCAATTCATTACACCTTAAATATCCTAGGAAAGAGAAAAGTGGATAAAGAAGTTGGGGTCCTCATGTACAATGGAATATCACTCAGCCATGAAATCAACGTCATAAGGCTAGTAGCAGCACGATGAGTGGATTTAGGTACGACGATTCTAAGTGAAATAAGTCACACAGAAAAAGACACTTATCCTAAGATATCACGTCTAGAGGGAATGTAAAAACCGCTACACTTGAACTGAATTGCAAAACAGAACAGAGTCACACGTTTAGGAAACACACTATGGCTGCTGAACGGGAAAGGTGAGGTGGGGTGATGCATAAAACAAGGGTTTCAAATTAGCTCAGATACCGTTCCATAAACCCAATATGTAAGAGACAAGACCTATTCCTTTTTCAGTGAACTGGACTCAACACCCCCTATTCACCGCACAAGAATATATCTGACTAGTAAAATCTTCAAACCTGTGTATAGATATCTCTCTGTAAGTGAGTCAAGGGGGTGTAGAGCGGCATAAACACAGCCGTGAAAAGCAGCTAAACCCCTTTATAAAAATAAATTACTTTTCAAAACCCGTGAAACAAAGGCAGTGAAAGAGAGAGAAATTCTTCCAAAATTCGTTCAGGGGCTGTGATGCAACCTGGATTGACCATATCTAGACCCACAGCTGATTGAGACATAAGGGTGGACACTCTTGGGGCTGAGAGGTTCGGTGAGCTTGGGTGAGCCAACGCAGACCCTTTCAAGTAATACTGCATGGTACCCATCCCATGGGTCCCAAATCTCCAGGTTCAAGGGCATCCTCCTACATCGAAAACATGCATGAGAAACCCAGAAGATGGTACACCGTGTGATCGGGAAAGGTTTCTGAAACGCACCTCATTTCTCATCTCCTTTGCTCGGGTTTGCCATTCCACCCGATTTACTAGCCATCTCCCTCTTTGGAGAATCAGCACCTTTAACCTCCTGTTCCGTACAGGTTGCAATTTGTCCTGAGGATGAAGGGGAAGAGGGGGAACCAATGAGAGACTAGCTCTAGGTGTTGGGACAGGCACGGGTCACTCTCTTTTCCCATCAGGAAGAAGAATTAAGCACAAGCTCAGCCTGCCCCCCAGAACCAGAAGAGGGCCTGAAGCAATCCTGCGCTTTTGCGGCCAGCTCCCAAAAAAGCGAGTTGAAAAATGGAGCTCAGGGACCCTGCAATTCACAAACCTGCAGAGTTTTAAATGATACCTCTCGTCCACAAATATATTAAGGGAAGGCAACGAAGAGGCTTTGAAAGCAAGGCAGAATTGCAGGAAACAGATTTCAGGAGGTAGATTCGAATCGCCTTGAAAGCACATGAAAAGCGGCAAAACGTGGACAATGATGCCCTTGGCCAAAAAGGGCGTATGCGTTTTTTCCTGAATATATTCAGGAAAAAACGCATACGCCCTTTTTGGCCAACCAAGCAACCTGGAAAGGCAAATCAGCGCTCCAAAGAAGTCTCGCTTCCCAGCGGGCAAAAGGGCCATGCGGAAAAAAGTGTCCAAACCAGACATGCAGGACCGGCCATGGAGAAATGGGAGCCTTGCTACGCTGATGGGCGGGATGTAAATTGCCAACAGCCACTCTGGAGAAGTGTACGGTGTGTCCTGAAACATCTAAAAAACACAGCTTGGAGAGCATAGGGCACTTCCACTCATGGGCGTATAAATTGGGAAAACTAAAAATCAGCAAGACACAGGCACCCCAAAGTTTAGGGCTGCTCTGTTGACAAGAACCCCCACTTCATTACACCTTAAATTTCCTAGGAAAGAGAAAAATGGATAAAGAAGTTGGGGTCCTCATGTACAATGGAATATCACTCAGCCATGAAATCAACGTCATAAGGGTAGTAGCAGCACGATGAGTGGATTTAGGTACGACGATTCTAAGTGAAATAAGTCACACAGAAAATGACACTTATCCTAAGATATCACTTATAGAGGGAACGTAAAAACCGCTACACTTGAACTGAATTGCAAAACAGAACAGAGTCACACGTTTAGGAAACACACTATGGCTGCTGAATGGGAAAAGTGAGGTGGGGTGATGCATAAAACAAGGGTTTCAAATTAGCTCCGATACCGTTCCATAAACCCAATATGTAAGAGACAAGACCTATTCCTTTTTCAGTGAACTGGACTCAACACCCCCTATTCACCGCACAAGAATATATCTGACTAGTAAGAATCTTCAAACCTGTGTATTGATATCTCTCTGTAAGTGAGTCAAGGGGGTGTAAAGCGGCATAAACACAGCCGTGAAAAGCAGCTAAACCCCATTATAAAAATAAATTACTTTTCAAAACCCGTGAAACAAAGACAGTGAAAGAGAGAGAAATTCTTCCAAAATTCGTTCAGGGGCTGTGATGCAACCTGGATTGACCATATCTAGACCCACAGCTGATTGAGACATAAGGGTGGACACTCTTGGGGCTGAGAGGTTCGGTGAGGTTGGGTGAGCCAACGCAGACCCTTTCAAGTAATACTGCATGGTACCCATCCCATGGGTCCCAAATCTCCAGGTTCAAGGGCATCTTCCTACGTCGAAAACAGGCATGAGAAACCCAGAAGATGGTACACCGTGTGATCGGGAAAGGTTTCTAAAACGCACCTCATTTCTCATCTCCTTTGCTCGGGTTCGCCATTCCAGCCGATTTACTAGCCATCTCCCTCCTTGGAGAATCAGCACCTTTAACCTCCTGTTCCATACAGGTTGCAATTTGTCCTGAGGATGAACGGGAAGAGGGGGAACCAATGAGAGACTAGCTCTAGGTGTTGGGACAGGCACAGGTCACTCTATTTTCCCATCAGGAAGAAGAATTAAGCACAAGCTCAGCCTGCCCCCCAGAACCAGAAGAGGGCCTGAAGCAATCCTACGCTTTTGCGGCCAGCTCCCAAAAAAGCGAGTTGAAAAATGGAGCTCAGGGGCACTGCAATTCACAAACCTGCCGAGTTTTAAATGATACCTCTCGTCCACAAATATATTAAGGGAAGGCAACGAAGAGGCTTTGAAAGCAAGGCAGAATTGCAGGAAACAGATTTCAGGAGGTAGATTCGAATCGCCTTGAAAGCACATGAAAAGCGGCAAAACGTGGACAATGATGCCCTTGGCCAAAAAGGGCGTATGCGTTTTTTCCTGAATATATTCAGGAAAAAGCACATAGGCCCTTTTTGGCCAACCAAGCAACCTGGAAAGGCCAATCAGCGCTCCAAAGAAGTCTCGCTTCCCAGCGGGCAAAAGGGCCATGCGGAAAAATGTGTCCAAACCAGAACTGCACGACCGGCCATGGAGAAATGGGAGCCTTGCTTCGCTGATGGGCGGGATGTAAATTGCCAACAGCCACTCGGGAGAAGTGTACGGTGTGTCCTGAAACATCTAAAAAACACAGCTTGGAGAGCATAGGGCACTACCACTCATGGGCGAATAAATTGGGAAAACTAAAAATCAGCAAGACACAGGCACCCCAAAGTTTAGGGCTGCTCTGTTGACAAGAACCCCCACTTCTTTACACCTTAAATATCCTAGGAAAGAGAAAAATGGATAAAGAAGTTGTGGTCCTCATGTACAATGGAATATCACTCAGCCATGAAATCAACGTCATAAGGCTAGTAGTAGCACGATGGTGGATTTAGGTACGACGATTCTAAGTGAAATAAGTCACACAGAAAAAGACACTTATCGTAAGATATCACTTAGAGAGGGAATGTAAAAACCGCTACACTTGAACTGAATTACAAAACAGAACAGAGTCACACGTTTAGAAAACACACTATGGCTGCTGAACGGTAAAGGTGAGGTGGGCTGATGCATAAAACAAGGGTTTCAAATTAGCTCTGATACCGTTCCATAAACCCAATATGTAAGAGACAAGTCCTATTGTTTTTTCAGTGAACTGGACTCAACACCCCCTATTCACCGCACAAGTATATATCTGACTAGTAAGAATCTTCAAACCTATGTATTGATATCTCTCTGTAAGTGAGTCAAGGGGGTGTAAAGCGGCATAAACACAGCCGTGAAAAGCAGCTAAACCCCATTATAAAAATAAATTACTTTTCAAAACCCATGAAACAAAGACAGTGAAAGAGAGAGAAATCTTCCAAAATTCGTTCAGGGGCTGTGATGCAACCTGGATTGACCATATCTAGACCCACAGCTGATTGAGACATAAGGGTGGACACTCTTGGGGCTGAGAGGTTCGGTGAGGTTGGGTGAGCCAACGCAGACCCTTTCAAGTAATACTGCATGCTACCCATCCCATGGGTCCCAAATCTCCAGGTTCAAGGGCATCTTCCTACGTCGAAAACAGGCATGAGAAACCCAGAAGATGGTACACCGTGTGATCGGGAAAGGTTTCTAAAACGCACCTCATTTCTCATCTCCTTTGCTCGGGTTCGCCATTCCAGCCGATTTACTAGCCATCTCCCTCCTTGGAGAATCAGCACCTTTAACCTCCTGTTCCGTACAGGTTGCAATTTGTCCTGAGGATGAACGGGAAGAGGGAGAACCAATGAGAGACTAGCTCTAGGTGTTGGGACAGGCACAGGTCACTCTATTTTCCCATCAGGAAGAAGAATTAAGCACAAGCTCAGCCTGCCCCCCAGAACCAGAAGAGGGCCTGAAGCAATCCTGCGCTTTTGCGGCCAGCTCCCAAAAAAGCGAGTTGAAAAATGGAGCTCAGGGGCACTGCAATTCACAAACCTGCAGAGTTTTAAATGATACCTCTCGTCCACAGATATATTAAGGGAAGGCAACGAAGAGGGTTTTTAAGCAAGGCAGAATTGCAGGAAACAGATTTCAGGAGGTAGATTCGAATCGCCTTGAAAGCACATGAAAAGCGGGAAAACGTGGACAATGATGCCCTTGGCCAAAAAGGGCGTATGCGTTTTTTCCTGAATATATTCAGGAAAAAACGCATACGCCCTTTTTGGCCAACCAAGCAACCTGGAAAGGCCAATCAGCGCTGCAAAGAAGTCTCGCTTCCCAGCGGGCAAAAGGGCCATGCGGAAAAAAGTGTCCAAACCAGAACTGCACGAACGGCCATGGAGAAATGGGAGCCTTGCTTCGCTAATGGGCGGGATGTAAATTGCCAACAGCCACTCGGGAGAAGTGTACGGTGTGTCCTGAAACATCTAAAAAACACAGCTTGGAGAGCATAGGGCACTTCCACTCATGGGCGTATAAATTGGGAAAACTAAAAATCAGCAAGACACAGGCACCCCAAAGTTTAGGGCTGCTCTGTTGACAAGAACCCCCACTTCATTACACCTTAAATATCCTAGGAAAGAGAAAAATGGATAAAGAATTTGGGGTCCTCATGTACAATGGAATATCACTCAGCCATGAAATCAACGTCATAAGGCTAGTAGCAGCACGATGAGTGGATTTAGGTACGACGATTCTAAGTGAAATAAGTCACACAGAAAAAGACACTTATCCTAAGATATCACTTACAGAGAGAATGTAAAAACCGCTGCACTTGAACTGAATTACAAAACAGAACAGAGTCACACGTTTAGAAAACACACTATGGCTGCTGAACGGGAAAGGTGAGGTGGGGTGATGCATAAAACAAGGGTTTCAAATTAGCTCCGATACCGTTCCATAAACACAATATGTAAGAGACAAGACCTATTCCTTTTTCAGTGAACTGGACTCAACACCCCCTATTCACCGCACAAGAATATATCTGACTAGTAAGAATCTTCAAACCTATGTATTAATATCTCTCTGTAAGTGAGTCAAGGGGGTGTAAAGCGGCATAAACACAGCCGTGAAAAGCAGCTAAACCCCATTATAAAAATAAATTACTTTTCAAAACCCGTGAAACAAAGACAGTGAAAGAGAGAGAAATTCTTCCAAAATTCGTTCAGGGGCTGTGATGCAACCTGGATTGACCATATCTAGACCCACAGCTGATTGAGACATAAGGGTGGACACTCTTGGGGCTGAGAGGTTCGGTGAGGTTGGGTGAGCCAACGCAGACCCTTTCAAGTAATACTGCATGCTACCCATCCCATGGGTCCCAAATCTCCAGGTTCAAGGGCATCTTCCTACATCGAAAACAGGCATGAGAAACCCAGAAGATGGTACACCGTGTGATCGGGAAAGGTTTCTAAAACGCACCTCATTTCTCATCTCCTTTGCTCGGGTTCGCCATTCCAGCCGATTTACTAGCCATCTCCCTCCTTGGAGAATCAGCACCTTTAACCTCCTGTTCCGTACAGGTTGCAATTTGTCCTGAGGATGAACGGGAAGAGGGGGAACCAATGAGAGACTAGCTCTAGGTGTTGGGACAGGCACAGGTCACTCTATTTTCCCATCAGGAAGAAGAATTAAGCACAAGCTCAGCCTGCCCCCCAGAACCAGAAGAGGGCCTGAAGCAATCCTGCGCTTTTGCGGCCAGCTCCCAAAAAAGCGAGTTGAAAAATGGAGCTCAGGGGCACTGCAATTCACAAACCTGCAGAGTTTTCAATGATACCTCTCGTCCACAAATATATTAAGGGAAGGCAACGAAGAGGCTTTGAAAGCAAGGCAGAATTGCAGGAAACAGATTTCAGGAGGTAGATTCGAATCGCCTTGAAAGCACATGAAAAGCGGCAAAACGTGGACAATGATGCCCTTGGCCAAAAAGGGCGTATGCGTTTTTTCCTGAATATATTCAGGAAAAAGCACATAGGCCCTTTTTGGCCAACCAAGCAACCTGGAAAGGCCAATCAGCGCTGCAAAGAAGTCTCGCTTCCCAGCGGGCAAAAGGGCCATGCGGAAAAATGTGTCCAAACCAGAACTGCACGACCGGCCATGGAGAAATGGGAGCCTTGCTTCGCTGATGGGCGGGATGTAAATTGCCAACAGCCACTCGGGAGAAGTGTACGGTGTGTCCTGAAACATCTAAAAAACACAGCTTGGAGAGCATAGGGCACTTCCACTCATGGGCGTATAAATTGGGAAAACTAAAAATCAGCAAGACACAGGCACCCCAAAGTTTAGGGCTGCTCTGTTGAGAAGAACCCCCACTTCATTACACCTTAAATATCCTAGGAAAGAGAAAAATGGATAAAGAAGTTGGGGTCCTCATGTACTATGGAATATCACTCAGCCATGAAATCAACGTCATAAGGCTAGTAGCAGCACGATGAGTGGATTTAGGTACGACGATTCTAAGTGAAATAAGTCACACAGAAAAAGACACTTATCCTAAGATACCACTTACAGAGAGAATGTAAAAACCGCTGCACTTGAACTGAATTACAAAACAGAACAGAGTCACACGTTTAGAAAACACACTATGGCTGCTGAACGGGAAAGGTGAGTTGGGGTGATGCATAAAACAAGGGTTTCAAATTAGCTCCGATACCGTTCCATAAACCCAATATGTAAGAGACAAGACCTATTCCTTTTTCAGTGAACTGGACTCAACACCCCCTATTCACCGCACAAGAACATATCTGAATAGTAAGAATCTTCAAACCTATGTATTAATATCTCTCTGTAAGTGAGTCAAGGGGGTGTAAAGCAGCATAAACACAGCCGTGAAAAGCAGCTAAACCCCATTATAAAAATAAATTACTTTTCAAAACCCGTGAAACAAAGACAGTGAAAGAGAGAGAAATTCTTCCAAAATTCGTTCAGGGGCTGTGATGCAACCTGGATTGACCATATCTAGACCCACAGCTGATTGAGACATAAGGGTGGACACTCTTGGGGCTGAGAGGTTCGGTGAGGTTGGGTGAGCCAACGCAGACCCTTTCAAGTAATACTGCATGCTACCCATCCCATGGGTCCCAAATCTCCAGGTTCAAGGGCATCTTCCTACATCGAAAACAGGCATGAGAAACCCAGAAGATGGTACACCGTGTGATCGGGAAAGGTTTCTAAAACGCACCTCATTTCTCATCTCCTTTGCTCGGGTTCGCCATTCCAGCCGATTTACTAGCCATCTCCCTCCTTGGAGAATCAGCACCTTTAACCTCCTGTTCCGTACAGGTTGCAATTTGTCCTGAGGATGAACGGGAAGAGGGGGAACCAATGAGAGACTAGCTCTAGGTGTTGGGACAGGCACAGGTCACTCTATTTTCCCATCAGGAAGAAGAATTAAGCACAAGCTCAGCCTGCCCCCCAGAACCAGAAGAGGGCCTGAAGCAATCCTGCGCTTTTGCGGCCAGCTACCAAAAAAGCGAGTTGAAAAATGGAGCTCAGGGGCACTGCAATTCACAAACCTGCAGAGTTTTAAATGATACCTCTCGTCCACAGATATATTAAGGGAAGGCAACGAAGAGGCTTTGAAAGCAAGGCAGAATTGCAGGAAACAGATTTCAGGAGGTAGATTCGAATCGCCTTGAAAGCACATGAAAAGCGGCAAAACCTGGACAATGATGCCCTTGGCCAAAAAGGGCGTATGCGTTTTTTCCTGAATATATTCAGGAAAAAACGCATACGCCCTTTTTGGCCAACCAAGCAACCTGGAAAGGCCAATCAGCGCTGCAAGGAAGTCTCGCTTCCCAGCGGGCAAAAGGGCCATGCGGAAAAAAGTGTCCAAACCAGAACTGCACGACCGGCCATGGAGAAATGGGAGCCTTGCTTCGCTAATGGGCGGGATGTAAATTGCCAACAGCCACTCGGGAGAAGTGTACGGTGTGTCCTGAAACATCTAAAAAACACAGCTTGGAGAGCATAGGGCACTTCCACTCATGGGCGTATAAATTGGGAAAACTAAAAATCAGCAAGACACAGGCACCCCAAAGTTTAGGGCTGCTCTGTTGACAAGAACCCCCACTTCATTACACCTTAAATATCCTAGGAAAGAGAAAAATGGATAAAGAAGTTGGGGTCCTCATGTACAATGGAATATCACTCAGCCATGAAATCAACGTCATAAGGCTAGTAGCAGAACGATGAGTGGATTTAGGTACGACGATTCTAAGTGAAATAAGTCACACAGAAAAAGACACTTATCCTAAGATATCACTTATAGAGGGAACGTAAAAACCGCTACACTTGAACTGAATTGCAAAACAGAACAGAGTCACACGTTTAGGAAACACACTATGGCTGCTGAATGGGAAAGGTGAGGTGGGGTGATGCATAAAAAAAGGGTTTCAAATTAGCTCCGATACCGTTCCATAAACCCAATATGTAAGAGACAAGACCTATTCCTTTTTCAGTGAACTGGACTCAACACCCCCTATTCACCGCACAAGAATATATCTGACTACTAAGAATCTTCAAACCTATGTATTGATATCTCTCTGTAAGTGAGTCAAGGGGGTGTAAAGTGGCATAAACACAGCCGTGAAAAGCAGCTAAACCCAATTATAAAAATAAATTACTTTTCAAAACCCGTGAAACAAAGACAGTGAAAGAGAGAGAAATTCTTCCAAAATTCGTTCAGGGGCTGTGATGCAACCTGGATTGATCATATCTAGACCCACAGCTGATTGAGACATAAGGGTGGACACTCTTGGGGCTGAGAGGTTCGGTGAGGTTGGGTGAGCCAACGCAGACCCTTTCAAGTAATACTGCATGCTACCCATCCCATGGGTCCCAAATCTCCAGGTTCAAGGGCATCTTCCTACGTCGAAAACAGGCATGAGAAACCCAGAAGATGATACACCGTGTGATCGGGAAAGGTTTCTAAAACGCACCGCATTTCTCATCTCCTTTGCTCGGGTTCGCCATTCCAGCCGAATTACTAGCCATCTCCCTCCTTGGAGAATCAGCACCTTTAACCTCCTGTTCCGTACAGGTTGCAATTTGTCCTGAGGATGAACGGGAAGAGGGGGAACCAATGAGAGACTAGCTCTAGGTGTTGGGACAGGCACAGGTCACTCTATTTTCCCATCAGGAAGAAGAATTAAGCACAAGCTCAGCCTGGCCCCCAGAACCAGAAGAGGGCCTGAAGCAATCCTGCACTTTTGCGGCCAGCTCCCAAAAAAGCGAGTTGAAAAATGGAGCTCAGGGGCACTGCAATTCACAAACCTGCAGAGTTTTAAATGATACCTCTCGTCCACAGATATATTAAGGGAAGGCAACGAAGAGGCTTTGAAAGCAAGGCAGAATTGCAGGAAACAGATTTCAGGAGGTAGATTCGAATCGCCTTGAAAGCACATGAAAAGCGGCAAAACGTGGACAATGATGCCCTTGGCCAAAAAGGGCGTATGCGTTTTTTCCTGAATATATTCAGGAAAAAACGCATACGCCCTTTTTGGCCAACCAAGCAACCTGGAAAGGCAAATCAGCGCTCCAAAGAAGTCTCACTTCCCAGCGGGCAAAAGGGCCATGCGGAAAAAAGTGTCCAAACCAGAAATGCAGGACCGGCCATGATGAAATGGGAGCCTTGCTACGCTGATGGGCGGGATGTAAATTGCCAACAGCCACTCTGGAGAAGTGTACGGTGTGTCCTGAAACATCTAAAAAAGACAGCTTGGAGAGCATAGGGCACTTCCACTCATGGGCGTATAAATTGGGAAAACTAAAAATCAGCAAGACACAGGCACCCCAAAGTTTAGGGCTGCTCTGTTGACAAGAACCCCCACTTCATTACACCTTAAATATCCTAGGAAAGAGAAAAATGGATAAAGAAGTTGGGGTCCTCATGTACAATGGAATATCACTCAGCCATGAAATCAACGTCATAAGGCTAGTAGCAGCACGATGAGTGGATTTAGGTACGACGATTTTAAGTGAAATAAGTCACACAGAAAAAGACACTTATCCTAAGATATCACTTAGAGAGGGAATGTAAAAACCGCTGCACTTGAACTGAATTACAAAACAGAACAGAGTCACACGTTTAGAAAACACACTATGGCTGCTGAACGGGAAAGGTGAGGTGGAGTGATGCATAAAACAAGGGTTTCAAATTAGCTCCGATAACGTTCCATAAACCCAATATGTAAGAGAAAAGACCTATTCTTTTTTCAGTGAACTGGACTCAACACCCCCTATTCACCGCACAAGAATATATCTGACTAGTAAGAATCTTCAAACCTATGTATTGATATCTCTCTGTAAGTGAGTCAAGGGGGTGTAAAGCGGCATAAACACAGCCGTGAAAAGCAGCTAAACCCCATTATAAAAATAAATTACTTTTCAAAACCAGTGAAACAAAGACAGTGAAAGAGAGAGAAATTCTTCCAAAATTCGTTCAGGGGCTGTGATGCAACCTGGATTGACCATATCTAGACCCACAGCTGATTGAGACATAAGGGTGGACACTCTTGGGGCTGAGAGGTTCGGTGAGGTTGGGTGAGCCAACGCAGACCCTTTCAAGTAATACTGCATGGTACCCATCCCATGGGTCCCAAATCTCCAGGTTCAAGGGCATCTTCCTACATTGAAAACAGGCATGAGAAACCCAGAAGATGGTACACCGTGTGATCGGGAAAGGTTTCTAAAACGCACCTCATTTCTCATCTCCTTTGCTCGGGTTCGCCATTCCAGCCGATTTACTAGCCATCTCCCTCCTTGGAGAATCAGCACCTTTAACCTCCTGTTCCGTACAGGTTGCAATTTGTCCTGAGGATGAACGGGAAGAGGGGGAACCAATGAGAGACTAGCTCTAGGTGTTGGGACAGGCACAGATCACTCTATTTTCCCATCAGGAAGAAGAATTAAGCACAAGCTCAGCCTGCCCCCCAGAACCAGAAGAGGGCCTGAAGCAATCCTGCGCTTTTGCGGCCAGCTCCCAAAAAAGCGAGTTGAAAAATGGAGCTCAGGGGCACTGCAATTCACAAACCTGCAGAGTTTTAAATGATACCTCTCGTCCACAAATATATTAAGGGAAGGCAACGAAGAGGCTTTGAAAGCAAGGCAGAATTGCAGGAAACAGATTTCAGGAGGTAGATTCGAATCGCCTTGAAAGCACATGAAAAGCGGCAAAACGTGGACAATGATGCCCTTGGCCTAAAAGGGCGTATGCGTTTTTTCCTGAATATATTCAGGAAAAAACGCATATGCCCTTTTTGGCCAACCAAGCAACCTGGAAAGGCAAATCAGCGCTCCAAAGAAGTCTCGCTTCCCAGCGGGCAAAAGGGCCATGCGGAAAAAAGTGTCCAAAGCAGAAATGCAGGACCGGCCATGGAGAAATGGGAGCCTTGCTACGCTGATGGGTGGGATGTAAATTGCCAACAGCCACTCGGGAGAAGTGTACGGTGTGTTCTGAAACATCTAAAAAACACAGCTTGGAGAGCATAGGGCACTTCCACTCATGGGCGTATAAATTGGGAAAACTAAAAATCAGCAAGACACAGGCACCCCAAAGTTTAGGGCTGCTCTGTTGACAAGAACCCCCACTTCATTACACCTTAAATATCCTAGGAAAGAGAAAAATGGATAAAGAAGTTGGGGTCCTCATGTACAATGGAATATCACTCAGCCATGAAATCAACGTCATAAGGCTAGTAGCAGCACGATGAGTGGATTTAGGCACGACGATTTTAAGTGAAATAAGTCACACAGAAAAAGACACTTATCCTAAGATATCACTTAGAGAGGGAACGTAAAAACCGCTGCACTTGAACTGAATTACAAAACAGAACAGAGTCACACGTTTAGAAAACACACTATGGCTACTGAACGGGAAAGGTGAGGTGGAGTGATGCATAAAACAAGGGTTTCCAATTAGCTCCGATACCGTTCCATAAACCCAATATGTAAGAGACAAGACCTATTCCTTTTTCAGTGAACTGGACTCAACACCCCCTATTCACCGCACAAGAATATATCTGACTAGTAAGAATCTTCAAAACTATGTATTGATAGCTCTCTGTAAGTGAGTCAAGGGGGTGTAAAGCGGCATAAACACAGCCGTGAAAAGCAGCTAAACCCCATTATAAAAAATAAATTAGTTTTCAAAACCCGTGAAACAAAGACAGTGAAAGAGAGAGAAATTCTTCCAAAATTCGTTCAGGGGCTGTGATGCAACCTGGATTGACCATATCTAGACCCACAGCTGATTGAGACATAAGGGTGGACACTCTTGGGGCTGAGAGGTTCGGTGAGGTTGGGTGAGCCAACGCAGACCCTTTCAAGTAATACTGCATGGTACCCATCCCATGGGTCCCAAATCTCCAGGTTCAAGGGCATCTTCCTACATCGAAAACAGGCATGAGAAACCCAGAAGATGGTACACCGTGTGATCGGGAAAGGTTTCTAAAACGCACCTCATTTCTCATCTCCTTTGCTCGGGTTCGCCATTCCAGCCGATTTACTAGCCATCTCCCTCCTTGGAGAATCAGCACCTTTAACCTCCTGTTCCGTACAGGTTGCAATTTGTCCTGAGGATGAACGGGAAGAGGGGGAACCAATGAGAGACTAGCTCTAGGTGTTGGGACAGGCACAGGTCACTCTATTTTCCCATCAGGAAGAAGAATTAAGCACAAGCTCAGCCTGCCCCCCAGAACCAGAAGAGGGCCTGAAGCAATCCTGCGCTTTTGCGGCCAGCTACCAAAAAAGCGAGTTGAAAAATGGAGCTCAGGGGCACTGCAATTCACAAACCTGCAGAGTTTTAAATGATACCTCTCGTCCACAGATATATTAAGGGAAGGCAACGAAGAGGCTTTGAAAGCAAGGCAGAATTGCAGGAAACAGATTTCAGGAGGTAGATTCGAATCGCCTTGAAAGCACATGAAAAGCGGCAAAACCTGGACAATGATGCCCTTGGCCAAAAAGGGCGTATGCGTTTTTTCCTGAATATATTCAGGAAAAAACGCATACGCCCTTTTTGGCCAACCAAGCAACCTGGAAAGGCCAATCAGCGCTGCAAGGAAGTCTCGCTTCCCAGCGGGCAAAAGGGCCATGCGGAAAAAAGTGTCCAAACCAGAACTGCACGACCGGCCATGGAGAAATGGGAGCCTTGCTTCGCTAATGGGCGGGATGTAAATTGCCAACAGCCACTCGGGAGAAGTGTACGGTGTGTCCTGAAACATCTAAAAAACACAGCTTGGAGAGCATAGGGCACTTCCACTCATGGGCGTATAAATTGGGAAAACTAAAAATCAGCAAGACACAGGCACCCCAAAGTTTAGGGCTGCTCTGTTGACAAGAACCCCCACTTCATTACACCTTAAATATCCTAGGAAAGAGAAAAATGGATAAAGAAGTTGGGGTCCTCATGTACAATGGAATATCACTCAGCCATGAAATCAACGTCATAAGGCTAGTAGCAGAACGATGAGTGGATTTAGGTACGACGATTCTAAGTGAAATAAGTCACACAGAAAAAGACACTTATCCTAAGATATCACTTATAGAGGGAACGTAAAAACCGCTACACTTGAACTGAATTGCAAAACAGAACAGAGTCACACGTTTAGGAAACACACTATGGCTGCTGAATGGGAAAGGTGAGGTGGGGTGATGCATAAAAAAAGGGTTTCAAATTAGCTCCGATACCGTTCCATAAACCCAATATGTAAGAGACAAGACCTATTCCTTTTTCAGTGAACTGGACTCAACACCCCCTATTCACCGCACAAGAATATATCTGACTACTAAGAATCTTCAAACCTATGTATTGATATCTCTCTGTAAGTGAGTCAAGGGGGTGTAAAGTGGCATAAACACAGCCGTGAAAAGCAGCTAAACCCAATTATAAAAATAAATTACTTTTCAAAACCTGTGAAACAAAGACAGTGAAAGAGAGAGAAATTCTTCCAAAATTCGTTCAGGGGCTGTGATGCAACCTGGATTGATCATATCTAGACCCACAGCTGATTGAGACATAAGGGTGGACACTCTTGGGGCTGAGAGGTTCGGTGAGGTTGGGTGAGCCAACGCAGACCCTTTCAAGTAATACTGCATGCTACCCATCCCATGGGTCCCAAATCTCCAGGTTCAAGGGCATCTTCCTACGTCGAAAACAGGCATGAGAAACCCAGAAGATGATACACCGTGTGATCGGGAAAGGTTTCTAAAACGCACCGCATTTCTCATCTCCTTTGCTCGGGTTCGCCATTCCAGCCGAATTACTAGCCATCTCCCTCCTTGGAGAATCAGCACCTTTAACCTCCTGTTCCGTACAGGTTGCAATTTGTCCTGAGGATGAACGGGAAGAGGGGGAACCAATGAGAGACTAGCTCTAGGTGTTGGGACAGGCACAGGTCACTCTATTTTCCCATCAGGAAGAAGAATTAAGCACAAGCTCAGCCTGGCCCCCAGAACCAGAAGAGGGCCTGAAGCAATCCTGCACTTTTGCGGCCAGCTCCCAAAAAAGCGAGTTGAAAAATGGAGCTCAGGGGCACTGCAATTCACAAACCTGCAGAGTTTTAAATGATACCTCTCGTCCACAGATATATTAAGGGAAGGCAACGAAGAGGCTTTGAAAGCAAGGCAGAATTGCAGGAAACAGATTTCAGGAGGTAGATTCGAATCGCCTTGAAAGCACATGAAAAGCGGCAAAACGTGGACAATGATGCCCTTGGCCAAAAAGGGCGTATGCGTTTTTTCCTGAATATATTCAGGAAAAAACGCATACGCCCTTTTTGGCCAACCAAGCAACCTGGAAAGGCAAATCAGCGCTCCAAAGAAGTCTCACTTCCCAGCGGGCAAAAGGGCCATGCGGAAAAAAGTGTCCAAACCAGAAATGCAGGACCGGCCATGATGAAATGGGAGCCTTGCTACGCTGATGGGCGGGATGTAAATTGCCAACAGCCACTCTGGAGAAGTGTACGGTGTGTCCTGAAACATCTAAAAAAGACAGCTTGGAGAGCATAGGGCACTTCCACTCATGGGCGTATAAATTGGGAAAACTAAAAATCAGCAAGACACAGGCACCCCAAAGTTTAGGGCTGCTCTGTTGACAAGAACCCCCACTTCATTACACCTTAAATATCCTAGGAAAGAGAAAAATGGATAAAGAAGTTGGGGTCCTCATGTACAATGGAATATCACTCAGCCATGAAATCAACGTCATAAGGCTAGTAGCAGCACGATGAGTGGATTTAGGTACGACGATTTTAAGTGAAATAAGTCACACAGAAAAAGACACTTATCCTAAGATATCACTTAGAGAGGGAATGTAAAAACCGCTGCACTTGAACTGAATTACAAAACAGAACAGAGTCACACGTTTAGAAAACACACTATGGCTGCTGAACGGGAAAGGTGAGGTGGAGTGATGCATAAAACAAGGGTTTCAAATTAGCTCCGATAACGTTCCATAAACCCAATATGTAAGAGAAAAGACCTATTCTTTTTTCAGTGAACTGGACTCAACACCCCCTATTCACCGCACAAGAATATATCTGACTAGTAAGAATCTTCAAACCTATGTATTGATATCTCTCTGTAAGTGAGTCAAGGGGGTGTAAAGCGGCATAAACACAGCCGTGAAAAGCAGCTAAACCCCATTATAAAAATAAATTACTTTTCAAAACCAGTGAAACAAAGACAGTGAAAGAGAGAGAAATTCTTCCAAAATTCGTTCAGGGGCTGTGATGCAACCTGGATTGACCATATCTAGACCCACAGCTGATTGAGACATAAGGGTGGACACTCTTGGGGCTGAGAGGTTCGGTGAGGTTGGGTGAGCCAACGCAGACCCTTTCAAGTAATACTGCATGGTACCCATCCCATGGGTCCCAAATCTCCAGGTTCAAGGGCATCTTCCTACATTGAAAACAGGCATGAGAAACCCAGAAGATGGTACACCGTGTGATCGGGAAAGGTTTCTAAAACGCACCTCATTTCTCATCTCCTTTGCTCGGGTTCGCCATTCCAGCCGATTTACTAGCCATCTCCCTCCTTGGAGAATCAGCACCTTTAACCTCCTGTTCCGTACAGGTTGCAATTTGTCCTGAGGATGAACGGGAAGAGGGGGAACCAATGAGAGACTAGCTCTAGGTGTTGGGACAGGCACAGATCACTCTATTTTCCCATCAGGAAGAAGAATTAAGCACAAGCTCAGCCTGCCCCCCAGAACCAGAAGAGGGCCTGAAGCAATCCTGCGCTTTTGCGGCCAGCTCCCAAAAAAGCGAGTTGAAAAATGGAGCTCAGGGGCACTGCAATTCACAAACCTGCAGAGTTTTAAATGATACCTCTCGTCCACAAATATATTAAGGGAAGGCAACGAAGAGGCTTTGAAAGCAAGGCAGAATTGCAGGAAACAGATTTCAGGAGGTAGATTCGAATCGCCTTGAAAGCACATGAAAAGCGGCAAAACGTGGACAATGATGCCCTTGGCCTAAAAGGGCGTATGCGTTTTTTCCTGAATATATTCAGGAAAAAACGCATATGCCCTTTTTGGCCAACCAAGCAACCTGGAAAGGCAAATCAGCGCTCCAAAGAAGTCTCGCTTCCCAGCGGGCAAAAGGGCCATGCGGAAAAAAGTGTCCAAAGCAGAAATGCAGGACCGGCCATGGAGAAATGGGAGCCTTGCTACGCTGATGGGTGGGATGTAAATTGCCAACAGCCACTCGGGAGAAGTGTACGGTGTGTTCTGAAACATCTAAAAAACACAGCTTGGAGAGCATAGGGCACTTCCACTCATGGGCGTATAAATTGGGAAAACTAAAAATCAGCAAGACACAGGCACCCCAAAGTTTAGGGCTGCTCTGTTGACAAGAACCCCCACTTCATTACACCTTAAATATCCTAGGAAAGAGAAAAATGGATAAAGAAGTTGGGGTCCTCATGTACAATGGAATATCACTCAGCCATGAAATCAACGTCATAAGGCTAGTAGCAGCACGATGAGTGGATTTAGGCACGACGATTTTAAGTGAAATAAGTCACACAGAAAAAGACACTTATCCTAAGATATCACTTAGAGAGGGAACGTAAAAACCGCTGCACTTGAACTGAATTACAAAACAGAACAGAGTCACACGTTTAGAAAACACACTATGGCTACTGAACGGGAAAGGTGAGGTGGAGTGATGCATAAAACAAGGGTTTCCAATTAGCTCCGATACCGTTCCATAAACCCAATATGTAAGAGACAAGACCTATTCCTTTTTCAGTGAACTGGACTCAACACCCCCTATTCACCGCACAAGAATATATCTGACTAGTAAGAATCTTCAAAACTATGTATTGATAGCTCTCTGTAAGTGAGTCAAGGGGGTGTAAAGCGGCATAAACACAGCCGTGAAAAGCAGCTAAACCCCATTATAAAAAATAAATTAGTTTTCAAAACCCGTGAAACAAAGACAGTGAAAGAGAGAGAAATTCTTCCAAAATTCGTTCAGGGGCTGTGATGCAACCTGGATTGACCATATCTAGACCCACAGCTGATTGAGAGATAAGGGTGGACACTCTTGGGGCTGAGAGTTTCGGTGAGGTTGGGTGAGCCAACGCAGACCCTTTCAAGTAATACTGCATGGTACCCATCCCATGGGTCCCAAATCTCCAGGTTCAAGGGCATCGTCCTACATCGAAAACAGGCATGAGAAACCCAGAAGATGGTACACCGTGTGATCGGGAAAGGTTTCTAAAACGCACCTCATTTCTCATCTCCTTTGCTCGGGTTCGCCATTCCAGCCGACTTACTAGCCATCTCCCTCCTTGGAGAATCAGCACCTTTAACCTCCTGTTCCGTACAGGTTGCAATTTGTCCTGAGGATGAACGGGAAGAGGGGGTACCAATGAGAGACTAGCTCTAGGTGTTGGGACAGGCACAGGTCACTCTATTTTCCCATCAGGAAGAAGAATTAAGCACAAGCTCAGCCTGGCCCCCAGAACCAGAAGAGGGCCTGAAGCAATCCTGCACTTTTGCGGCCAGCTCCCAAAAAAGCGAGTTGAAAAATGGAGCTCAGGGGCACTGCAATTCACAAACCTGCAGAGTTTTAAATGATACCTCTCGTCCACAGATATATTAAGGGAAGGCAAAGAAGAGGCTTTGAAAGCAAGGCAGAATTGCAGGAAACAGATTTCAGGAGGTAGATTCGAATCGCCTTGAAAGCACATGAAAAGCGGCAAAACGTGGACAATGATGCCCTTGGCCAAAAAGGGCGTATGCGTTTTTTCCTGAATATATTCAGGAAAAAACGCATACGCCCTTTTTGGCCAACCAAGCAACCTGGAAAGGCCAATCAGCGCTCCAAAGAAGTCTCGCTTCCCAGCGGGCAAAAGAGCCATGCGGAAAAAAGTGTCCAAACCAGAACTGCACGACCGGCCATGGAGAAATGGGAGCCTTGCTTCGCTGATGGGCGGGATGTAAATTGCCAGCAGCCACTCGGGAGAAGTGTACGGTGTGTCCTGAAACATCTAAAAAACACAGCTTGGAGAGCATAGGGCACTTCAACTCATGGGCGTATAAATTGGGAAAACTAAAAATCAGCAAGACACAGGCACCCCAAAGTTTAGGGCTGCTCTGTTGACAAGAACCCCCACTTCATTACACCTTAAATATCCTAGGAAAGAGAAAAATGGATAAAGAAGTTGGGGTCCTCATGTACAATGGAATATCACTCAGCCATGAAATCAACGTCATAAGGCTAGTAGCAGCACGATGAGTGGATTTAGGTACGATGATTCTAAGTGAAATAAGTCACACAGAAAAAGACACTTATCCTAAGATATCACTTATAGAGGGAACGTAAAAACCGCTACACTTGAACTGAATTGCAAAACAGAACAGAGTCACACGTTTAGGAAACACACTATGGCTGCTGAACGGGAAAGGTGAGGTGGGGTGATGCATAAAACAAGGGTTTCAAATTAGCTCCGATACCGTTCCATAAACCCAATATGTAAGAGACAAGACCTACTCCTTGCTCAGTGAACTGGACTCAACACCCCCTATTCACCGCACAAGAATATATCTGACTAGTAATAATCTTCAAACCTATGTATTGATATATCTCTGTAAGTGAGTCAAGGGGGTGTAAAGCGGCTTAAACACAGCCGTGAAAAGCAGCTAAACCCCATTATAAAAATAAATTAGTTTTCAAAACCCGTGAAACAAAGACAGTGAAAGAGAGAGAAATTCTTCCAAAATTCGTTCAGGGGCTGTGATGCAACCTGGATTGACCATATCTAGACCCACAGCTGATTGAGACATAAGGGTGGACACTCTTGGGGCTGAGAGGTTCGGTGAGGTTGGGTGAGCCAACGCAGACCCTTTCAAGTAATACTGCATGGTACCCATCCCATGGGTCCCAAATCTCCAGGTTCAAGGGCATCTTCCTACATTGAAAACAGGCATGAGAAACCCAGAAGATGGTACACCGTGTGATCGGGAAAGGTTTCTAAAACGCACCTCATTTCTCATCTCCTTTGCTCGGGTTCGCCATTCCAGCCGATTTACTAGCCATCTCCCTCCTTGGAGAATCAGCACCTTTAACCTCCTGTTCCGTACAGGTTGCAATTTGTCCTGAGGATGAACGGGAAGAGGGGGAACCAATGAGAGACTAGCTCTAGGTGTTGGGACAGGCACAGATCACTCTATTTTCCCATCAGGAAGAAGAATTAAGCACAAGCTCAGCCTGCCCCCCAGAACCAGAAGAGGGCCTGAAGCAATCCTGCGCTTTTGCGGCCAGCTCCCAAAAAAGCGAGTTGAAAAATGGAGCTCAGGGGCACTGCAATTCACAAACCTGCAGAGTTTTAAATGATACCTCTCGTCCACAAATATATTAAGGGAAGGCAACGAAGAGGCTTTGAAAGCAAGGCAGAATTGCAGGAAACAGATTTCAGGAGGTAGATTCGAATCGCCTTGAAAGCACATGAAAAGCGGCAAAACGTGGACAATGATGCCCTTGGCCTAAAAGGGCGTATGCGTTTTTTCCTGAATATATTCAGGAAAAAACGCATATGCCCTTTTTGGCCAACCAAGCAACCTGGAAAGGCAAATCAGCGCTCCAAAGAAGTCTCGCTTCCCAGCGGGCAAAAGGGCCATGCGGAAAAAAGTGTCCAAAGCAGAAATGCAGGACCGGCCATGGAGAAATGGGAGCCTTGCTACGCTGATGGGTGGGATGTAAATTGCCAACAGCCACTCGGGAGAAGTGTACGGTGTGTTCTGAAACATCTAAAAAACACAGCTTGGAGAGCATAGGGCACTTCCACTCATGGGCGTATAAATTGGGAAAACTAAAAATCAGCAAGACACAGGCACCCCAAAGTTTAGGGCTGCTCTGTTGACAAGAACCCCCACTTCATTACACCTTAAATATCCTAGGAAAGAGAAAAATGGATAAAGAAGTTGGGGTCCTCATGTACAATGGAATATCACTCAGCCATGAAATCAACGTCATAAGGCTAGTAGCAGCACGATGAGTGGATTTAGGTACGACGATTCTAAGTGAAATAAGTCACACAGAAAAAGACACTTATCCTAAGATATCACTTATAGAGGGAACGTAAAAACCGCTACACTTGAACTGAATTGCAAAACAGAACAGAGTCACACGTTTAGGAAACACACTATGGCTGCTGAACGGGAAAGGTGAGGTGGGGTGATGCATAAAACAAGGGTTTCAAATTAGCTCCGATACCGTTCCATAAACCCAATATGTAAGAGACAAGACCTACTCCTTGCTCAGTGAACTGGACTCAACACCCCCTATTCACCGCACAAGAATATATCTGACCAGTAATAATCTTCAAACCTATGTATTGATATCTCTCTGTAAGTGAGTCAAGGGGGTGTAAAGCGGCTTAAACACAGCCGTGAAAAGCAGCTAAACCCCATTATAAAAATAAATTAGTTTTCAAAACCCGTGAAACAAAGACAGTGAAAGAGAGAGAAATTCTTCCAAAATTCGTTCAGGGGCTGTGATGCAACCTGGATTGACCATATCTAGACCCACAGCTGATTGAGACATAAGGGTGGACATTCTTGGGGCTGAGAGGTTCGGTGAGGTTGGGTGAGCCAACGCAGACCCTTTCAAGTAATACTGCATGGTACCCATTCCATGGGTCCCAAATCTCCAGGTTCAAGGGCATCTTCCTACATCGAAAACAGGCATGAGAAACCCAGAAGATGGTACACCGTGTGATCGGGAAAGGTTTCTAAAACGCACCTCATTTCTCATCTCCTTTGCTCGGGTTCGCCATTCCAGCCGATTTACTAGCCATCTCCCTCCTTGGAGAATCAGCACCTTTAACCTCCTGTTCCGTACAGGTTGCCATTTGTCATGAGGATGAACGGGAAGAGGGGAAACCAATGAGAGACTAGCTCTAGGTGTTGGGACAGGCACAGGTCACTCTATTTTCCCATCAGGAAGAAGAATTAAGCACAAGCTCAGCCTGCCCCCCAGAACCAGAAGAGGGCCTGAAGCAATCCTGCGCTTTTGCGGCCAGCTCCCAAAAAAGCGAGTTGAAAAATGGAGCTCAGGGGCACTGCAATTCACAAACCTGCAGAGTTTTAACTGATACCTCTCGTCCACAAATATATTAAGGGAAGGCAACGAAGAGGCTTTGAAAGCAAGGCAGAATTGCAGGAAACAGATTTCAGGAGGTAGATTCGAATCGCCTTGAAAGCACATGAAAAGCGGCAAAACGTGGACAATGATGCCCTTTGCCAAAAAGGGCGTATGCGTTTTTTCCTGAATATATTCAGGAAAAAACGCATACGCCCTTTTTGGCCAACCAAGCAACCTGGAAAGGCAAATCAGCGCTCCAAAGAAGTCTCGCTTCCCAGCGGGCAAAAGGGCCATGCGGAAAAAACTGTCCAAACCAGAAATGCAGGACCTGCCATGGAGAAATGGGAGCCTTGCTACGCTGATGGGCGGGATGTAAATTGCCAACAGCCACTCTGGAGAAGTGTACGGTGTGTCCTGAAACATCTAAAAAACACAGTTTGGAGAGCATAGGGCACTTCCACTCATGGGCGTATAAATTGGGAAAACTAAAAATCAGCAAGACACAGGCACCCCAAAGTTTAGGGCTGCTCTGTTTACAAGAACCCCCACTTCATTACACCTTAAATATCCTAGGAAAGAGAAAAATGGATAAAGAAGTTGGGGTCCTCATGTACAATGGAATATCACTCAGCCATGAAATCAACGTCATAAGGCTAGTAGCAGCACGATGAGTGGATTTAGGTACGACGATTCTAAGTGAAATAAGTCACACAGAAAAAGACACTTATCATAAGATATCACTTAGAGAGGGAATGTAAAAACCGCTACACTTGAACTGAATAAGAAACAGAACAGAGTCACACGTTTAGAAAACACACTATGGCTGCTGAACGGGAAAGGTGAGGTGGGGTGATGCATAAAACAAGGGTTTCAAATTAGCTCCGATACCGCTCCATAAACCCAATATGTAAGAGACAAGACCTATTCCTTTTTCAGTGAACTGGACTCAACACCCCCTATTCACCGCACAAGAATATATCTGACTAGTAAGAATCTTCAAACCTATGTATTGATAGCTCTCTGTAAGTGAGTCAAGGGGGTGTAAAGCGGCATAAACACAGCCGTGAAAAGCAGCTAAACCCCATTATAAAAATAAATTACTTTTCAAAACCCGTGAAACAAAGACAGTGAAAGAGAGAGAAATTCTTCCAAAATTCGTTCAGGGGCTGTGATGCAACCTGGATTGACCATATCTAGACCCACAGCTGATTGAGACATAAGGGTGGACACTCTTGGGGCTGAGAGGTTCGGTGAGGTTGGGTGAGCCAACGCAGACCCTTTCAAGTAATACTGCATGCTACCCATCCCATGGGTCCCAAATCTCCAGGTTCAAGGGCATCTTCCTACATCGAAAACAGGCATGAGAAACCCAGAAGATGGTACACCGTGTGATCGGGAAAGGTTTCTGAAACGCACCTCATTTCTCATCTCCTTTGCTCGGGTTCGCCATTCCAGCCGATTTACTAGCCATCTCCCTCCTTGGAGAATCAGCACCTTTAACCTCCTGTTCCGTACAGGTTGCAATTTGTCCTGAGGATGAACGGGAAGAGGGGGAACCAATGAGAGACTAGCTCTAGGTGTTGGGACAGGCACAGGTCACTCTATTTTCCCATCAGGAAGAAGAATTAAGCACAAGCTCAGCCTGCCCCCCAGAACCAGAAGAGGGCCTGAAGCAATCCTGCGCTTTTGCGGCCAGCTCCCAAAAAAGCGAGTTGAAAAATGGAGCTCAGGGGCACTGCAATTCACAAACCTGCAGAGTTTTAACTGATACCTCTCGTCCACAATTATATTAAGGGAAGGCAACGAAGAGGCTTTGAAAGCAAGGCAGAATTGCAGGAAACAGATTTCAGGAGGTAGATTCGAATCGCCTTGAAAGCACATGAAAAGCGGCAAAACGTGGACAATGATGCCCTTGGCCAAAAAGGGCGTATGCGTTTTTTCCTGAATATATTCAGGAAAAAACGCATACGCCCTTTTTGGCCAACGAAGCAACCTGGAAAGGCAAATCAGCGCTCCAAAGAAGTCTCGCTTCCCAGCGGGCAAAAGGGCCATGCGGAAAAAAGGGTCCAAACCAGAACTGCACAACTGGCCATGGAGAAATGGGAGCCTTGCTTCGCTAATGGGCGGGATGTAAATTGCCAACAGCCACTCGGGAGAAGTGTACGGCGTGTCCTGAAACATCTAAAAAACACAGCTTGGAGAGCATAGGGCACTTCCACTCATGGGCGTATAAATTGGGAAAACTAAAAATCAGCAAGACAGAGGCACCCCAAAGTTTGGGGCTGCTCTGTTGACAATAACCCCCACTTCATTACACCTTAAATATCCTAGGAAAGAGAAAAATGGATAAAGAGGTTGGGGTCCTCTTGTACAACGGAATATCACTCAGCCATGAAATCAACGTCATAAGGCTAGTAGCAGCACGATGAGTGGATTTAGGTACGACGATTCTAAGTGAAATAAGTCACACAGAAAAAGACACTTATCATAAGATATCACTTAGAGAGGGAATGTAAAAACCGCTACACTTGAACTGAATAAGAAACAGAACAGAGTCACACGTTTAGAAAACACACTATGGCTGCTGAACGGGAAAGGTGAGGTGGGGTGATGCATAAAACAAGGGTTTCAAATTAGCTCCGATACCGCTCCATAAACCCAATATGTAAGAGACAAGACCTATTCCTTTTTCAGTGAACTGGACTCAACACCCCCTATTCACCGCACAAGAATATATCTGACTAGTAAGAATCTTCAAACCTATGTATTGATAGCTCTCTGTAAGTGAGTCAAGGGGGTGTAAAGCGGCATAAACACAGCCGTGAAAAGCAGCTAAACCCCATTATAAAAATAAATTACTTTTCAAAACCCGTGAAACAAAGACAGTGAAAGAGAGAGAAATTCTTCCAAAATTCGTTCAGGGGCTGTGATGCAACCTGGATTGACCATATCTAGACCCACAGCTGATTGAGACATAAGGGTGGGACACTCTTGGGGCTGAGAGGTTCGGTGAGGTTGGGTGAGCCAACGCAGACCCTTTCAAGTAATACTGCATGCTACCCATCCCATGGGTCCCAAATCTCCAGGTTCAAGGCATCTTCCTACATCGAAAACAGGCATGAGAAACCCAGAAGATGGTACAACCGTGTGATCGGAAAGGTTTCTAAAACGCACCTCATTTCTCATCTCCTTTGCTCGGGTTCGCCATTCCAGCCGATTTACTAGCCATCTCCCTCCTTGGAGAATCAGCACCTTTAACCTCCTGTTCCGTACAGGTTGCAATTTGTCCTGAGGATGAACGGGAAGAGGGGGAACCAATGAGAGACTAGCTCTAGGTGTTGGGACAGGCACAGGTCACTCTATTTTCCCATCAGGAAGAAGAATTAAGCACAAGCTCAGCCTGCCCCCCAGAACCAGAAGAGGGCCTGAAGCAATCCTGCGCTTTTGCGGCCAGCTCCCAAAAAAGCGAGTTGAAAAATGGAGCTCAGGGGCACTGCAATTCACAAACCTGCAGAGTTTTCAATGATACCTCTCGTCCACAAATATATTAAGGGAAGGCAACGGAGAGGCTTTGAAAGCAAGGCAGAATTGCAGGAAACAGATTTCAGGAGGTAGATTCGAATCGCCTTGAAAGCACATGAAAAGCGGCAAAACGTGGACAATGATGCCCTTGGCCAAAAAGGGCGTATGCGTTTTTTCCTGAATATATTCAGGAAAAAACGCATACGCCCTTTTTGGCCAACCAAGCAACCTGGAAAGGCAAATCAGCGCTCCAAAGAAGTCTGGCTTCCCAGCGGGCAAAAGGGCCATGCGGAAAAAAGGGTCCAAACCAGAACTGCACAACCGGCCATGGAGAAATGGGAGCCTTGCTTCGCTAATGGGCGGGATGTAAATTGCCAACAGCCACTCGGGAGAAGTGTACGGTGTGTCCTGAAACATCTAAAAAACACAGCTTGGAGAGCATAGGGCACTTCCACTCATGGGCGTATAAATTGGGAAAACTAAAAATCAGCAAGACACAGGCACCCCAAAGTTTGGGGCTGCTCTGTTGACAAGAACCCCCACTTCATTACACCTTAAATATCCTAGGAAAGAGAAAAATGGATAAAGAAGTTGGGGTCCTCATGTACAATGGAATATCACTCAGCCATGAAATCAACGTCATAAGGCTAGTAGCAGCACGATGAGTGGATTTAGGTACGACGATTCTAAGTGAAATAAGTCACACAGAAAAAGACACTTATCATAAGATATCACTTAGAGAGGAATGTAAAAACCGCTACACTTGAACTGAATTACAAAACAGAACAGAGTCACACGTTTAGAAAACACACTATGGCTGCTGAAGGGGAAAGGAGAGGTGGGGTGATGCATAAAACAAGGGTTTCAAATTAGCTCCGATACCGTTCCATAAACCCAATATGTAAGAGACAAGACCTATTCCTTTTTCAGTGAACTGGACTCAACACCCCCTATTCACCGCACAAGAATATATCTGACTAGTAAGAATCTTCAAACCTATGTATTGATAGCTCTCTGTAAGTGAGTCAAGGGGGTGTAAAGCGGCATAAACACAGCCGTGAAAAGCAGCTAAACCCCATTATAAAAATAAATTACTTTTCAAAACCCGTGAAACAAAGACAGTGAAAGAGAGAGAAATTCTTCCAAAATTCGTTCAGGGGCTGTGATGCAACCTGGATTGACCATATCTAGACCACAGCTGATTGAGACATAAGGGTGGACACTCTTGGGCTGAGAGTTTCGGTGAGGTTGGGTGAGCCAACGCAGACCCTTTCAAGTAATACTGCATGGTACCCATCCCATGGGTCCCAAATCTCCAGGTTCAAGGGCATCTTCCTACATCGAAAACAGGCATGAGAAACCCAGAAGATGGTACACCGTGTGATCGGGAAAGGTTTCTAAAACGCACCTCATTTCTCATCTCCTTTGCTCGGGTTCGCCATTCCAGCCGATTTACTAGCCATCTCCCTCCTTGGAGAATCAGCACCTTTAACCTCCTGTTCTGTACAGGTTACAATTTGTCCTGAGGATGAACGGGAAGAGGGGGAACCAATGAGAGGCTAGCTCTAGGTGTTGGGACAGGCACAGGTCACTCTATCTTCCCATCAGGAAGAAGAATTAAGCACAAGCTCAGCCTGCCCTCCAGAAACAGAAGAGGGCCTGAAGCAATCCTGCGCTTTTGCGGCCAGCTCCCAAAAAAGCGAGTTGAAAAATGGAGCTCAGGGGGACTGCAATTCACAAACCTGCAGAGTTTTAAATGATACCTCTCGTCCACAAATATATTAAGGGAAGGCAACGAAGAGGCTTTGAAAGCAAGGCAGAATTGCAGGAAACAGATTTCAGGAGGTAGATTCGAATCGCCTTGAAAGCACATGAAAAGCGGCAAAACGTGGACAATGATGCCCTTGGCCAAAAAGGGCGTATGCGTTTTTTCCTGAATATATTCAGGAAAAAACGCATACGCCCTTTTTGGCCAACCAAGCAACCTGGAAAGGCAAATCAGCGCTCCAAAGAAGTCTGGCTTCCCAGCGGGCAAAAGGGCCATGCGGAAAAAAGTGTCCAAAGCAGAAATGCAGGACCGGCCATGGAGAAATGGGAGCCTTGCTACGCTGATGGGCGGGATGTAAATTGCCAACAGCCACTAGGGAGAAGTGTACGGTGTGTCCTGAAACATCTAAAAAACACAGCTTGGAGAGCATAGGGCACTGCCACTCATGGGCGTATAAATTGGGAAAACTAAAAATCAGCAAGACACAGGCACCCCAAAGTTTAGGGCTGCTCTGTTGACAAGAACCCCCACTTCATTACACCTTAAATATCCTAGGAAAGAGAAAAATGGATAAAGAAGTTGGGGTCCTCATGTACAATGGAATATCACTCAGCCATGAAATCAACGTGATAAGGCTAGTAGCAGCACGATGAGTGGATTTAGGTACGATGATTCTAAGTGAAATAAGTCACACAGAAAAAGACACTTATCCTAAGATATCACTTCGAGAGGGAATGTAAAAACCGCTACACTTGAACTGAATTACAAAACAGAACAGAGTCACACGTTTAGAAAACACACTATGGCTGCTGAACGGGAAAGGTGAGGTGGGGTGATGCATAAAACAAGGGTTTCAAATTAGCTCCGATACCGTTCCATAAACCCAATATGTAAGAGACAAGACCTATTCCTTTTTCAGTGAACTGGACTCAACACCCCCTATTCACCGTACAAGAATATATCTGACTAGTAAGAATCTTCAAACCTATGTATTGATATCTCTCTGTAAGTGAGTCAAGGGGGTGTAAAGCGGCATAAACACAGCCGTGAAAAGCAGCTAAACCCCATTATAAAAATAAATTACTTTTCAAAACCCGTGAAACAAAGACAGTGAAAGAGAGAGAAATTCTTACAAAATTCGTTCAGGGGCTGTGATGCAACCTGGATTGACCATATCTAGACCCACAGCTGATTGAGACATAAGGGTGGACACTCTTGGGGCTGAGAGGTTCGGTGAGGTTGGGTGAGCCAACGCAGACCCTTTCAAGTAATACTGCATGGTACCCATCCCATGGGTCCCAAATCTCCAGGTTCAAGGGCATCTTCCTACATCGAAAACAGGCATGAGAAACCCAGAAGATGGTACACCGTGTGATCGGGAAAGGTTTCTAAAACGCACCTCATTTCTCATCTCCTTTGCTCGGGTTCGCCATTCCAGCCGATTTACTAGCCATCTCCCTCCTTGGAGAATCAGCACCTTTAACCTCCTGTTCCGTACAGGTTGCAATTTGTCCTGAGGATGAACGGGAAGAGGGGGAACCAATGAGAGACTAGCTCTAGGTGTTGGGACAGGCACAGGTCACTCTATTTTCCCATCAGGAAGAAGAATTAAGCACAAGCTCAACCTGCCCCCCAGAACCAGAAGAGGGCCTGAAGCAATCCTGCGCTTTTGCGGCCAGCTCCCAAAAAAGCGAGTTGAAAAATGGAGCTCAGGGGCACTGCAATTCACAAACCTGCAGAGTTTTAAATGATACCTCTCGTCCACAAATATATTAAGGGAAGGCAACAAAGAGGCTTTGAAAGCAAGGCAGAATTGCAGGAAACAGATTTCAGGAGGTAGATTCGAATCGCCTTGAAAGCACATGAAAAGCGGCAAAACGTGGACAATGATGCCCTTGGCCAAAAAGGGCGTATGCGTTTTTTCCTGAATATATTCAGGAAAAAACGCATACGCCCTTTTTGGCCAACCAAGCAACCTGGAAAGGCAAATCAGCGCTCCAAAGAAGTCTGGCTTCCCAGCGGGCAAAAGGGCCATGCGGAAAAAAGTGTCCAAAGCAGAAATGCAGGACCGGCCATGGAGAAACGGGAGCCTTGCTACGCTGATGGGCGGGATGTAAATTGCCAACAGCCACTCGGGAGAAGTGTACGGTGTGTCCTGAAACATCTAAAAAACACAGCTTGGAGAGCATAGGGCACTGCCACTCATGGGCGTATAAATTGGGAAAACTAAAAATCAGCAAGACACAGGCACCCCAAAGTTTAGGGCTGCTCTGTTGACAAGAACCCCCACTTCATTACACCTTAAATATCCTAGGAAAGAGAAAAATGGATAAAGAAGTTGGGGTCCTCATGTACAATGGAATATCACTCAGCCATGAAATCAACGTCATAAGGCTAGTAGCAGCACGATGAGTGGATTTAGGTACGACGATTCTAAGTGAAATAAGTCACACAGAAAAAGACACTTATCCTAAGATATCACTTCGAGAGGGAATGTAAAAACCGCTACACTTGAACTGAATTACAAAACAGAACAGAGTCACACGTTTAGAAAACACACTATGGCTGCTGAACGGGAAAGGTGAGGTGGGGTGATGCATAAAACAAGGGTTTCAAATTAGCTCCGATACCGTTCCATAAACCCAATATGTAAGAGACAAGACCTATTCCTTTTTCAGTGAACTAGACTCAACACCCCCTATTCACCGCACAAGAACATATCTGACTAGTAAGAATCCTCAAACCTATGTATTGATAGCTCTCTGTAAGTGAGTCAAGGGGGTGTAAAGCGGCATAAACACAGCCGTGAAAAGCAGCTAAACCCCATTATAAAAATAAATTACTTTTCAAAACCCGTGAAACAAAGACAGTGAAAGAGAGAGAAATTCTTCCAAAATTCGTTCAGGGGCTGTGATGCAACCTGGATTGACCATATCTAGACCCACAGCTGATTGAGACATAAGGGTGGACACTCTTGGGGCTGAGAGGTTCGGTGAGGTTGGGTGAGCCAACGCAGACCCTTTCAAGTAATACTGCATGGTACCCATCCCATGGGTCCCAAATCTCCAGGTTCAAGGGCATCTTCCTACATCGAAAACAGGCATGAGAAACCCAGAAGATGGTACACCGTGTGATCGGGAAAGGTTTCTAAAACGCACCTCATTTCTCATCTCCTTTGCTCGGGTTCGCCATTCCAGCCGATTTACTAGCCATCTCCCTCCTTGGAGAATCAGCACCTTTAACCTCCTGTTCCGTACAGGTTGCAATTTGTCCTGAGGATGAACGGGAAGAGGGGGAACCAATGAGAGACTAGCTCTAGGTGTTGGGACAGGCACAGGTCACTCTATTTTCCCATCAGGAAGAAGAATTAAGCACAAGCTCAGCCTGCCCCCCAGAACCAGAAGAGGGCCTGAAGCAATCCTGCGCTTTTGCGGCCAGCTCCCAAAAAAGCGAGTTGAAAAATGGAGCTCAGGGGCACTGCAATTCACAAACCTGCAGAGTTTTCAATGATACCTCTCGTCCACAAATATATTAAGGGAAGGCAACGAAGAGGCTTTGAAAGCAAGGCAGAATTGCAGGAAACAGATTTCAGGAGGTAGATTCGAATCGCCTTGAAAGCACATGAAAAGCGGCAAAACGTGGACAATGATGCCCTTGGCCAAAAAGGGCGTATGCGTTTTTTCCTGAATATATTCAGGAAAAAACGCATACGCCCTTTTTGGCCAACCAAGCAACCTGGAAAGGCAAATCAGCGCTCCAAAGAAGTCTCGCTTCCCAGCGGGCAAAAGGGCCATGCGGAAAAAAGTGTCCAAAGCAGAAATGCAGGACCGGCCATGGAGAAATGGGAGCCTTGCTACGCTGATGGGTGGGATGTAAATTGCCAACAGCCACTAGGGAGAAGTGTACGGTGTGTCCTGAAACATCTAAAAAACACAGCTTGGAGAGCATAGGGCACTGCCACTCATGGGCGTATAAATTGGGAAAACTAAAAATCAGCAAGACACAGGCACCCCAAAGTTTAGGGCTGCTCTGTTGACAAGAACCCCCACTTCATTACACCTTAAATATCCTAGGAAAGAGAAAAATGGATAAAGAAGTTGGGGTCCTCATGTACAATGGAATATCACTCAGCCATGAAATCAACGTCATAAGGCTAGTAGCAGCACGATGAGTGGATTTAGGTACGATGATTCTAAGTGAAATAAGTCACACAGAAAAAGACACTTATCCTAAGATATCACTTCGAGAGGGAATGTAAAAACCGCTACACTTGAACTGAATTACAAAACAGAACAGAGTCACACGTTTAGAAAACACACTATGGCTGCTGAACGGGAAAGGTGAGGTGGGGTGATGCATAAAACAAGGGTTTCAAATTAGCTCCGATACCGTTCCATAAACCCAATATGTAAGAGACAAGACCTATTCCTTTTTCAGTGAACTGGACTCAACACCCCCTATTCACCGCACAAGAACATATCTGACTAGTAACAATCCTCAAACCTATGTATTGATAGCTCTCTGTAAGTGAGTCAAGGGGGTGTAAAGCGGCATAAACACAGCCGTGAAAAGCAGCTAAACCCCATTATAAAAATAAATTACTTTTCAAAACCCGTGAAACAAAGACAGTGAAAGAGAGAGAAATTCTTCCAAAATTCGTTCAGGGGCTGTGATGCAACCTGGATTGACCATATCTAGACCCACAGCTGATTGAGACATAAGGGTGGACACTCTTGGGGCTGAGAGGTTCGGTGAGGTTGGGTGAGCCAACGCAGACCCTTTCAAGTAATACTGCATGGTACCCATCCCATGGGTCCCAAATCTCCAGGTTCAAGGGCATCTTCCTACATCGAAAACAGGCATGAGAAACCCAGAAGATGGTACACCGTGTGATCGGGAAAGGTTTCTAAAACGCACCTCATTTCTCATCTCCTTTGCTCGGGTTCGCCATTCCAGCCGATTTACTAGACATCTCCCTCCTTGGAGAATCAGCACCTTTAACCTCCTGTTCCGTACAGGTTGCAATTTGTCCTGAGGATGAACGGGAAGAGGGGGAACCAATGAGAGACTAGCTCTAGGTGTTGGGACAGGCACAGGTCACTCTATTTTCCCATCAGGAAGAAGA
This sequence comes from Balaenoptera acutorostrata, assembly GCF_949987535.1. Classification (NCBI taxonomy): domain Eukaryota; kingdom Metazoa; phylum Chordata; class Mammalia; order Artiodactyla; family Balaenopteridae; genus Balaenoptera; species Balaenoptera acutorostrata. Next base: position 324,036 of record NW_026646087.1, on the reverse strand, counting down.
ATTAAGCACAAGCTCAGCCTGCCCCCCAGAACCAGAAGAGGGCCTGAAGCAATCCTGCGCTTTTGCGGCCAGATCCGAAAAAAGCGAGTTGAAAAATGGAGTTCAGGGGCACTGCAATTCACAAACCTGCAGAGTTTTCAATGATACCTCTCGTCCACAAATATATTAAGGGAAGGCAACGAAGAGGCTTTGAAAGCAAGGCAGAATTGCAGGAAACAGATTTCAGGAGGTAGATTCGAATCGCCTTGAAAGCACATGAAAAGCGGCAAAACGTGGACAATGATGCCCTTGGCCAAAAAGGGCGTATGCGTTTTTTCCTGAATATATTCAGGAAAAAACGCATACGCCCTTTTTGGCCAACCAAGCAACCTGGAAAGGCAAATCAGCGCTCCAAAGAAGTCTGGCTTCCCAGCGGGCAAAAGGGCCATGCGGAAAAAAGTGTCCAAAGCAGAAATGCAGGACCGGCCATGGAGAAATGGGAGCCTTGCTACGCTGATGGGCGGGATGTAAATTGCCAACAGCCACTAGGGAGAAGTGTACGGTGTGTCCTGAAACATCTAAAAAACACAGCTTGGAGAGCATAGGGCACTGCCACTCATGGGCGTATAAATTGGGAAAACTAAAAATCAGCAAGACACAGGCACCCCAAAGTTTAGGGCTGCTCTGTTGACAAGAACCCCCACTTCATTACACCTTAAATATCCTAGGAAAGAGAAAAATGGATAAAGAAGTTGGGGTCCTCATGTACAATGGAATATCACTCAGCCATGAAATCAACGTCATAAGGTTAGTAGCAGCACGATGAGTGGATTTAGGTACGATGATTCTAAGTGAAATAAGTCACACAGAAAAAGACACTTATCCTAAGATATCACTTCGAGAGGGAATGTAAAAACCGCTACACTTGAACTGAATTACAAAACAGAACAGAGTCACACGTTTAGAAAACACACTATGGCTGCTGAACGGGAAAGGTGAGGTGGGGTGATGCATAAAACAAGGGTTTCAAATTAGCTCCGATACCGTTCCATAAACCCAATATGTAAGAGACAAGACCTATTCCTTTTTCAGTGAACTGGACTCAACACCCCCTATTCACCGCACAAGAATATATCTGACTAGTAAGAATCTTCAAACCTATGTATTGATATCTCTCTGTAAGTGAGTCAAGGGGGTGTAAAGCGGCATAAACACAGCCGTGAAAAGCAGCTAAACCCCATTATAAAAATAAATTACTTTTCAAAACCCGTGAAACAAAGACAGTGAAAGAGAGAGAAATTCTTCCAAAATTCGTTCAGGGGCTGTGATGCAACCTGGATTGACCATATCTAGACCCACAGCTGATTGAGACATAAGGGTGGACACTCTTGGGGCTGAGAGGTTCGGTGAGGTTGGGTGAGCCAACGCAGACCCTTTCAAGTAATACTGCATGGTACCCATCCCATGGGTCCCAAATCTCCAGGTTCAAGGGCATCTTCCTACATCGAAAACAGGCATGAGAAACCCAGAAGATGGTACACCGTGTGATCGGGAAAGGTTTCTAAAACGCACCTCATTTCTCATCTCCTTTGCTCGGGTTCGCCATTCCAGCCGATTTACTAGCCATCTCCCTCCTTGGAGAATCAGCACCTTTAACCTCCTGTTCCGTACAGGTTGCAATTTGTCCTGAGGATGAACGGGAAGAGGGGGAACCAATGAGAGGCTAGCTCTAGGTGTTGGGACAGGCACAGGTCACTCTATTTTCCCATCAGGAAGAAGAATTAAGCACAAGCTCATCCTGCCCCCAGAACCAGAAGAGGGCCTGAAGCAATCCTGCGCTTTTGCGGCCAGCTCCCAAAAAAGCGAGTTGAAAAATGGAGCTCAGGGGCACTGCAATTCACAAACCTGCAGAGTTTTCAATGATACCTCTCGTCCACAAATATATTAAGGGAAGGCAACGAAGAGGCTTTGAAAGCAAGGCAGAATTGCAGGAAACAGATTTCAGGAGGTAGATTCGAATCGCCTTGAAAGCACATGAAAAGCGGCAAAACGTGGACAATGATGCCCTTGGCCAAAAAGGGCGTTTGCTTTTTTCCTGAATATATTCAGGAAAAAACGCATACGCCCTTTTTGGCCAACCAAGCAACCTGGAAAGGCAAATCAGCGCTCCAAAGAAGTCTGGCTTCCCAGCGGGCAAAAGGGCCATGCGGAAAAAAGTGTCCAAAGCAGAAATGCAGGACCGGCCATGGAGAAATGGGAGCCTTGCTACGCTGATGGGCGGGATGTAAATTGCCAACAGCCACTCGGGAGAAGTGTACGGTGTGTCCAGAAACATCTAAAAAACACAGCTTGGAGAGCAGAGGGCACTTCCACTCATGGGCGTATAAATTGGGAAAACTAAAAATCAGCAAGACACAGGCACCCCAAAGTTTAGGGCTGCTCTGTTGACAAGAACCCCCACTTCTTTACACCTTAAATATCCTGGGAAAGAGAAAAGTGGATAAAGAAGTTGGGGTCCTCATGTACAATGGAATATCACTCAGCCATGAAATCAACGTCATAAGGCTAGTAGCAGCACGATGAGTGGATTTATGTACGAAGATTCTAAGTGAAATAAGTCACACAGAAAAAGACACTTATAAGATTTCACTTAGAGAGGGAATGTAAAAACCGCTACACTTGAACTGAATTACAAAACAGAACAGAGTCACACGTTTAGAAAACACACTATGGCTGCTGAACGGGAAAGGTGAGGTGGGGTGATGCATAAAACAAGGGTTTCAAATTAGCTCTGATACCGTTCCATAAACCCAATATGTAAGAGAGAAGACCTATTCCTTTTTCAGTGAACTGGACTCAACACCCCCTATTCACCGCACAAGAATATATCTGACTAGTAAGAATCTTCAAACCTATGTATTGATATCTCTCTGTAAGTGAGTCAAGGGGGTGTAAAGCGGCATAAACACAGCCGTGAAAAGCAGGTAAACCCCATTATAAAAATAAATTACTTTTCAAAACCCGTGAAACAAAGACAGTGAAAGAGAGAGAAATTCTTCCAAAATTCGTTCAGGGGCTGTGATGCAACCTGGATTGACCATATCTAGACCCACAGCTGATTGAGACATAAGGGTGGACACTCTTGTGGCTGAGAGGTTCGGTGAGGTTGGGTGAGCCAACGCAGACCCTTTCAAGTAATACTGCATGGTACCCATCCCATGGGTCCCAATCTCCAGGTTCAAGGGCATCTTCCTACATCGAAAACAGGCATGAGAAACCCAGAAGATGGTACACCGTGTGATCTGGAAAGTTTTCTAAAATACACCTCATTTCTCATCTCCTTGTGCTCAGGTTCGCCATTCCAGCCGATTTACTAGCCATCTCCCTCCTTGGAGAATCAGCACCTTTAACCTCCTGTTCCGTACAGGTTGCAATTTGTCCTGAGGATGAACGGGAAGAGGGGGAACCAATGAGAGACTAGCTCTAGGTGTTGGGACAGGCACAGGTCACTCTATTTTCCCATCAGGAAGAGGAATTAACCACAAGCTCAGCCAGACCCCAGAACCAGAAGAGGCCGTGAAGCAATCCTGCACTTTTGCGGCCAGCTCCCAAAAAAGCGAGTTGAAAAATGGAGCTCAGGGGCACTGCAATTCACAAACCTGCAGAGTTATAAATGTTAACTCTCGTCCACAAATATATTGAGGGAAGGCAAAGAAGAGGATTTGAAAGCAAGGCAGAATTGCAGGAAACAGATTTCAGGAGGTAGATTCGAATCGCCTTGAAAGCACATGAAAAGCGGCAAAACGTGGACAATGATGCCCTTGGCCAAAAAGAGTGTATGCGTTTTTTCCTGAATATATTCAGGAAAAAACGCATACGCCCTTTTTGGCCAACCAAGCAATCTGGAAAGGCAAATCAGCGCTCCAAAGAAGTCTGGCTTCCCAGCGTGCAAAAGGGCCATGCGGAAAAAAGTGTCCAAACCAGAAATGCAGGACCGGCCATGGAGAAATGGGAGCCTTGCTACGCTGATGGGTGGGATGTAAATTGCCAATAGCTACTCTGGAGAAGTGTACAGTGTGTCCTGAAACATTTAAAAAACACAGCTTGGAGAGCATAGGTCACTTTCACTGATGGGTATATAAATTGGGAAAACTAAAAATCAGCAAGACACAGGCACTCCAAAGTATAGAGCTGCTCTGTTGACAAGAACCCACACAACATTACAACCTAAATATCCTAGGAAAGAGAAAAATGGATAAAGAAGTTGTGGTCCTCATGTACAATGCAATATCACACAGCCATGAAATCAACGTCATAAGGCTAGTAGCAGCACGATGAGTGGATTTAGGTACGACGATGCTAAGTGAAATAAGTCACACAGAAAAAGACACTTATCATAAGATATCACTTATAGAGGGAATGTAAAAACCGCTACACTTGAACTGAATTACAAAACAGAACAGAGTCACACGTTTAGAAATCACACTATGGCTGCTGAAAGGGAAAGGAGAGGGGGGGTGATGCATAAAACAAGGGTTTCAAAGTAGCTCCGATACCGTTCCATAAACCCAATATGTAATAGACAAGACCTACCCCTTGCTCAGTGAACTGGACTCAACACCCCCTATTTACCGCACAAGAATATATCTGACTAGTAAGAATCTTCAAACCTATGTATTGATAACTCTCAGTAAGTGAGTCAAGGGGAGGGGTGTAAAGCGGAACAAACACAGCCGTGAAAAGCAGCTAAACCCCATTATAAAAATAAATTACTTTTCAAAACCCGTGAAACAAAGACAGTGAAAGAGAGAGAAATTCTTACAAAATTCGTTCAGGGGCTGTGATGCAACCTGGATTGACCATATCTAGACCCACAGCTGATTGAGACATGAGGGTGGACACTCTTGGGGCTGAGAGTTTCGGTGAGGTTGGGTGAGCCAACGCAGACCCTTTCAAGTAATACTGCATGGTACCCATCCCATGGGTCCCAAATGTCCAGGTTAAAGGGTATCTTCCTACATCGAAAACAGGCATGAGAAACCCAGAAGATGGTACACCGTGTGATCGGGAAAGGTTTCTAAAACGCACCTCATTTCTCATCTTCTTTGCTCGGGTTCGCCATTCCAGCCGATTTACTAGCCATCTCCCTCCTTGGAGAATCAGCACCTTTAACCTCCTGTTCCGTACAGGTTGCCATTTGTCCTGAGGATGAACGGGAACAGGGGGAACCTATGAGAGACTAGGTCTAGGTGTTGGGACAGGCACAGGTCACTCTATTTTCCCATCAGGAAGAAGAATTAAGCACAAGCTCAGCATGCCCCCCAGAACCAGAAGAGGGCCTGAAGCAATCCTGCGCTTTTGCGGCCAGCTCCCAAAAAAGCGAGTTGAAAAATGGAGCTCAGGGGCACTGCAATTCACAAACCTGCAGAGTTTTACATGATACCTCTCGTCCACAAATATATTAAGGGAAGGCAACGAAGAGGCTTTAAAAGCAAGGCAGAATTGCAGGAAACAGATTTCAGGAGGTAGATTCGAATCGCCTTGAAAGCACATGAAAAGCGGCAAAACGTGGACAATGATGCCCTTGGCCAATAAGGGCGCATACGTTTTTTCCTGAATATATTCAGGAAAAAAAGCATAAGCCCTTTTTTGCCAACCAAGCAACCTGGAAAGGCCAATCAGCGCTCCAAAGAAGTCTGGCTTCCCAGCGGGCAAAAGGGCCATGCGGAAAAAAGTGTCCAAACCAGAAATGCAGGACCGGCCATGGAGAAATGGGAGCCTTGCTACGCTGATGGGCGGGATGTAAATTGCCAACAGCCACTCTGGAGAAGTGTACGGTGTGTTCTGAAACATCTAAAAAACACAGCTTGGAGAGCATAGGGCACTTCCACTCATGGGCGTATAAATTGGGAAAACTAAACATCAGCAAGACACAGGCACCCCAAAGTTTAGGGCTGCTCTGTTGACAAGAACCCCCACTTCATTACACCTTAAATATCCTAGGAAAGAGAAAAATGGATAAAGAAGTTGGGGTCCTCATGTACAATGGAATATCACTCAGCCATGAAATCAACGTCATAAGGCTAGTAGCAGCACGATGAGTGGATTTAGGTACGACGATTCTAAGTGAAATAAGTCACACAGAAAAAGACACTTATCATAAGATATCACTTATAGAGGGAATGTAAAAACCGCTACAATTGAACTGAACTGCAAAACAGAACAGAGTCACACGTTTAGAAAACACACTATGGCTGCTGAACGGGAAAGGTGAGGTGGGGTGATGCATAAAACAAGGGTTTCAAATTAGCTCAGATACCGTTCCATAAACTCAATATGTAAGAGACAAGACCTATTCCTTTTTCAGTGAACTGGACTCAACTCTCCCTATTCACCGCACAAGAATATATCTGACTAGTAAGAATCTTCAAACCTATGTATTGATATCTCTCTGTAAGTGAGTCAAGGGGGTGTAAAGCGGCATAAACACAGCCGTGAAAAGCAGCTAAACCCCATTATAAAAATAAATTACTTTTCAAAACCCGTGAAACAAAGAAAGTGAAAGAGAGAGAAATTCTTACAAAATTCGTTCAGGGGCTGTGATGCAACCTGGATTGACCATATCTAGATCCACAGCTGATTGAGACATAAGGGTGGACACTCTTGGGGCTGAGAGGTTCGGTGAGGTTGGGTGAGCCAACGCAGACCCTTTCAAGTAATACTGCATGGTACCCATCCCATGGGTCCCAAATCTCCAGGTTCAAGGGCATCTTCCTACCTCGAAAACAGGCATGAGAAACCCAGAAGATGGTACACCGTGTGATCGGGAAAGGTTTCTAAAACGCACCTCATTTCTCATCTCCTTTACTCGGGTTCGCCATTCCAGCCAATTTACTAGCCATCTCCCTCCTTGGAGAATCAGCACCTTTAACCTCCTGTTCCGTACAGGTTGCAATTTGTCCTGAGGATGAACGGGAAGAGGGGGAACCAATGAGAGACTAGCTCTAGGTGTTGGGACAGGCACAGGTCACTCTATTTTCCCATCAGGAAGAAGAATTAAGCACAAGCTCAGCCTGCCCCCCAGAACCAGAAGAGGGCCTGAAGCAATCCTGCTCCTTTGCAGCCAGCTCCCAAAAAAGCGAGTTGAAAAATGGAGCTCAGGGGCACTGCAATTCACAAACCTGCAGAGTTTTAAATGATACCTCTCGTCCACAAATATATTAAGGGAAGGCAACGAAGAGGCTTTGAAAGCAAGGCAGAATTGCAGGAAACAGATTTCAGGAGGTAGATTCGAATCGCCTTGAAAGCACCTGAAAAGCGGCAAAACGTGGACAATGATGCCCTTGGCCAAAAAGGGCGTATGCGTTTTTTCCTGAATATATTCAGGAAAAAACGCATACGCCCTTTTTGGCCAACCAAGCAACCTGGAAAGGCCAATCAGCGCTCCAAAGAAGTCTCGCTTCCCAGCGGGCAAAAGGGCCATGCGGAAAAAAGTGTCCAAACCAGAAATGCAGGAACGGCCATGGAGAAATGGGAGCCTTGCTACGCTGATGGGTGGGATGTAAATTGCCAACAGCCACTCTGGAGAAGTGTACGGTGTGTTCTGAAACATCTAAAAAACACAGCTTGGAGAGCATAGGGCACTTCGACTCATGGGCGTATAAATTGGGAAAACTAAAAATCAGCAAGACACAGGCACCCCAAAGTTTAGGGCTGCTCTGTTGACAAGAACCCCCACTTCATTACACCTTAAATATCCTAGGAAAGAGAAAAATGGATAAAGAAGTTGGGGTCCTCATGTACAATGGAATATCACTCAGCCATGAAATCAACGTCATAAGGCTAGTAGCAGCACGATGAGTGGATTTAGGTACGACGATTCTAAGTGAAATAAGTCACACAGAAAAAGACACTTATCATAAGATATCACTTAGAGAGGGAATGTAAAAACCACTACACTTGAACTGAATTGCAAAACAGAACAGAGTCACACGTTCAGAAAACACACTATGGCTGCTGAACGGGCAAGGTGAGGTGGGGTGATGCATAAAACAAGGGTTTCGAATTAGCTCAGATACCGTTCCATAAACCCAGTATGTAAGAGACAAGACCTATTCCTTTTTCAGTGAACTGGACTCAACATCCCCTATTCACCGCACAAGAATATATCTGACTAGTAAGAATCTTCAACCTATGTATTGATATCTCTCTGTAAGTGAGTCAAGGGGATGTAAAGCGGCATAAACACAGCCGTGAAAAGCAGCTAAACACCATTATAAAAATAAATTACTTTTAAAAACCAGTGAAACAAAGACAGTGAAAGAGAGAGAAATTCTTCCAAAATTCGTTCAGGGGCTGTGATGCAACCTGGATTGACCATATCTAGACCCACAGCTGATTGAGACATAAGGGTGGACACTCTTGGGGCTGAGAGGTTCGGTGAGGTTGGGTGAGCCAACGCAGACCCTTTCAAGTAATACTGCATGGTACCCATCCCATGGGTCCCAAATCTCCAGGTTCAAGGCCATCTTCCTACATCGAAAACAGGCATGAGAAACCCAGAAGATGGTACACCCTGTGATCGGGAAAGGTTTCTAAAACGCACCTCATTTCTCATCTCCTTTGCTCGGGTTCGCCATTCCAGCCGATTTACTAGCCATCTCCCTCCTTGGAGAATCAGCACCTTTAACCTCCTGTTCCGTACAGGTTGCAATTTGTCCTGAGGATGAACGGGAAGAGGGGGAACCAATGAGACACTAGCTCTAGGTGTTGGGACAGGCACAGGTCACTCTATTTTCCCATCAGGAAGAAGAATTAAGCACAAGCTCAGCCTGCCCCCCAGAACCAGAAGAGGGCCTGAAGCAATCCTGCGCTTTTGCGGCCAGCTCCCAAAAAAGCGAGTTGAAAAATGGAGCTCAGGGGCCCTGCAATTCACAAACCTGCAGAGTTTTAAATGATACCTCTCGTCCACAAATATATTAAGGGAAGGCAACGAAGAGGCTTTGAAAGCACGGCAGAATTGCAGGAAACAGATTTCAGGAGGTAGATTCGAATCGCCTTGAAAGCACCTGAAAAGCGGCAAAACGTGGACAATGATGCCCTTGGCCAAAAAGGGCGTATGCGTTTTTTCCTGAATATATTCAGGAAAAAACGCATACGCCCTTTTTGGCCAACCAAGCAACCTGGAAAGGCCAATCAGCGCTCCAAAGAAGTCTGGCTTCCCAGCGGGCAAAAGGGCCATGCGGAAAAAAGTGTCCAAACCAGAAATGCAGGACCGGCCATGGAGAAATGGGAGCCTTGCTACGCTGATGGGTGGGATGTAAATTGCCAACAGCCACTCTGGAGAAGTGTACGGTGTGTTCTGAAACATCTAAAAAACACAGCTTGGAGAGCATAGGGCACTTCCACTCATGGGCGTATAAATTGGGAAAACTAAAAATCAGCAAGACACAGGCACCCCAAAGTTTAGGGCTGCTCTGTTGACAAGAACCCCCACTTCATTACACCTTAAATATCCTAGGAAAGAGAAAAATGGATAAAGAAGTTGGGGTCCTCATGTACAATGGAATATCACTCAGCCATGAAATCAACGTCATAAGGCTAGTAGCAGCACGATGAGTGGATTTAGGTACGACGATTCTAAGTGAAATAAGTTACACAGAAAAAGACACTTATCATAAGATATCACTTATAGAGGGAATGTAAAAACCGCTACACTTGAACTGAATTGCAAAACAGAACAGAGTCACACGTTCAGAAAACACACTATGGCTGCTGAACGGGAAAGGTGAGGTGGGGTGATGCATAAAACAAGGGTTTCAAATTAGATCAGATACCGTTCCATAAACCCAATATGTAAGAGACAAGACCTATTCCTTTTTCAGTGAACTGGACCCAACACCCCCTATTCACCGCACAAGAATATATCTGACTAGTAAGAATCTTCAAACCTATGTATTGATATCTCTCTGTAAGTGAGTCAAGGGGGTGTAAAGCGGCATAAACACAGCCGTGAAAAGCAGCTAAACCCCATTATAAAAATAAATTACTTTTCAAAACCCGTGAAACAAAGACAGTGAAAGAGAGAGAAATTCTTACAAAATTTGTTCAGGGGCTGTGATGCAACCTGGATTGACCATATCTAGACCCACAGCTGATTGAGACATAATTGTGGACACTCTTGGGGCTGAGAGGTTCGGTGAGGTTGGGTGAGCCAACGCAAACCCTTTCAAGTAATACTGCATGGTACCCATCCCATGGGTCCCAAATCTCCAGGTTCAAGGGCATCTTCCTACATCGAAAACAGGCATGAGAAACCCAGAAGATGGTACACCGTGTGATCGGGTAAGGTTTCTAAAACGCACCTCATTTCTCATCTCCTTGGCTCGGGTTCGCCATTCCAGCCGATTTACTAGCCATCTCCCTCCTTGGAGAATCAGCACCTTTAACCTCCTGTTCCGTACAGGTTGCAATTTGTCCTGAGGATGAACGGGAAGAGGGGGAACCAATGAGAGACTAGCTCTAGGTTTTGGGACAGGCACAGGTCACTCTATTTTCCCATCAGGAAGAAGAATTAAGCACAAGCTCAGCCTGCCCCCCAGAACCAGTAGAAGGCCTGAAGCAATCCTGCACTTTTGCGGCCTGCTCCCAAAAAAGCGACTGGAAAAATGGAGCTCAGGGGCACTGCAATTCACAAACCTGCAGAGTTATAAATGATAACTCTCGTCCACAAATATATTGAGGGAAGGCAAAGAAGAGGCTTTGAAAGCAAGGCAGAATTGCAGGAAACAGATTTCAGGAGGTAGATTCGAATCGCCTTGAAAGCACCTGAAAAGCGGCAAAACGTGGACAATGATGCCCTTGGCCAAAAAGGGCGTATGCGTTTTTTCCTGAATATATTCAGGAAAAAACGCATACGCCCTTTTTGGCCAACCAAGCAACCTGGAAAGGCAAATCAGCGCTCCAAAGAAGTCTCGCTTCCCAGCGGGCAAGAGGGCCATGCAGAAAAAAGTGTCCAAACCAGAACTGCACGACCGGCCATGGAGAAATGGGAGCCTTGCTTCGCTGATGGGCGGGATGTAAATTGCCAACAGCCACTCGGGAGAAGTGTACGGTGTGTCCGGAAACATCTAAAAAACACAGCTTGGAGAGCATAGGGCACTTCTACTCATGGGCGTATAAATTGGGAAAACTAAAAATCAGCAAGACACAGGCACCCCAAAGTTTAGGGCTGCTCTGTTGACAAGAACCCCCACTTCATTACACCTTAAATATCCTAGGAAAGAGAAAAATGGATAAAGAAGTTGTGGTCCTCATGTACAATGGAATATCACTCAGCCATGAAATCAACGTCATAAGGCTAGTAGCAGCACGATGAGTGGATTTAGGTACGACGATTCTAAGTGAAATAAGTCACACAGAAAAAGACACTTATCATAAGATATCACTTAGAGAGGGAATGTAAAAACCGCTACACTTGAACTGAATTACAAAACAGAACAGAGTCACACGTTTAGGAAACACACTATGGCTGCTGAACGGGAAAGGTGAGGTGGGGTGATGCATAAAACAAGGGTTTCAAATTAGCTCCGATACCGTTCCATAAACCCAATATGTAAGAGACAAGACCTATTCCTTTTTCAGTGAACTGGACTCAACACCCCCTATTCACCGCACAAGAATATATCTGACTAGTAAGAATCCTCAAACCTATGTATTGATATCTCTCAGTAAGTGAGTCAAGGGGGTGTAAAGCGGCATAAACACAGCCGTGAAAAGCAGCTAAACCCCATTATAAAAATAAATTACTTTTCAAAACCCGTGAAACAAAGACAGTGAAAGAGAGAGAAATTCTTCCAAAATTCGTTCAGGGGCTGTGATGCAACCTGGATTGACCATATCTAGACCCACAGCTGATTGAGACATAAGGGTGGACACTCTTGGGGCTGAGAGTTTCGGTGAGGTTGGGTGAGCCAACGCAGACCCTTTCAAGTAATACTGCATGGTACCCATCCCATGGGTCCCAAATCTCCAGGTTCAAGGGCATCTTCCTACATCGAAAACAGGCATGAGAAACCCAGAAGATGGTACACCGTGTGATCGGGAAAGGTTTCTATAACGCACCTCATTTCTCATCTCCTTTTGCTCAGGTTCGCCATTCCAGCCGATTTACTAGCCATCTCCCTCCTTGGAGAATCAGCACCTTTAACCTCCTGTTCCGTACAGGTTGCAATTTGTCCTGAGGATGAACAGGAAGAGGGGGAACCAATGAGAGACTAGCTCTAGGTGTTGGGACAGGCACAGGTCACTCTATTTTCCCATCAGGAAGAAGAATTAAGCACAAGCTCAGCCTGCCCCCCAGAACCAGAAGAGGGCCTGAAGCAATCCTGCGCTTTTGCGGCCAGCTCCCAAAAAAGCGAGTTGAAAAATGGAGCTCAGGGTCACTGCAATTCACAAACCTGCAGAGTTTTCAATGATACCTCTCGTCCACAAATATATTAAGGGAAGGCAACGAAGAGGCTTTGAAAGCAAGGCAGAATTGCAGGAAACAGATTTCAGGAGGTAGATTCGAATCGCCTTGAAAGCACATGAAAAGCGGCAAAACGTGGACAATGATGCCCTTGGCCAAAAAGGGCGTATGCGTTTTTTCCTGAATATATTCAGGAAAAAACGCATACGCCCTTTTTGGCCAACCAAGCAACCTGGAAAGGCAAATCAGCGCTCCAAAGAAGTCTCGCTTCCCAGCGGGCAAAAGGGCCATGCGGAAAAAAGTGTCCAAAGCAGAAATGCACGACCGGCCATGGAGAATTGGGAGCCTTGCTACGCTGATGGGCGGGATGTAAATTGCCAACAGCCACTCGGGAGAAGTGTGCGGTGTGTCCTGAAATATCTAAAAAACACAGCTTTGAGAGCATAGGGCACTTCCACTCATGGGCGTATAAATTGGGAAAACTAAAAATCAGCAAGACACAGGCACCCCAAAGTTTAGGGCTGCTCTGTTGACAAGAACCCCCACGTCATTACACCTTAAATATCCTAGGAAAGAGAAAAATGGATAAAGAAGTTGGGGTCCTCATGTACAATGGAATATCACTCAGCCATGAAATCAACGTCATAAGGCTAGTAGCAGCACGATGAGTGGATTTAGGTAAGACGATTCTAAGTGAAATAAGTCACACAGAAAAAGACACTTATCATAAGATATCACTTAGAGAGGGAATGTAAAAACCGCTACACTTGAACTGAATTACAAAACAGAACAGAGTCACACGTTTAGAAAACACACTATGGCTGCTGAACGGGAAAGGTGAGGTGGGGTGATGCATAAAACAAGGGTTTCAAATTAGCTCAGATACCGTTCCATAAACCCAATATGTAAGAGACAAGACCTATTCCTTTTTCAGTGAACTGGACTCAACACCCCCTATTCACCGCACAAGAATATATCTGACTAGTAAGAATGTTCAAACCTATGTATTGATATCTCTGTGTAAGTGAGTCAAGGGGGTGTAAAGCGGCATAAACACAGCCGTGAAAAGCAGCTAAACCCCATTATAAAAATAAATTACTTTTCAAAACCCGTGAAACAAAGACAGTGAAAGAGAGAGAAATTCTTCCAAAATTCGTTCAGGGGCTGTGATGCAACCTGGATTGACCATATCTAGACCCACAGCTGATTGAGACATAAGGGTGGACACTCTTGGGGCTGAGAGGTTCGGTGAGGTTGGGTGAGCCAACGCAGACCCTTTCAAGTAATACTGCATGGTACCCATCCCATGGGTCCCAAATCTCCAGGTTCAAGGGCATCTTCCTACGTAGAAAACAGGCATGAGAAACCCAGAAGATGGTACACCGTGTGATCGGGAAAGGTTTCTAAAACGCACCTCATTTCTCATCTCCTTTTGCTCAGGTTCGCCATTCCAGCCACTTTACTAGCCATCTCCCTCCTTGGAGAATCAGCACCTGTAACCTCCTGTTCCGTACAGGTTGCAATTTGTCCTGAGGATGAACAAGAAGAGGGGGAACCAATGAGAGACTAGCTCTAGGTGTTGGGACAGGCACAGGTCACTCTATTTTCCCATCAGGAAGAAGAATTAAGCACAAGCTCAGCCTGCCCCCCAGAACCAGAAGAGGGCCTGAAGCAATCCTGCGCTTTTGCGGCCAGCTCCCAAAAAAGCGAGTTGAAAAATGGAGCTCAGGGGCACTGCAATTCACAAACCTGCAGAGTTTTAAATGATACCTCTCGTCCACAAATATATTAAGGGAAGGCAACGAAGAGGCTTTGAAAGCAAGGCAGAATTGCAGGAAACAGATTTCAGGAGGTAGATTCGAATCGCCTTGAAAGCACATGAAAAGCGGCAAAACGTGGACAATGATGCCCTTGGCCAAAAAGGGCGTATGCGTTTTTTCCTGAATATATTCAGGAAAAAACGCATACGCCCTTTTTGGCCAACCAAGCAACCTGGAAAGGCAAATCAGCGCTCCAAAGAAGTCTCGCTTCCCAGCGGGCAAAAGGGCCATGCGGAAAAAAGTGTCCAAAGCAGAAATGCACGACCGGCCATGGAGAATTGGGAGCCTTGCTACGCTGATGGGCGGGATGTAAATTGCCAACAGCCACTCGGGAGAAGTGTACGGTGTGTCCTGAAACATCTAAAAAACACAGCTTGGAGAGCATAGGGCACTTCCACTCATGGGCGTATAAATTGGGAAAACTAAAAATCAGCAAGACACAGGCACCCCAAAGTTTAGGGCTGCTCTGTTGACAAGAACCCCCACTTCATTACACCTTAAATATCCTAGGAAAGAGAAAAATGGATAAAGAAGTTGTGGTCCACATGTACAATGGAATATCACTCAGCCATGAAATCAAGGTCATAAGGCTAGTAGCAGCACGATGAGTGGATTTAGGTACGACGATTCTAAGTGAAATAAGTCACACAGTAAAAGACACTTATCCTAAGATATCACTTCGAGAGGGAATGTAAAAACCGCTACACTTGAACTGAATTACAAAACAGAACAGAGTCACACGTTTAGAAAACACACTATGGCTGCTGAACGGGAAAGGTGAGGTGGGGTGATGCATAAAACAAGGGTTTCAAATTAGCTCCGATACCGTTCCATAAACCCAATATGTAAGAGACAAGACCTATTCCTTTTTCAGTGAACTGGACTCAACACCCCCTATTCACCGCACAAGAATATATCTGACTAGTAAGAATCCTCAAACCTATGTATTGATATCTCTCTGTAAGTGAGTCAACGGGGTTTAAAGCGGCATAAACACAGCCGTGAAAAGCAGCTAAACCCCATTATAAAAATAAATTACTTTTCAAAACCCGTGAAACAAAGACAGTGAAAGAGAGAGAAATTCTTCCAAAATTCGTTCAGGGGCTGTGATGCAACCTGGATTGACCATATCTAGACCCACAGCTGATTGAGACATAAGGGTGGACACTCTTGGGGCTGAGAGGTTCGGTGAGGTTGGGTGAGCCAACGCAGACCCTTTCAAGTAATACTGCATGGTACCCATCCGATGGGTCCCAAATCTCCAGGTTCAAGGGCATCTTCCTACATCGAAAACAGGCATGAGAAACCCAGAAGATGGTACACCGTGTGATCGGGAAAGGTTTCTAAAACACACCTCATTTCTCATCTCCTTTGCTTGGGTTCCCCATTCCAGCCGATTTACTAGCCATCTCCCTCCTTGGAGAATCAGCACCTTTAACCTCCTGTTCCGTACAGGTTGCAATTTGTCCTGAGGATGAACGGGAAGAGGGGGAACCAATGAGAGACTAGCTCTAGGTGTTGGGACAGGCACAGGTCACTCTATTTTCCCATCAGGAAGAAGAATTAAGCACAAGCTCAGCCTGCCCCCCAGAACCAGAAGAGGGCCTGAAGCAATCCTGCGCTTTTGCGGCCAGCTCCCAAAAAAGCGAGTTGAAAAATGGAGCTCAGGGGCACTGCAATTCACAAACCTGCAGAGTTTTAAATGATACCTCTCGTCCACAAATATATTAAGGGAAGGCAACGAAGAGGCTTTGAAAGCAAGGCAGAATTGCAGGAAACAGATTTCAGGAGGTAGATTCGAATCGCCTTGAAAGCACATGAAAAGCGGCAAAACGTGGACAATGATGCCCTTGGCCAAAAAGGGCGTATGCGTTTTTTCCTGAATATATTCAGGAAAAAACGCATACGCCCTTTTTGGCCAACCAAGCAACCTGGAAAGGCAAATCAGCGCTCCAAAGAAGTCTCGCTTCCCAGCGGGCAAAAGGGCCATGCGGAAAAAAGGGTCCAAACCAGAACTGCACAACTGGCCATGGAGAAATGGGAGCCTTGCTTCGCTAATGGGCGGGATGTAAATTGCCAACAGCCACTCTGGAGAAGTGTACGGTGTGTCCTGAAACATCTAAAAAACACAGCTTGGAGAGCATAGTTCACTTCCAATGATGGGCGTATAAATTGGGAAAACTAAAAATCAGCAAGACACAGGCACCCCAAAGTTTAGGGCTGCTCTGTTGACAAGAACCCCCACTTCATTACACCATCAATATCCTAGGAAAGAGAAAAATGGATAAAGAAGTTGGGGTCCTCATGTACAATGGAATATCACTCAGCCATGAAATCAACGTCATAAGGCTAGTAGCAGCACGATGAGTGGATTTAGGTACGACGATTCTAAGTGAAATAAGTCACACAGAAAAAGACACTTATCATAAGATATCACTTATAGAGGGAATGTAAAAACCGCTACACTTGAACTGAATTGCAAAACAGAACAGAGTCAGACGTTTAGAAAACACACTATGGCTGCTGAACGGGAAAGGTGAGGTGGGGTGATGCATAAAACAAGGGTTTCGAATTAGCTCAGATACCGTTCCATAAACCCAATATGTAAGAGACAAGACCTATTCCTTTTTCAGTGAACTGGACTCAACACCCCCTATTCACCGCACAAGAATATATCTGACTAGTAAGAATCTTCAAACCTATGTATTGATATCTCTCTGTAAGTGAGTCAAGGGGGTGTAAAGCGGCCTAAACACAGCCGTGAAAAGCAGCTAAACCCCATTATAAAACTAAATTACTTTTCAAAACCCGTGAAACAAAGACAGTGAAAGAGAGAGAAATTCTTCCAAAATTCGTTCAGGGGCTGTGATGCAACCTGGATTGACCATATCTAGACCCACAGCTGATTGAGACATAAGGGTGGACACTCTTGGGGCTGAGAGGTTCGGTGAGGTTGGGTGAGCCAACGCAGACCCTTTCAAGTAATACTGCATGGTACCCATCCGATGGGTCCCAAATCTCCAGGTTCAAGGGCATCTTCCTACATCGAAAACAGGCATGAGAAACCCAGAAGATGGTACACCGTGTGATCGGGAAAGGTTTCTAAAACACACCTCATTTCTCATCTCCTTTGCTTGGGTTCCCCATTCCAGCCGATTTACTAGCCATCTCCCTCCTTGGAGAATCAGCACCTTTAACCTCCTGTTCCGTACAGGTTGCAATTTGTCCTGAGGATGAACGGGAAGAGGGGGAACCAATGAGAGACTAGCTCTAGGTGTTGGGACAGGCACAGGTCACTCTATTTTCCCATCAGGAAGAAGAATTAAGCACAAGCTCAGCCTGCCCCCCAGAACCAGAAGAGGGCCTGAAGCAATCCTGCGCTTTTGCGGCCAGCTCCCAAAAAAGCGAGTTGAAAAATGGAGCTCAGGGGCACTGCAATTCACAAACCTGCAGAGTTTTAAATGATACCTCTCGTCCACAAATATATTAAGGGAAGGCAACGAAGAGGCTTTGAAAGCAAGGCAGAATTGCAGGAAACAGATTTCAGGAGGTAGATTCGAATCGCCTTGAAAGCACATGAAAAGCGGCAAAACGTGGACAATGATGCCCTTGGCCAAAAAGGGCGTATGCGTTTTTTCCTGAATATATTCAGGAAAAAACGCATACGCCCTTTTTGGCCAACCAAGCAACCTGGAAAGGCAAATCAGCGCTCCAAAGAAGTCTCGCTTCCCAGCGGGCAAAAGGGCCATGCGGAAAAAAGGGTCCAAACCAGAACTGCACAACTGGCCATGGAGAAATGGGAGCCTTGCTTCGCTAATGGGCGGGATGTAAATTGCCAACAGCCACTCTGGAGAAGTGTACGGTGTGTCCTGAAACATCTAAAAAACACAGCTTGGAGAGCATAGTTCACTTCCAATGATGGGCGTATAAATTGGGAAAACTAAAAATCAGCAAGACACAGGCACCCCAAAGTTTAGGGCTGCTCTGTTGACAAGAACCCCCACTTCATTACACCATCAATATCCTAGGAAAGAGAAAAATGGATAAAGAAGTTGGGGTCCTCATGTACAATGGAATATCACTCAGCCATGAAATCAACGTCATAAGGCTAGTAGCAGCACGATGAGTGGATTTAGGTACGACGATTCTAAGTGAAATAAGTCACACAGAAAAAGACACTTATCATAAGATATCACTTATAGAGGGAATGTAAAAACCGCTACACTTGAACTGAATTGCAAAACAGAACAGAGTCAGACGTTTAGAAAACACACTATGGCTGCTGAACGGGAAAGGTGAGGTGGGGTGATGCATAAAACAAGGGTTTCGAATTAGCTCAGATACCGTTCCATAAACCCAATATGTAAGAGACAAGACCTATTCCTTTTTCAGTGAACTGGACTCAACACCCCCTATTCACCGCACAAGAATATATCTGACTAGTAAGAATCTTCAACCTATGTATTGATATCTCTCTGTAAGTGAGTCAAGGGGATGTAAAGCGGCATAAACACAGCTGTGAAAAGCAGCTAAACACCATTATAAAAATAAATTACTTTTAAAAACCAGTGAAACAAAGACAGTGAAAGAGAGAGAAATTCTTACAAAATTCGTTCAGGGGCTGTGATGCAACCTGGATTGACCATATCTAGACCCACAGCTGATTGAGACATAAGGGTGGACACTCTTGGGGCTGAGAGGTTCGGTGAGGTTGGGTGAGCCAACGCAGACCCTTTCAAGTAATACTGCATGGTACCCATCCCATGGGTCCCAAATCTCCAGGTTCAAGGCCATCTTCCTACATCGAAAACAGGCATGAGAAACCCAGAAGATGGTACACCCTGTGATCGGGAAAGGTTTCTAAAACGCACCTCATTTCTCATCTCCTTTGCTCGGGTTCGCCATTCCAGCCGATTTACTAGCCATCTCCCTCCTTGGAGAATCAGCACCTTTAACCTCCTGTTCCGTACAGGTTGCAATTTGTCCTGAGGATGAACGGGAAGAGGGAGAACCAATGAGAGACTAGCTCTAGGTGTTGGGACAGGCACAGGTCACTCTATTTTCCCATCAGGAAGAAGAATTAAGCACAAGCTCAGCCTGCCCCCGAGAACCAGAAGAGGGCCTGAAGCAATCCTGCGCTTTTGTGGCCAGCTCCCAAAAAAGCGAGTTGAAAAATGGAGCTCAGGGGCACTGCAATTCACCAACCTGCAGAGTTTTAAATGATACCTCTCGTCCACAAATATATTAAGGGAAGGCAACGAAGAGGCTTTGAAAGCAAGGCAGAATTGCAGGAAACAGATTTCAGGAGGTAGATTCGAATCGCCTTGAAAGCACCTGAAAAGCGGCAAAACGTGGACAATGATGCCCTTGGCCAAAAAGGGCGTATGCGTTTTTTCCTGAATATATTCAGGAAAAAACGCATACGCCCTTTTTGGCCAACCAAGCAACCTGGAAAGGCCAATCAGCGCTCCAAAGAAGTCTGGCTTCCCAGCGGGCAAAAGGGCCATGCGGAAAAAAGTGTCCAAACCAGAAATGCAGGACCGGCCATGGAGAAATGGGAGCCTTGCTACGCTGATGGGTGGGATGTAAATTGCCAACAGCCACTCTGGAGAAGTGTACGGTGTGTTCTGAAACATCTAAAAAACACAGCTTGGAGAGCATAGGGCACTTCCACTCATGGGCGTATAAATTGGGAAAACTAAAAATCAGCAAGACACAGGCACCCCAAAGTTTAGGGCTGCTCTGTTGACAAGAACCCCCACTTCATTACACCTTAAATATCCTAGGAAAGAGAAAAATGGATAAAGAAGTTGGGGTCCTCATGTACAATGGAATATCACTCAGCCATGAAATCAACGTCATAAGGCTAGTAGCAGCACGATGAGTGGATTTAGGTACGACGATTCTAAGTGAAATAAGTCACACAGAAAAAGACACTTATCATAAGATATCACTTAGAGAGGGAATGTAAAAACCGCTACACTTGAACTGAATTGCAAAACAGAACAGAGTCACACGTTTAGAAAACACACTATGGCTGCTGAACGGGAAAGGTGAGGTGGGGTGATGCATAAAACAAGGGTTTCAAATTAGATCAGATACCGTTCCATAAACCCAATATGTAAGAGACAAGACCTATTCCTTTTTCAGTGAACTGGACCCAACACCCCCTATTCACCGCACAAGAATATATCTGACTAGTAAGAATCTTCAAACCTATGTATTGATATCTCTCTGTAAGTGAGTCAAGGGGGTGTAAAGCGGCATAAACACAGCCGTGAAAAGCAGCTAAACCCCATTATAAAAATAAATTACTTTTCAAAACCCGTGAAACAAAGACAGTGAAAGAGTGAGAAATTCTTACAAAATTCGTTCAGGGGCTGTGATGCAACCTGGATTGACCATATCTAGACCCACAGCTGATTGAGACATAAGGGTGGACACTCTTGGGGCTGAGAGGTTCGGTGAGGTTGGGTGAGCCAACGCAGACCCTTTCAAGTAATACTGCATGGTACCCATCCCATGGGTCCCAAATCTCCAGGTTCAAGGGCATCTTCCTACATCGAAAACAGGCATGAGAAACCCAGAAGATGGTACACCGTGTGATCGGGAAAGGTTTCTAAAACACACCTCATTTCTCATCTCCTTTGCTTGGGTTCCCCATTCCAGCCGATTTACTAGCCATCTCCCTCCTTGGAGAATCAGCACCTTTAACCTCCTGTTCCGTACAGGTTGCAATTTGTCCTGAGGATGAACGGGAAGAGGGGGAACCAATGAGAGACTAGCTCTAGGTGTTGGGACAGGCACAGGTCACTCTATTTTCCCATCAGGAAGAAGAATTAAGCACAAGCTCAGCCTGCCCCCCAGAACCAGAAGAGGGCCTGAAGCAATCCTGCGCTTTTGCGGCCAGCTCCCAAAAAAGCGAGTTGAAAAATGGAGCTCAGGGGCACTGCAATTCACAAACCTGCAGAGTTTTAAATGATACCTCTCGTCCACAAATATATTAAGGGAAGGCAACGAAGAGGCTTTGAAAGCAAGGCAGAATTGCAGGAAACAGATTTCAGGAGGTAGATTCGAATCGCCTTGAAAGCACATGAAAAGCGGCAAAACGTGGACAATGATGCCCTTGGCCAAAAAGGGCGTATGCGTTTTTTCCTGAATATATTCAGGAAAAAACGCATACGCCCTTTTTGGCCAACCAAGCAACCTGGAAAGGCAAATCAGCGCTCCAAAGAAGTCTCGCTTCCCAGCGGGCAAAAGGGCCATGCGGAAAAAAGGGTCCAAACCAGAACTGCACAACTGGCCATGGAGAAATGGGAGCCTTGCTTCGCTAATGGGCGGGATGTAAATTGCCAACAGCCACTCTGGAGAAGTGTACGGTGTGTCCTGAAACATCTAAAAAACACAGCTTGGAGAGCATAGTTCACTTCCAATGATGGGCGTATAAATTGGGAAAACTAAAAATCAGCAAGACACAGGCACCCCAAAGTTTAGGGCTGCTCTGTTGACAAGAACCCCCACTTCATTACACCATCAATATCCTAGGAAAGAGAAAAATGGATAAAGAAGTTGGGGTCCTCATGTACAATGGAATATCACTCAGCCATGAAATCAACGTCATAAGGCTAGTAGCAGCACGATGAGTGGATTTAGGTACGACGATTCTAAGTGAAATAAGTCACACAGAAAAAGACACTTATCATAAGATATCACTTATAGAGGGAATGTAAAAACCGCTACACTTGAACTGAATTGCAAAACAGAACAGAGTCAGACGTTTAGAAAACACACTATGGCTGCTGAACGGGAAAGGTGAGGTGGGGTGATGCATAAAACAAGGGTTTCGAATTAGCTCAGATACCGTTCCATAAACCCAATATGTAAGAGACAAGACCTATTCCTTTTTCAGTGAACTGGACTCAACACCCCCTATTCACCGCACAAGAATATATCTGACTAGTAAGAATCTTCAACCTATGTATTGATATCTCTCTGTAAGTGAGTCAAGGGGATGTAAAGCGGCATAAACACAGCTGTGAAAAGCAGCTAAACACCATTATAAAAATAAATTACTTTTAAAAACCAGTGAAACAAAGACAGTGAAAGAGAGAGAAATTCTTACAAAATTCGTTCAGGGGCTGTGATGCAACCTGGATTGACCATATCTAGACCCACAGCTGATTGAGACATAAGGGTGGACACTCTTGGGGCTGAGAGGTTCGGTGAGGTTGGGTGAGCCAACGCAGACCCTTTCAAGTAATACTGCATGGTACCCATCCCATGGGTCCCAAATCTCCAGGTTCAAGGCCATCTTCCTACATCGAAAACAGGCATGAGAAACCCAGAAGATGGTACACCCTGTGATCGGGAAAGGTTTCTAAAACGCACCTCATTTCTCATCTCCTTTGCTCGGGTTCGCCATTCCAGCCGATTTACTAGCCATCTCCCTCCTTGGAGAATCAGCACCTTTAACCTCCTGTTCCGTACAGGTTGCAATTTGTCCTGAGGATGAACGGGAAGAGGGAGAACCAATGAGAGACTAGCTCTAGGTGTTGGGACAGGCACAGGTCACTCTATTTTCCCATCAGGAAGAAGAATTAAGCACAAGCTCAGCCTGCCCCCGAGAACCAGAAGAGGGCCTGAAGCAATCCTGCGCTTTTGTGGCCAGCTCCCAAAAAAGCGAGTTGAAAAATGGAGCTCAGGGGCACTGCAATTCACCAACCTGCAGAGTTTTAAATGATACCTCTCGTCCACAAATATATTAAGGGAAGGCAACGAAGAGGCTTTGAAAGCAAGGCAGAATTGCAGGAAACAGATTTCAGGAGGTAGATTCGAATCGCCTTGAAAGCACCTGAAAAGCGGCAAAACGTGGACAATGATGCCATTGGCCAAAAAGGGCGTATGCGTTTTTTCCTGAATATATTCAGGAAAAAACGCATACGCCCTTTTTGGCCAACCAAGCAACCTGGAAAGGCCAATCAGCGCTCCAAAGAAGTCTGGCTTCCCAGCGGGCAAAAGGGCCATGCGGAAAAAAGTGTCCAAACCAGAAATGCAGGACCGGCCATGGAGAAATGGGAGCCTTGCTACGCTGATGGGTGGGATGTAAATTGCCAACAGCCACTCTGGAGAAGTGTACGGTGTGTTCTGAAACATCTAAAAAACACAGCTTGGAGAGCATAGGGCACTTCCACTCATGGGCGTATAAATTGGGAAAACTAAAAATCAGCAAGACACAGGCACCCCAAAGTTTAGGGCTGCTCTGTTGACAAGAACCCCCACTTCATTACACCTTAAATATACTTGGAAAGAGAAAAATGGATAAAGAAGTTGGGGTCCTCATGTACAATGGAATATCACTCAGCCATGACATCAACGTCATAAGGCTAGTAGCAGCACGATGAGTGGATTTAGGTACGACGATTCTAAGTGAAATAAGTCACACAGAAAAAGACAGTTATCCTAAGATATCACTTAGAGAGGGAATGTAAAAACCGCTACACTTGAACTGAATTACAAAACAGAACAGAGTCACACGTTTAGAAAACACACTATGGCTGCTGAACGGGAAAGGTGAGGTGGGGTGATGCATAAAACAAGGGTTTCAAATTAGCTCCGATACCGTTCCATAAACCCAATATGTAAGAGACAAGACCTATTCCTTTTTCAGTGAACTGGACTCAACACCACCTATTCACCGCACAAGAATATATCTGACTAGTAAGAATCCTCAAACCTATGTATTGATATCTCTCTGTAAGTGAGTCAACG